>NC_138348.1:44889831-45322331 GCF_046562875.1 Panthera onca
AGATTTTATTTTTTAATATAATGGAATAGGGCTCCAACTCCACTTTTTCCACACTATGAACTAATTTAAAAAATTAGTTTGTTTGTTTGTTTGTTTATTTATTTATTTATTTATTTATTTTAGAGAGAGAGTCAGAGAGCGAACAGGGAAGAGGGGCAGAGGGTAGAAAGAGAGAATCTCAAGCAGGCTCCATGCTTAGCGTAGACCCGAGGTGGGGCTGTATCCCAAGACTCTGGGATCATGACCCTAGCCAAAATTAAGAGTCGGATGCTTAACCGAGTCTCCCAGGCGTCCCTAAACTTAATTTAAAAAAAAAATTTTTTTAACATTTATTCATCTTTTGAGAGACAGAGCGTGAGCAGGGGAGGGGGAGGGGCAGAGAGAATCCCAAGGGGCAGACACAGAATCCCAAGCAGGCTCCAGGCTCTGAACCGAGAGCACAGAGCCTGATGCGGGGCTCGAACTCACAAACCGTGAGATCATGACCTGAGCCGAAGTCAGACGTTTACCTGACTGAGCCACCCAGGCGCCCCTAACCCTAATTTTTGAAGAGCAGTTTTCGGTTTCCAACAAAATTGAGCAGGAAGTCCAGAGTTCCTCTAGACTCCCTGTCCTCACACATGAACAACTTTCTGTATTACCAATAACTGACACCAGAGTGGTACATTTGTTATAACTGATGAACCTACACTGACACATCATCAGCACTCAAAGTCCAGAGTTTACATGAGGGTTCGCTCTTGGTGCTGTATATTCTATGGGTTTTGAAAAATGTATAATGACATGTATTCACCATTGAAGTAAGTATTACAGTATTATACTGAATAGTTTCACTGCCTTAAAAATCCTCTGTATTCTGCCTATTCATGCTCCCCTCCCTCTAACCCCTGGCAACCATTAATCTTTTGTTATAATTGCTTATTAGTTCCACGAGGTTTTTTGTTGATTCTTTCAGATTTTCCTACATAGACTATCAGGCCATCAGAAAAAAAAAAGAGTTTTATTTCTTCTTTCCCATTCTGTATAACTTTTTATTTCCTTTTCTTCTCTTATTGCATTATCTAGAATTTCCAGTATGATGTTGAAAAGTAGTGGTGAGAGGGGACATACTTGCCTTGTTCTTGATCTTACTGAGAAAACTTCAAGTTTCTTACCAGTAAGTATGATATTAGGTATAGGTTTTGTTTGTAGATGCTTTTTATCAAGTTGAGGACATTCCTCTCTATTCCTAGTTTACTGAGGGTTTTTATTATGAGTGGGTATTGGGTTTTGTCAAATGCTTTTTCCACATCTATTGAAATAATCACATGATTTTTCTTCTTCAGTCTGTTGAAAGTGACGGATTACATTAACTGATTGTCAAATGTTGAACCAGCCTTGCATTACCTGGGATAAATTCCACTTGATTATGGTATATGTAATTTTTATACATTGCTGAATTTGATTTGTTAACATTTTTGTTGAGGAATTTTGCATCTACCTTCATGAAAAATATGAGTCTGCAGGGTTTTTTTTTCTTTTTTTTTGCAAATTTTTGTCTAGATTTGGTGTTAGGGTAACACAGGCATCATAGAATGAGTTAGAAAGTAGAATGTTGGTATAATTTCATCATTCAATGTTTGTAGAGTTCACCAGTGAGCCCATCTGGGTCTGGTGCTTTCTGTTTTGGAAGGTTATTAATTAGTAATTCAGTTCTTTAATAGATACAATAGATACAGGTCTATTCAGATTGCCTATTTCTTCTTGTGTAAGTTTTGACAGATTGTGTCTGTTAAGGAATTGGTCCATTTCATGTAGGTTATACATTTATGGGCATAGAGTTGTTCATAATAGCCCTTTATTATTCCTTTAGTGTCCATTGGATCTATAGTAATGTTACGTCTTTCATTTCTGATATTAGTGATTTTTGTTTTCTCTCTCTCTCTCTCTCTTCTTTTTTTTTTTTTTATTTTGGCTAGTGGTTCATCTTTTTTTTTTTTTTTTTTTATATCTTTTCAAAGAGCCAATCTTTTGATTTTGTTAGTTTTCTCTATTGATTTCTTGTTTTCAATTTCATTGATTTCCGCTCTCATTTTTAGTACTTCTCTTCTGCTTACTTTGGATGCAATTTTCTTTCTTTTTCTAGTTTCCTAAGGTGGAAGCTGAGATTATTGCTTAGACCTTTTTCTTTTCTTTATTTTTTTTCATTAATTTTTTTTTAACATCTATTCATTTTTGAGAGTGAGAGCGAGCATGAGCAGGGAGGGGGCAAAGAGAGAGGGAGACACAGAATCTGAAGCAGGCTCCAGGCTCTGAGCTGTCAGCACAGGGCCCTACGTGGGGCTCGAACTCACAGACTGTGAGATCATGACCTGAGCTGAAGTCGGAAGCTTAACCGACTGAGCCACCCAGGCGCCCCTTTCTTTTCTAATATATACATTCAATGCTATAAATTTTCCTTAAGCATTGCTTTTGCTATATTCTACACATTTTGATAAATTGTATTTTCATTTTCATTTAGTTTAAATATTTTTAAAATTCTCTTGAAATTTCTTCCTTGACTCATGTGTTGGTTAGAAATGTGCTATTTATAAAAAAAAAAAAAAAAAAAGAAATGTGCTGTTTATGGGGATTTTTCAGCTATCTTTCTATTATTGATTTCTAACTTAATTTCATTGTAGTCTGGGAGCAGACATTGTATTTCTTTGTATTTGTTAAGGTGTGTTTTATGGCCCAGAATGTGGTATATCTTGGTGAATATTTCATGTGAGCTTGAGAAGAATGTGTAATCTGCTATTGTTAGATGAAGTAGTCTATAGATGTCAATTATATCCACTTTATTGATAGTACTGTTGAGTTTGACTATGTCCTTACTGATTTTCTGACTGGTAGATCTGTCCATTTCTAATAGAGGGGTGTTGAAGTCTCCAACTATGATAGTGGATTCATCTATTTCTCCTTGTAGCTCTACCAGTTTTCATATCACATATTTTGATGCTCTGTTGTTAGGTGCATACATATTAAGGATTATTATGTCATCTTGGAGTACTTAACCCTTTATCATTATGTAATGTTCCTCTTATTCCTGATAACATTTCTTGCTCTGAAGTCTGCTCTGTCTGATATCAATACAGCTACTCTTTCTTTCTTATGATTAGTGTTAGCACTGTGTACCTTTCTCTATCATTCTGCTTTTAATTTATATGTGTCTTTATTTTTAAAGTGAATTTCTTATAGACAACACATCAGGGTCTTGTTTTTGATTCACTCTGTCAATCTGTCTTTTAGTTGGTATATTTAGACTATTCATGTTTAAGGTGATTATTGATATAGTTGGATTAATATTTGCCACATTTATTTTCTATTTGTTGCCCTTTTTTGTTTTTATTTTTGCCTTTCACACTTCTGTCATTTTTGGCTTTGATTGAACATTTTATATGATTCTATTTTCTCTCCTTTCTTAGCAAATCAATTATACTTCCTTTTTTTTTTTTTTTTTTTTTGCTTTTATAGTGGTTGTCCTAGAATTCATAGTATACATTTATAACTAGTTCAAGCCTACTTTTAAATAACACCATACTGTTTTACAGATAGTACAGTCACTTTATAATGACCAAAGATTCCCAGTTCCTTTCTCTGGTCCCTTACACTGTTGTTGTCATTCATTTCACTTATGCGTGTCATGTATATAGATGTAAACATACATAATTGAATGTATTATTGCTATTATTATTTTGAACAAACTGTTATCTGTTAGTTCAGTTAAGAATAACAAAAAATAGGGGCGCCTGGGTGGCTTGGTCGGTTAAGCATCCGACTTTGGCTCAGGTCATGATCTCATGGTCCGTGAGTTCGAGCCCCGCATCAGGCTCTGTGCTGTCAGCTCAGAGCCTGGAGCCTGTTTCAGATTCTGTGTCTCCCTCTCTCTCTGCCCCTCCCCCGTTCATGCTCTGTCTCTCTCTGTCTCAAAAATAAATAAACGTTAAAAAAAATTAAAAAAAAAGAATAACAAAAAATAAAAACTATTTTATTCCTTCACTTATTCCTTCTTTGAAGCTCTTCTTTATGAAGATCCAAGTTTCTGAATTATATTATTTTTCTTCTCTATAAATAACTTCTAAAGCATTTCTTGCAAGACAGGTCTACTGACAACAACTTCCTTCAATTTTGATTTGCCTGACAGTCTTTATTTCCTCTTCACATTTGAAGAATAACTTCAGAGAGCACAGAATTCTCAGTTGGTATTTTGTTTCAACACATTAAGTATTTCACTCCACTCTCCTCATATTTGCATGGTTTCTGAGGAGAAATTGGATATAATTTTTATCTTTATTCCTATATAGGTAAGTGTTCCCCCCCCCCCCCACCCACACACACTCTGGTTTCTTTCAGGATTTTTTCTTTACCTTTGACTTTCTTTAGCTTACAGATAACTTTACTTGCTGTTAGAATGGAGTGGTGACTTCCAAGCTTCTTACATGTGGGATGGGACACCAGAAGTCCACACTGTGAATTACTTTCACACTACTTAATCCATCTTTCCCCCATTTTGTGGGGGATTTTATGATGCCACCTCTGTCATCTATAGGATGACAATGTAGTTTATTGCCCAAACAAGGATGAAGAGGGTGTTACTAACCATTGTTCTGGAATAACAGGCAAAACTGAGACTTTCCCAGGCAAATGGAGCATATATTCAACCGAATCCTATACCGTTCCCAAACACGTTTCTGGGCTTTCCATTTTGGTCTCCTGCCCACCCCTTGCCCACAGCACTGTAATATATTTTAAAATCTAGAAGGGCAAGTCCCCTGTCCTAGCTCGTCTTTGTCAACAGTGTGTTATCTTTTTTGTTTTAAGTTTATTCATTTATTTTTGGAGAGACAGAGAGAGTGCAAGTGGGGAAGGGGCAGAGAGACAGAGGGACAGTCCCGAGCAGGCTCTGTGTTGTCCTGGGGGGCTTGAACCCATGAAACCGTGAGATCACTACCTGAGCTGGAACCAAGAGTCAGATGCTCAACCAACGGAGCCACCCAGGCACCCCTGTGTTATTTTCTTGTAAGTCTTTATTTTTACATATATAATATACAAACTCTAAAAACTTCCTTACCTCTCTGTCATTGTATCTTCCTGATGTGACGAAATCCTAACCTAAGATAAACTGCTCACCCTGTGATAAGACTGATTGTCTCCTATATTAATTGACTCCTAGCCTTGAGTCTGTCCTGCTATACTGCTCTGTGTATCTGATAAAACCTCATCAGATTAGACTCTGGTAAAATACTTTCTATTTATCATTTTACTTTCCCATTCTTGACAACGATGATCTCAAATCTCCTCCACTCTCCCCAAACCTCTGATCTTTATCTCTCCTCTTTACTCTTATTGTTTTACCTTGCTTCTTACTTTACAGGAAAAAACAGAAGTCATCAGATGTAAAGTCCTTCATTTTCTTGGCTGCATCTATCCTGTCCTCCTTCTTGCTGTTTGTAATAGAGGAGTCTTACTTTGCCTACATCTCTGCTTTGCTCCCATCACTTCTACCTGACTCTAACAATTACATTTTGCCCCTCCAGATTCAACTTTTGCCCCCACGAAATCATTCCCTTTAGCCTATTAAGCACATTTGAGTCTTTCCCATTGAAAAATTAAGCAATCCTCAGTTACTCCTCCATTTCTCCCCAGTTACAGTGTTTTCTCTCTCTGTCACGAAATGCTTGAAGGCATTGGCTTGGCTTTCTGCCTTCACTTCACCTCCCACTTATTCTCAGCCCAATCCCAGGAGTTTGGGGAACATCACGGTACCCAGACAGCTCTAGCTAAGACCATCAGTGTCTTCTGCAGTGCTTAATCCAGTAAATACTATGTAGTCTTTCTTCTTGAAGCACTCTCTCTCTGCTTGGCTTTAGTGTCATTGCTCCTTCCTGTCCTACCAACCCCTCCACTTTCCTGTGTCCTCCACTTTCTTTGGCTGCTCATCCTCCTCTACCGGTCTTTGAATCTGAAATGGCTCAAGGCTAGTCCTAAGCCCTCTCCAGTTCTGACTTTATTCTGTCTCTGCAGGTGATCTCATCCAACTCATGGCTTTAATTACTACCTATGTGTGGATGAGTCACAAGTTTATCTTTCCAGCCTTGGTCATTCCTCTGGTCTCCAGACATGTATCTCTGATCTCCTATCTTCTATTTGCATTTCCTGTTGGATTAAAACCACCTCAAATCCACCTTGTCAGCAACTAACTTAACTATCCTCTGTCTAGCCTGGCCCTAATTCAGTTTTGCGAGTCAGAAACACTGGATGTCCACCTGGGTTCTTTCCTCCCTCCCCCCTTCACATCCAGCAGCTGTCCATTTTACCTTCCAAATATCTCCTGAATTCCTACAACCATCATTACTACTACCCCAGACTAAGCTATGTCATTTTTAATCTGAACTAATATAAAGTTGTTATTCTAAGTAGCCTTTGTACCTTGTCTCTTGCCTTTCTCCAATTTGTTCTCTATATGGCAAGCCAAAGTGATCTTTCAAAAACACAAATACAATTACAATGTCCCCCTCCTTAGAACAATTTCATTGCTTCTAGAATCAAGCTTTTCATTGCTTCTAGAACCAAGACGGAAATCCTTAACAAACTTGAATCTCTGCCTTCCTACCTCTCTAGCCTCATACCGTGCTATCTCCCTCCTTGTTTTCTGCACTTGGCTACACTGGACTTGTGTCTTCTCCTGCCAAAGCCCGACAAATTCGTATTTCCTTTTCCCTCCCATCCTTTCCCTCTCTCCATCTCCCCCTCTTCTTCCTTCTTTCCCTCTCTCGTGTCTTCCTTCCCCTCCATCCTTTACTTAATCTCAGCTCACTTATTTTTTCATTGAAAAGACTTCCCTGCCTTCCTCCACGTGGCAATTCCCTCCCTTATATGTTCTCACAGGACACATCTCTTTCCTTTTAGACACCTTATTTTTTAATTTTACATGCATTTGTTTGCTTGATTAATGGCTACTTCTCTAATAACCTGTAAGCTACACGAGGGCCGGCATGATGTCTTTTGGTATTTTTTCTCCTTGCTTTCCCACTACATAGCACAGAGCCTGATACATAACTAGGTGTACTTGCCTCCTCCCTTTGGTTGTGAGATTCCCAGCTCTATGTTTGGGCTATAATATCTGCCTTAGCTCTCTTAGACAACTCCTTGGACTTCCTTCTGACTTGGAACTGTTTTTCTAGATGGTTATTAATAGCCTTAACTACAATAACAATAATAATAATAATAATTATACTAGCTACCATTTTTGAGTACTATATTGGCCAAGGCCTTTACATCTATGGTTTCCATTCCCACCCCACTCCCCCCCCATCAAAACTGGTATGCATTATTAAGCCTATCCTTGAAGAAACAACTGTGATGTGATAGGTTAACTAACCTGTCCAAGTCCAACAGTGGTAGAGCCAGGGTTTGAGCCCTACCTGGCTCTAATGTTTATGCTGTTTCCCTGTGCCACAGTCCCTCCTAATAGTGCCATCCCCTTATGTTAGGTAAGAAGTTTCTCTCTAGTCAAGCTTAGTCCCACGGAACCACATATACTGCCTATACGGCCTATAACAACTAAATACCCCACTCCCCACATAAGTACTTGGTAAATGTAAATAGTGCTTTGCTTCATATTTTCTCAGAGGGTGCTTAGTTTCCCTTTTGCAGCTTTGTTGATGTGAGGGTGGATTTCTAAACAATGTGACTTTCTTGGACTTGTGCACCCGGATTCTGGTTAGAACCCCCTTTACTGGCAGTCACAGAGAACTTTTGTAACTTTTAAACATTTAAAAGCTTTGGGATGATTTTAGGTGACTATATCAGAAAAGCCAAAAGTAATTAATATTTAATTAACATTTTCTGTGTGCCAGATACTTAGTATGGTCACATAATTGAATCCTTGATGGGAATAATTATTTCCATTTTACAGATGAGGAAATGAAGCTCAGAATGATCCATTCTGACCTAGCGCTGTCTGAAGCCAAAGCCTGTGCTCTTTCCAGTCGCCTCTGGCAAAGATTCCAATGGGGGATAAGACTAAGACCCTTGGCCCAGTACTGAAACAAAGAATGTTTTCCAAGACATCGAAGCCACCTCAGGTAAATATGGTTGTTTATCCACAACCTCAGTTACCAGATGGTAATTAGGCATTGAACAGAAGGTTGTTTCTTCCGATTCAGAGAATGCTCCCAAAGTTGTTTGCTTTTCAGAAAATATCAGCTTCTTCCAATAAGCCTTGGGTCTATGAAAACCTGCTCTTGGTTTTTCTAGATGGTTATTAATAGCCTTAACTGTAATAATAATAATAACTACCATTTTTGAGTACTATATTGGCCAAGGCCTTTACATATATGGTTTCCAATCCCCCCCCCCCCCCCACTAAAAATAACTGATAACCTTAAGCTACCCTTGAAGAAACTGTGATGTAGATGGGTTAACTAATCTATCCAAGTCCAGGTTAGTCTTTCCTTGTCTCCCAGAATCTCCACACTCCATGTGGTCTGAGTAAAGCCACCACATTAGCCATCCTCCAAATGACTAAATAAAGCCTTCACCACTCATTTCAATCTCTGATTTTTTTTTCTGACTACCTGAGACCAAAAAATTAAGACATATTACAATGGGCAGTTGTGTCTGGAAGGAGTATTATGGGTGATTTTTCTTTCCTTTCTGTGCCTTTCGTATTTCTAAATTTTCTAAAATAAGGATGTTTTATTTAAAAAAATGTTTAAAAATATTTATTTTTGAGACAGAGAGACAGAGCATGAGTGGGGGAGGGGTAGAGAGAGAGGGAGACACAGAATCCGAAGCAGGCTCCAGGATCCAGGCTCTGAGCTGTCAGCACAGAGCCCGATGCGGGGCTCGAACTCACAAGCTGTGAGATCATGACCTGAGCCAAAGTCGGACGCTTAACTGACTGAGCCACCCAGGCACACCGCTAAGTTTAAGTTTAAAGTCACTTGGGAGAGATTTGCTGGTAAAGAAGGCTGCTTGGCTCCCTTCAAGAGAGAGCTTAAGAGACCTGTGACTGGTCTTCATCCAGCCAAGTGAGTCAGGTACAGCAATCCAGGTTCAAATAGGGAGACAAGGTTTAATTTCCAGAATGCTCAGCAACCTATAGTTAAGGCAACTCGTTGGGCATCTGGTCACGAGTAGACTTTTCAATACTAGCTTTCTAAGCTATGTCATCAGCATGACTGCAAAAGTTTCCAAAACTTTTCATTAATCACACTCTTAGTCCTGAATCACATGCCATACCCATTTTGAAAGGTGCCTCATGACCTGCCTTTACCCTTAGGGTGTCTACTCTTTCCTCATCCTATTTATGACATCACTTTCTTTTCAGACTTGAATACACAATACTTCTTTTTAAAAATCTAATCTTGGGGTGTCTGGGTGGCTTGGTCAGTTGGGCGTCCGACTTCGGCTTAGGTCATGATCTTGTGGTCCGTGAGTTCGAGCCCCACATCGGGCTCTGTGCTGACCGCTCAGGGCCTGGAGTCTGTTTTGGATTCTGTGTCTCCCTCTCTCTCTGACCCTCCCCCGTTCATGCTCTGTCTCTCTCTGCCTCAAAAATAAATAAACGTTAAAAAAATTTTTTTAAATCTAATCTTGATCCCCCTCCTCAACTCTGATCTATATTCTCTCCGGATAGGTTGTCTCACCCTTTCTGGTATGGCAGACATAAGCCTCAAGAGAATAACCTAAACAATGTCAAGATCCCAGATGGAGTCTTAAGCATTCTAACAAGTGGGTGGACCTCATGGCAGTGGGACATGTGAGAGAATACTATCCAGAAGTTCATGTAGGTGGCATCTTGGACATTTATCTTCATGAAGCTGAGCTTCAGACAGAGATCAGGGCTGGTGGTCAGGGTCAGGGCTCCAGTTCCTACATGAGAACCAAGGAGAAGTTGGATATTTGGAACAGGAACTTGGAATGGCATCCACACCAGGAAAGTGGTCCCGTGAGCATGGTCTTGGGGCACATCTGGCAGGAGAGGGTAGGTTTAGAAACTAGGGCCTTGGTTTAAGAAGGGACTTCTGTTGGGGGGATGTGAGATGAAAGTAGGGGGACAACTTAGGAGCCCAGTAGTCAGTGCAGGGCATCACAACCAAGGATGCCTCTCGGGGATAGTAATGTGATAATCCTCAGTTGGGACAGTGGTTGCTTAAGCTTTCTGTCCTCAAGTCGTTATTGATCTTGGTAGTGGGTGAGCTGAGTCTGAGGGAGAGGACGGTAGTACATCTAAATATGGATTGTTGCATCAGAAAGTGCAGGTGACACTAACACTTAGGGTCAGTTATGGTGGAGAATGAGGGAAGATAGGTCCTTTGGTATCATCTCATAAATATTTATTTTTTCTCTGGACATTTGTGTGAAGTAGTGTGGTAGATGGAAAGCACGTGAATGTTTGAGTCAGATAGATCTGGATTAAATCTCGGTTCCACCACTTTCCAGTTGGATGACTTTGGCCAAGTCCACTTGGCCTTATGAGTCAGTTTTCCTCATCTGAAAAATGAGGATAATAAAACCCATCTTGCTTGGTTGACATAAAGAATAAATTCACAAAGCATTCAATACCTATAACAAGCCCTCAGTATATTGTAGCTGAAGGGATGTATTCCCCCAATACCTTACGCTAGCAAATTATATTAATACCAAAGGAGAAGATCCTGGTGAAGAGCAGCAGGAATAAACTTTTCATTATTATTATGCAAGAGGTACTTCTTCAATGTAGGAAAATTAGAACACATAGAGAAGAAAACATTATGAAACAGATATTACTCATAATTCTACTACCCCCAAGAGAGCATTATTAACCTTTTGATGTGTATCTTTTCAGATTATACATATATGCACAGGAATATATGCCATTCTAGAAAATGGGGTAGCTAGTGTCTTGTGACCTGCTTTTTTACTCAATAGCACATCATGAACTACCTTCTTTTGTACTCAGTGTATCTCTCAATAAAATTTTTCTATGATTGCATAATAGCCCATAGTATGGATAGCCCACTCTTTAACCTAACAAACTTCATTCTGTTGCTTACAATTTTTAGGCTATTCTGATCATCTCTTATGGCTAAATTTCACATCTTTAATTTTTCTGGGAGTGAAATTAATGTACGTTATTATTGCTTGATCTTTCCAGGAAGGGATTTTGAACCATTTAAGTAAAATCTAAGCAAGAATCCAAAGAAAATAATCCCAGTCATTAAATAACCTCTTTCTAGTTTCCCATGTGTATTTTTTTAGTGCAAGTCATGGAAAGAAAGACAGCTGCTTTGCTTTACGAAAGAGCTTTCAATACGGATTTTTAAAAATTAAAATGAGGATTTTGCCTTTATTGCTCTAAAGGATAAATTTATTTTAGAAAAGTTTACAAAGACAGAAAAGTAAAGGGGAGAAAAGTCCCCCACTATCTCAGTAATTTTGGTTTGTTTCCTTCTAGACTTTTCTCTCTTTATATTTGGAAATGTGTAGATAGCCGTGTTCATACTGCTTGTGTAATGTTGTGTCTTGTTTTTTCCATTTGTTCTAGGAGCCTCCACATGTTTACAGGTTTTTCTAACACATCAGAAACATTATTTGAATGTCTGCATTGGCTGCATCATCCAGGATAGCTTTTGACAGTCCCTCTTCTAGTCGTGAAGATTTGGGTCCAAATCTTGCCCTCTTTCTGTACAAAGACCTTCACTTCTCAGTGCCTATCTGTATCCTCTCACCAGTTGTTGGTATCCTCTCCTACACTAGCATCTCTTTCAACAGATTATTTTCATTTTATTCATTTCATTTACCCTTTCTGCTCTATCTTCCCTTTGCCAGGGGCATGCACTCTACCTCCCAGACCTGAGAAGCATGTGACAACCTGGGGGAGGAGCAGTGCAGAGGTGACCATGAGCATTGTTGGTGGCCCTTCTGTCACCTTGTTCTGGGCACGTGGCCTCTGATCCGTGGAGGTTGAGTCCTGAGAGCTAATGGATTGTGTTCCCTGCTGAAAAGCAGATTAATCCTCTATGCTATATGGGCTGTTGCACATACTGAGAGCAAACACAGCGGGCCAGACTTTGGAGCAGGGCTGGACCAGGACACGTGGGTGCCCTGTGCAAGCTGATAATCTGCCCTCCTTTCAAAATGATATTCTCTAAGTATCTGCCCAACATTCATTTGGAGGAGAGGCTGAGCACTGTGCAGGAGGAGGCCGGAAGACTGCTAGCTCAACTCTCACTCTCTCTTTATTGCGCTGAGCAGTTCAAGTCTTGGCCCTGGATGTGCACACCTCACCTAGCAACAAAGAAGCCTGGAAGGGAGCCTAGACACCATCTCTGGTCACTTAAGCACACCTAGTAGGAGGCAATGGTAAAGGGCCTGGGAGAATCCAACAGCCTATTTACTAGTGGTATGACTCTGGCCAATTCCTTAACCTTTCTGGAAGGAGTCTTCTTATCTGTAAAACAGGTGCTGATAATAGTACCAACCTCAATGGGCTGGAAGGGTTTAAATGAGTTAACGTATGTAAAATAGTTACAGAGGCTCCTGGCACAATGCTATCACTATGTGTATTACAATCATGGTGTGTTGTTTATAATAATAAATATCATTGCTGTCATGTCACGCTTGCTCTCGACAGTTCTGGTAAAGATCATTTTCTCTCATCTCGTTACATTTCCAGTGATGTTTTAGTGATTCTTACAGACTGTGATCCTGGCATCAAGCCAGCTGGCCTGAACCTAAATCCAGCTTGGCTTGGGAGCTTCAAGTACAGTGAGCAGGCTCCAGTGGAGCTGGGGTGTGTGTGTGTGTGTGTGTGTGTGTGTGTGTGTGTGTGTGTTGCCTGATCAATCTGTCCACAGTATAGCCCTTGGTTTAAAAACAAAAACAAAAACAAAAGAACTTCACCTTCTACTTTGGAGATGCTAAGACAGACAGAGATGGACTTGGGGGGAACTGGTAATTTAGCAGGCGTAAGTAATCCTCAGTAAGAGAAGAGCCATCTCCCTTAGAAGAACCAGGAAGAGAAGGAAGACTTACTTCCCCTTCAAACCAAGTGAAATATGCCTCCTGGGCTCCTCAAAGACAGCATGGGGGTGGTAGAGAGTACGATGCGTGGGCTTTCAAACAAGGCAAACCTGGGTTGGATTTCTTAGTTACTGAATGACTTTGAAAAAAATAATTAACCTCTCTGTGCCTCAGTGTCCTTCTCTGTAAATGGCTGGGTCATGCTGATAAAGGAAGATCTCCCAGGTGCCTAGAAGGGTTAGGTGTGCAATAACTGTGACTTCCCTTAGAGACAATCAGAGAAAGGGCCCTGATGGCATCCTTAGGGCCCAGAGCCTAGCAAGTGATTGATACATGGGAAATATAGGGCATCCCAGAATGCACAGTCACAGCAATAATGTCATCATTTATTGAGTCCATGCTCTATGCTGTTGCTAACACTTCATATCCACTACTCCACATAATCATCCCAATAATCCTGTGAATTCAGAAACAGGGACTAGGAAGTGGGGAGCCTGGACTCACGTCCCCCAGAACCCCAAAGCTAGTGCTTAATTCCACTGGATCTAACTCGTTGTCCCCTTGTCTTCCACTTGGGGGGCTTGTGTCAGTTTTGACTCAATGCTAGAAAATCACTCTGATAAATAGGCTTAAACAAATAGAACCATCTAATTGGGGAACATTATACTATGTAGTCTAGTGCCCAGGAAATAAATCAGCCTTTTAAGTTTTATATTGCAATACAGTGGAAATGTTTAATAATTATTGCCAGAGAATGGTATAATGCAGTACTAAAAATGAGTAATTGAAAAGCCCATCAAGGCAGATGAGGCATCTTCTCACTGAATTGATCTTGAATACTTTACATAATTATTTCATTCAGATTTATGATCAGCTCAGCAAAGTGTACATCTCTCCTGCTCTGCCTGTAGCTGTTCAGGAAGACTTTTCACACTGTGCTGACACCTTCTGGCGTGGACAAATGAATGTCTCTTGAATGCGAAGAGGACTTTCAGTGGTTTGACTTCATTTGGCAAAGGACAAAGTTAGGAGTGAAAACTCAAGTTTGCTGAGGACCTTCTGTGTCCCAGTCACCGTGCTGGAGTTCATACGCATTCGCCATGTTGGTTCATTTAAAGTCCACAACAGCCCTGAGAGGGGAATATATATTCCATCTCACAGAAGAAACTGAGGCTCAGAAAAATGGTGTCACTTACTCAGATTCACCAGGCTGATAGTGAACTCACATCAGGTTAGTCTGGTTCTAAACCAGTGGCCTTTCCACTACATCACCAGCCTCCAGAAAGACCCTGTGTGCCCAGAGAAGGCTTGGAGTTTTGGAGAGAGGATTCTGGTAAGGTCAGATGCTGGGATCGGGGGGGGGGGGGGAGGGGAGGATCCCATACAGATTTTATTTGCAGTTCTGGCTCTTTAAACATCAGAGTTGACCCCTCTCCCCATCCTCATTCTGTCATTCTTACAGTGTCAGCACATCTAGGCAGAGAGGGACCCAGCCCTGTCTCCATGAGGATTACAGTTCCCCATGTATTCAGCTTCACCACCCTGCCCAGATCACCAGCAAAAGCTTATCAGCCTGCCTCTCCCAAGAGCATGTGGCGTGGGAGTTCTTGGCAAATTTAGTTCACTGGCAAGTGTGGACAGATGGTTGTTAGGATGAGCCAGAAACCTTTGTTTCTGGTCTCACCCATATGTCAACATGACCAAAATGAGGAAAAGTGGGGAGGGGGTAGGAGGAAAAGGATGGGGCTAGCTTACGGGCAGGAAAAATAACGCGATTTTTACATTGCATTCAGAAGATTATAAACAGAAATGTAAGACTCTGTGACTCTCCCCTACCCTAGCATAAGACAATGACATTTCCAGCAGAAGACTGATTTTTCTCCCCAACACCCCAGTCTCCTCCTTATCTATGGTGCTTGGGTTGTACTCTGCTTTAGTCAGCAGATATCAGCACAGGGCAAAATTGTGCTCCCTCCTCCCCTATCCCCTCACCATGAGGATGGGTTAAGGTACTGCTGAAGGTTATTTCACAAGAGGCTTAAATGGGTCATCGAATGCCTTCATTCTCCAGGATACAAAAGCAGGTCAGGGTCCCCTCTCGTGTTTTGGTTTTGTTTTGTTTTAGTGTGAAAACAGCAGACATCGTGCATGGACTTATTATATCTTACAGAATATGGTACACGTCTGTGAACTTCTCCACGCCTTGGGGAAATGCCAAGCTTTGATCTAGCTAGATTTTAACACTAAGGATCTTTCTTAAGGAAGTGGATTTGTGGTAACTCATAGTGGCTATTTGTCAAACACATGCAATGCGGTTACTACTGACCAGTGGGTACCAAGCACTTGCAAAACAAATCAAATATCTGAGGAGAATGCATTTTGTCTGCCTAAAGGTAGAGCGTTGGGCTGAGCAAACTGATACGATAATGCGGAAAACGGTGTGAGGCATCCCTTCTGCTCTAGTGAGGCACCTGAGCTGGGGGCAGTAGGGAGGGAGCCAAGATGTGAGTTCCCTGGCTCAGGCTCACTGACGATAGGAAGAAGCTCTCCCAAATAATTCTTAGAAGCCAGAAAATCAGCTGTTGTCTTGTCAACACAGTATATTGTAGGAGAAAGAACATGAATTGGAAGGGCATGGGGCTGGGAAGAACAAAGGGAGAGAGAGGAACAGAAAAGCAGCAATAGATTGAGTGTTCTTCGTTGGCCATGGACTGTGTTAAGAGTGTTCATTTGTGACCCTTCCAACTCTCACGGTGATTCCCTCTCAGATGCTGTTTCTCCTTCTTGCTGCTAGACCGGCTTCTGCTCGTGGTCTCACTTTATGTGCCACTTCCTCTGGGAAGGCTTCCAGACCCTGAGCCAGGTGTGCTAAACTCTGTACCTGCTCCCACCCCAGACCAGCTGAACCAGAAGCTCTGGAAATGGGGCCAGGGTAGCAAAGTCTTTGGCTGATTTTGATGGAGACTTAGGATGAAAACCATCTTGAGTCTAGTCCCTCATATGCAAAAGAAGGAACTGGGTCTACCTGGCTTACCTTTGTGCCCCTAGCACCTAGCACGGTGCTGGACACAGCACATACACTTAATTAATCTTTGCAGAATGAATAAATGAATTAATTAAAAGTAGAGAAGTATTACTACTCCTTTTTCAGAGAAGAGGAAACTGAATCATGGAGGCAGAAATCACTGACCTCAATGGCAGAGCTGCTGTAAAAGGAGAGACTAGGGGTAAGCTCCACGGGGGCAGGGACCTTGTCTGTTTCATCGCACCATTTCCAGCGCCTAGAGCTGGTCTCAGAACAGGAGCTCAGTACATGTTTACTGAATAAATGATGCCCCTGGTCTCTCTTAATTTACAAATCAATCTCTTTCCACTACGTCTTGCAATCAGCCCTGTATCTGCCATTATCGATGTGGCTTTGCACAAGTCACTTCTCTCTGGATCTCAGTTTCCTCAAATGAGGACACTGGGTGAGATGGCTTCCAGGATTCTTCCTAGTTCGAATCACAGCCCACTGCCCTGTCATTCTATATTGTCACTTTGAAGGATGCAAATCTGGCTATGATGCTAGCACTTTCCACACGCAGCATCTTCCTATTTGCCAAGAGGCCCCTGGATCACTCCTTCCAAGCTTTTTTCTGTACTTCTCTTCCTTCTTTCCCTGCTTCCTGCCTCTCTTTACTTTCTCCCTCCCTTGGCAAGTTTTCCCAATAGGCATGCTGTGATCAGCAAGAGCTCGCCTTAATCTCCTGGTCAGCCCTTGCTCCAAAGAGCAAATCCACAGCTCAGAAAATGCAGCTGTTAATGTATCATCCCCCAAAATCCAATTGAATTGAAAAGCATCGTTTTGTTGATATAGTTGTAGCACCCAGGAAGAAGGGAACTCACATTTGTTAAATGTGTACTACACGCACGGAACTTCACTATGTTATCTTATTTAAGCTTCCCCTTGACTGCCTGCCAGGTGTGCCTCCACAGTATCTCTCTCCAGCACCCCAGAGCACCCACACTCCACAAACCACAGTGGCAACCTCCTAATTTCTCTCTCTGCTTCCATACTTAACCCCTGCAATCCCATCTTCCTGCAGAAGCCAGGGTGCACATTTAAAATTACAAGTCAAAGTCATGTCACTTCCCTGTTTAAAGACTTCCAATGGCTTCCCACTGCATTTAGAATCCAAACTGGAGGTGGAGAAGGGGGGTGTGCAGCACCTGGGTGGCTCAGTTGGTTAAGTGTCTGACTTCGGCTCGGGTCATGATCTCACGGTTCGTGAGTTCGAGCCCCGAGTCGGGCTCTGTGCTGACAGCTCAGAGCCTGCTTTGGATTCTGTATCTCCCTCTCCCTCTGCTCCTCCCCCACTCATGCTCATGCACTCTCTCTCTCTCTCTCTGTCTCAAAAATCAGTAAACATTGAAGAAATTTTTTTTTTAATCCAAACTCAGGGATGCCAGCCTGCAATTCCCCACCTGACCTGTCCCCTGCCAACTTCCCGGACATGATCTCCTGCCACTCTCGGGTCTGACCACCATGCTTGCCTCTTAAACATGCTCCTCTCCAGAGCCTTTGGTGGCTCCCTTGGGCCCACATCCTACGTGATCCTACCCAGAGATCTTAAAGAGTGACCAACAGGCTGAGATAAACTTAGAACTTCCGTGGCCACTGGTTTTCCATGTGAACCAACATGAACTTGCTTTTAATTTTGCTCCTCACCTTCGCTTCTCTGTACTCTGCCACAGGAAGGGAGATGATTCTACGGATAAAGTTCAGGGTATTTGCAAAAGGTGGTGAAGAGCCAAATTCGCTGCCTGCTCTTCCCCTGCTGAAAGATTTCAGTAATTTATCACTTGATATTTTCAGACAGTGAGGGAACAGAAGTTTAGGGGAAAGAAGCTAGAATTTACTGAGCCATGTGCCAGGCCTTTTAAATATGATTTTGATGAATCAGCAGACCAGCCCTCTGAAATAGGTAGCATGATCCTTTGTTACAGAGGAGAGAAGTGAGGTTCAGGGGAGTTAGTGAGTTCCTGAGAAACACACAGCTTTCCCAAAGGCCAGAGCCACTATTTAAAAAAATTTCCTTTTAACATTTACTTATTTTTGAGACACACACACACACAGAGGGTGAGCAGGGGAGGGGCAGAGAGAAATGGAGATACAGAATCTGAAGCAGGATCCAGGTTGCAAGCTGGGGCTTGAACTCACAAACCATGAGTTCATGACCTGAGCCAAAGTCAGATGCTTAACCAACTGAGCCACCCAGGTGCCCCAGGACAAAGCCACTATTTTATCCAGCTGTAACTGATCGTAAATCTCAGGCTTTCTCCTCTGCCCGTCCTCCCTTACGGAGCACATCCGTTTTTCCCCAGGAAGAAAAAAAAACTCAGAGTAAACAACAATGTATGAGTAAGTAAGGATTAAGATATAAAAGTGAGAAAAGGCTGTTTTCCAAGAGCACATTTGAAGCTTCCATTTACCTGTGCTAATTGTAATATCTTCACAATAAGTTGTTCTTAAATATTCATTAAATTGGATCCCCTGAGGGCCTGTACTCGAGAACTCAGTTGGCTGATACTCCTGAATTCCTAACTGTACTTGAAAATAACCAAAAGTCTTTTCTCCCGAAGCATTCTATAGTTTAGCCTGGTAACCAATTCAAAATGACCCTGCGCTCAATTAGTGCTTTTCTGCCTTTTTCTTTCATTCTTGAACCTTAAGGTCAAACTTCAACAGGGTCACCTGCTGAGCCCCCTGCTGAGCTCTCTTTCCAGATGCTTGTTGCCAAGAGAACAATCCTGCTTTCAACAATAGAAACAACAATCAATGCTTGCACAAAAGATTTAAGGACAATGGGAGATGTGGGTGAGTTAATTATGCTCCTAGTCCCTTTGTTCCTCACAAATAAAGGGCATGGGTGATCAGTGAACTTTCCAAGCACATGTCACATTACACAAAAGAAATGGGTTCTCAGGAATCCAATAAATGTCCTCTTGCACAACTTCATTTATATCAGAAATAGCCTCACTGTTAGGTCCCTGGAGGAAGGAGCCAGCGCCAGAGCAGGAAGTCAAAGACACTCATTCTGGGGGAACTCACTTAACCTTTCTGGGCCTTGGTTTTCTCCCGTAGAACACAGCTCAATGGCACAGACATCCCCCTGTCGTTCTAAAATATATGGTTCTGCTCTCAGATGCTGCCTGTTTCAGAAGGGCTGAACAGAGCCATGGATTAGATCCCAGTGCTTTGGGCCTGTTTTCTCCTCATGCTGTCCACGTCCTGGGAAATGGCAGCATCTATGCTCTCACCCTTGACTCACCACCTCCTCCCGGAGGTCACCCTGGGTCTTGTTGGTACCGAACTCCTATATCTTTGCGATCTTGGTCAACGCAGCTTCCTCCTAAACACAGCTTGCCATTATTCATTCATTCATTCATTCATTCAGTGCGGATCGCCCCACCGACATACAGTCATGAACCAAACAAAAATGGTAACTGTGGGTTATAACAGCCAGGTGAACCAGATATTAAATATCTTTGTTTTAAAGGCAAGAAATACAGAAATGTGTAAACTAGAAAGTGAATTGTGTCTGTTTCCACTTCCCAGAAAAAAAGCACTGTTTTAACTGTTGGTTCATCTTATCTTGCTGTTCTGTAACTTTGTTTTCTCTTACTATTCCCCAAATAGATCTTTATCCCCATACATGTCTATCTACCATATATTTCTAAATGCTTGCAAAATAATCTCCATACATATATATCTACCATATATTTCTAAATGCTTGCAAAATATCTTGCCAGATATATTCTATGTATTTCGTCTGTATCAACTTCCTGAATTCTCAGCATAGTTTTATGAGTTAGTACTATAATTATCCCATTTTAATGCTAAGGAAACTGAGAGTCCCAGAAAGTTTCCTGGAGACCTGAGGTCACACGGTCGGTAATTCAAACGCTGGCAGTTGGATTCCAGAACACCAGCTCTTAGCCACTGGTCCCAGCATTCCACTGCCAAGATGTCCCATCATTTCTTTTAATTAATCCTGTATGGTGGACTTTTAGATCAATTAACCCTCTTTTTTTTTTTTTTTTTTTTTTCCTTTCTGTAATAAACAAGGCTGCAATCAACATTCTTGTACTTGCATCAGCCTGTACTTGTCTCAGTCTGTCTGTTGGGTTCATTCCTAGAAGTGGAAGTTTAGAGTTAAACTTTCCATTCAAACTATCAAACTAAGCGTTCTCCGTTTGATACACATCACCAAACCAACAGAAACGTTGAATTAATTTGCACCCCCACAGACTGCACGCGATAGAGATTGCCATTCCCTCCTCACCCCTTGGCGCTGCTGAACCTGCTCTGGCGGTGACCGCTGCTGCAAGCTCCTCACCGCCAAATCTGACAGCTCTTCACAGCCTCCTCCTACGCAAAGCTCTACCACATGGACCCCTGCAGACACGCCCTCCTGGAAGCTGTTCCTGGGCTTCTCTAGGGTCTCTTCTTTGGCTCTCCTGTCCTCTAAAAGGGAGACGCTAAAGTGCTCTTATTATGCCTGTGTTACTAATGAGGGCGCTGAGGCACAGCAGGATTAAGGAACTTGCCCACGGTCATAAATCTCCAAAGTGGCTGAGCTAGGATTCAAACCAGGGCAATCTGGCTTCAGAGTCCATATGCCTGAATACAATGTCAGACTGCCTCTCAGCAAACTGGATGATAAAGAGGCCTCAAGAGTAACGTACCCCCAGTGGAGCTCAACACCCTCCTCCCTCATAAACTCTCCTTCAATCAAGGCAGAAACTTGGGAGTCTCCTTGGACTTGTGCCTCTTTCCTCTCCCAAGTCCAATCGTTACCTTTTGAACATATTCTGAGCTATTCCGCTGTGCCCGGCTTACAGTAAGTGCTTAATAAATGCTGGCTGCTATTACCAGACTCTTCACGTTTGAACTGCCCCGACTGTCTTGTCTTTCACCATCCAAAACCCTCCTGCCCACTGAACTCACCTGATCTACTGGCCACTCTTTTACTTTGGGTCTTTGAGTGCTGTATTGTCCCCTCTGCTGTGAATGCTCTGTACTACACTCTCCCTAATTAATTCTGTTACAACTTAGCCCAAGGGTCACATCCACTAGGAGCCCTTCTGTTTTCCGCCCCCACTCTCCCACTGACCTTCCAGCATGCTCTGCAGATCTCCTTGCAGCCCTTATCACACTGCAGTGCAATCATTGGTTTGCTTATCTGTTCCCCTCCCCTGTCAACCCTGCATTCCCAGACCAGGTTATAAGCTCCTCAGGAATAGAATATGGGATTTCAAACTCAGTCCCTTCCCTTCCCCATCTCCCTGCCCTTCCTTTGTCTTCTATCTCAATTATAGGCATCATTAAACTAGAAATTTCTGTATCCTCTTTTAAACCTCACAGCAAACCTCAACCTCTAATATGTTTGAATCCATTCTTTCTTTTCCATTCCCAAGTGACTACCTGGGTGCTTTAAGATGTCAGCCTTGATAACTTTGGCAGAGCAGATCTCTTTTCCATTTGGAACCTAGTGAGGGCTTTCTGCAGAGACCTACAGAGGTGGAGCCAGCTGTTTAAAAGGTGCTTCAAATTCAAACAGAGGCCCTCTGCTCTTTGTAGATTGAATATATCCCTGCATTGTAACACATTATAACCCCTCTCTACACACAAATTAGCAACAAGATCCAACTACTCTAAGCAGTACCTTGCCCCAGGGTTATTTCATAGGTGAAGGGAGGTAAAGATTGCTCAGTAGCTCTGGCAGAGACTTCTTAAAACCAAGTGTAAGTTAATCAATCAGGCAGGCGATCAATAAAATATAACACCAAACACAGTTTGATAACAGTGAACTCTCATTCTAAATAGTCCATGATTCATGAGTTTGGTCGATACATTACAACGATGTAACAAGTACGAAAACACAAGCAGCCTAAAAATAGTTTATGTAGTGCATCCGTTATCAGAATGTATCTATTTTTCAAGCTACTTAGCTAGTCTCAGCCAATCCAACAATTAACTTTGGCAATGTGCTGATTAGCAGCAGAGTTTTGGTGAATATCTTCCATTTGAGGGTCTAACTTTGTAAAGATTTAGAAAGGCAGCATGACTCCTCCACATATGGTTGGCCTTGCCACTTTCTGGTTTGGTAACTTTTAGGCAAGTGGCTCAACCTCTGATCCTTCGCCTGTAAAATGTGGATAAGAACCCAGTTCTGTCTCCATCGCAGGGCTATCATGGAGCTCACCGAGAGGATGAATGTGGACATGATGTAAGCACTAGGTTCTCTAGAAGTGGAAGATGTGTTTTGCAGAAGGGTCAGTCCATATTTAAGCCAGACAAAAAAGAAGCTTCACTTACAGATTATTACAAACAAAAATAATGACAAGTTAATTTTAAGATCCTTCAGTTAATGCCTAATGCAGAAACAAGGATCTTCATTTAAAAAAAGCAAAACACATTGATACTGATTTTTAAAATCGGTATGCTTCATTTATTTTATTATTTGGCTTGCTCTATTAACTAAAGGGTGAGAAAATGTTCTAAAATAAGTTCAACTGTTGTTATTTATAACTTCATTGGCTTTCATCTCAATGAAAGTGCTTTAAAGAAACAATGTTATTTCAGGGCCCTGAATTCAGTTACACTTGGCCATGTGTTCAGTCTCAACTTGGAAAGTGGTTTGTAATATTTTCCTTAATGATGAATACTTCTGGAGGGTAAAATTCAATTTCTCATCTGGACGTAGGAAAATGCAACTATATGCCAGGCGGGCCGCTGACAGTTCAAATGGGCCTGACGGCAGCATTGGACCATACAAAAGTCCCCCTCTGTACCCGCAATCCGCGGGCACCTGCAAAGGGGGTATAAAGCCTGCCTTGCAGAGTTGCAACACCCTGCATCCAGTTTGGAAGCAATCTGCAGTCAGCGGCCGCGCAATGCGCTCAGGTTTCACTGGCCAAAGGCCGGTGCCTGGCACTGAGTAAGTGATCACCAACTGTTGCCTGGATTGAAATGAGACAATAGCACATTACTGTCTGCAGAGATAAAAGGAATTGTGTGAGTCAACACCAAGCTTCCTGACTTTCCCAATTCAAGTCCCCAAAGCCCTACTAAAATGATCATTTTAAAATTCTACTTTAAAAGTGTTAATTTTAGATTCAACCAGATATGAGCTATCTCAAATTCTTTTTGAACAACGTTGGGTTTATATTTCTTTTTTAATGTGAGCATAAAAATATAACAGGAAAAAAAAACCTTCCTTACTCTGAGAATTTGTTTTAAAGCAGCCATTAGCAATAAATGAACAGTATGTTCAGTTGACGACTAATTAAATTTAGAAAAAAAACATCACCAATGCTATAGTTACATGGGCCCTTTTCCAAATAAACGCATGAATAAGTTGGCTGTGTGTTGGTATAACGTCTACCTGGATGCACATGCTTTTTGCCTCCTTCCTGAATGCAGGGACAGCACAATGGACTCAGGCTTTCAGATCTGCTGGTCTCACCAGTTAAACCCTTTCACAGGTGAGCACAAATGGAAAGTTCACAGAGGGTAGACTCACCTTACTCGTTTCCTGAACCACTTGGCTTCTCAGTGGTTCAAATGAATCATATTAAGTGAGATAGGGCGTGGAAAGTACTTCGAACATAGCAAGTGCGCCTACGAAGTGTAGACACTGTCACTGAACCCACCAAGAAAAGAAAATTCCTGAGGCATCAGTAGTAGGATGTCCAGGAACAGTACTGTCTGAACCTGCCATGAGATTCCCTCCCTGTTTTGGACTTCCTCTTCCCTGCCAAGAGACAGAAAAAGAATTAGTCCCTTGGGGCGCCTGGGTGGATCAGTCAGTTTAGCGTCTGGCTTTGGCTCAGGTTATGATCGCAAGGTTCGTGAGTTCATGAGTTCATGAGTTCGAGCCCCACATCGGGCTCACTGCTGTCAGCACAGAGCATGCTTCAGATCCTCTGTCCCTCTCTCTCCCCTGACCCCAGACCCCCCTCCCTCTCTCTCAAAAATAGAAAAAGAAACATAAAAAAAAGAAAAGAAAAAGAATTAGTCCTAATATTAGGTGACCTCGGTATAAGTCGTCAACTGTTCAGGCCTCTGTGGCCACCTGCACTTGACCCATAAGAAGGAAAAGCAGTGGTTTCACACTTCAGAGATCCCTCCCATAGTCCTGGCAGTTTATGGACATTTCTGCAGTCTGCTATGAGCAATTCAGCTAAGGCAGGTAAAGTCAGAGGTGACCCAGAGCTCACATATTCCCTGGAGGTGTTGCTAAGACTCCTGAGCCCCCAGCACACCGCACAGGGGGCAGCACCACTCACTCTGCTCCCCACAAGAGCTGTTGCCAAACAGCCAACATGGATGTGCATTGAGACATTTCCAATATTCTCTTGTTATTTGGCAGTGGGAACACAGTCTTTATTACTGAGCTTTATATTTATCCACGGTTACAAGTGTCAATCAACCAAGTCTTTGGAACATCAGTTCACAAATTATCAAAAACTTTAATCACCTTCATAGCTCTTAATAGACTGGAAACCATTTTAATAAACTAAACTGCAACACAAGAAAAGTTTTTACGGTCAAAGGTTTTGTTTGTTTGTTTTTTTCCTCCACGTATTTATATAATGAAAACCAGGAAATAATCCTCAAGCTACAACTCAATGAGGAAAGGTAAAGCGGACTGTTTGGGACCTATTTAAAATTATGTTTATCCAGGATTCTGCTTCTAAAATTTATAGATACACAGGTGAGTGTGCACACATACACATATGAACGTGCATATTGATTTGCAATAGAAAAAGAGGTAAAAAAATATATATAAACAATAAAACATCCATACAATGAAATTTAAAAATTTCATAATTCTATATGTTTGTTCTACAACAAGAATATACCACTTTTTGTAATTAAATGAATACTTTACAATGCTACTTAAAAAGACCAAAGCCATAAATTTATGTAAGAAGAGGTAGGCTTCCGATCTGGTCCCTGGAAAATGTCTCCTGTGTATTATGTCCCTCAGTTTACAATTAAAGATACGGAATGTGTTCTTCCATTTACTTCCAAAGACATGGCACAGAGGTGCCAATGCCTGGCATGGTCACACATGCATGCCCCAGCTTATCGTTCTTCCCCAGAACACAGCACCAGACTCTTCTCTTCCCAAACTCCAGATAGTTTCCACCAATGGATCAGCACTGACACACAAGATAAAACCTGCCGTGGTTCCTCAAATCTAAGATGCTACTGAGTATAGGAGGCATCAGTGAACCAGTAATGGTTTATCTAGGGAGAAGGACTCCTCTGTTTCATGTGCACACCAATGGTAAGATGTATTCTGATTTCAAACTACATTGTTAAAAATGGGCCTTTCATGGGGCGCCTGGGTGGCTTGGTCAGTTAAGCGTCCGACTTCAGCCCGGGTCACGATCTCGCGGTCCGTGAGTCCGAGCCCCGCGTCGGGCTCTGTGCTGACAGCTCAGAGCCTGGAGCCTGTTTTGGATTCTGTGTCTCCCTCTCTCTCTGCCCCTCCCCTGTTCATGCTCTGCCTCTCTCTGTCTCAAAAATAAACGTTAAAAAAAAATTTTTTTTAACAAAATAAATAAATAAATAAATAAAAATAAAAATGGGCCTTTCAGAATGGGTAGAATGCTGTGGGTCTGTGATGGCCCCTCCTTCCTTGCCCTCCCCATGTAATTCTGTGCTTGCTACCATACTACTTCCTGTTAGGGGGTGCCTGGGGCTCAGCCGGTTAAGCATCTGACTCTTGATTTCGGCTCAGGCCCTTATCTCAAGTTTTGTGAGTTTGAGCCCCGCATCAGGGTCTGAGCTGGCAGGGCACAGCCTGTTTGGGATTTGGTCTTCCTCTCTCTCTGCCCTTCCCCCCACTCACTCTCTATCTCTCTCTCAAAATAAATTAAAAAATAGACTAATAAAAAAGAAGAAGCTGGCACAGCACAGACACAGTCAGTGGGCGGGGCCCACTCAGTCCACGTAGCTAGAAGAAGAGGGGCCAGGGATCCAGAAATTGCTGGCAGATTCAAGTAGGCCAGAGGCAGCCTGGGCTGGGAGAGGGGCAGGATGTGGGTCTGTCACACACAGCCTCTCCCCCAGCATAAGCTTCTAATTTAATTGCGGACAAAAGCTTCAAAAGAATCAGCCCTTTCAGTTGACTGTGTTTCATGCTCCCCTTTCCCTAAAGACCATGGCAACTATAAACAGGCTTTAACTTTCTTTCTCCTGTCCACAAAAAACCCAAGGGACAAAACACCCCAAAGTTTGGGAATCATTGCTGTGTGGGCTTAAGCAAGTAAAGAATCCCTCTGAGCCTGTTCCCTCATCTCTAAAATATTTGCAACACGTTCCCATAGATGACTTGTAGAGATTAAAGTCAATAGGGCACCCAGTGCCTGGAATCCAAAGGGCACTCAATCAATGCTAGCCATTACTAAGAGTAGTATGGTGATAAGCACAGTGAAACTATTACATCCTCTAGGGGGTGTGCTTGACCAGGATGGAGCCTAAATCTAGAGACGTGAATAAGTTTTTAAATGGTTGACATGGCCAGATATTTCAGAACTGTTTCTTATAATCTACCTTCCTTGAGAATAAGTGCACCGGGATGCGCTTAGAAATTTAACAAGGTGAGCGAGATTTCCCGCAGCTGGGTAAACTGGTTGCTTCAGAGGCAGCGTGTTCAACAGTAGCAATATGGAGAACAGAATTCAAGCATCTGAGTTGCATATACCCCAGGAAGGTCCTACTCCATATCCAGGCAACACAGTGAATGGGACTTAGGGGCAAGCGCAGCCACAAAACCACTGGCGGGTCAGAGAATTTGGGGAAACAATTGTCACAAAGCCCCTTAATTCCCCTTTCTCTCTCTTTTTTTTTCACAGAATGGCCAAATTGGATTAATTTGCAAGTCTTACTCAGAGAGTAGCTCTAAAATGACTAATGATCACTGCTTTACTGAGAGAGTCAGGTTTTTGTTTTTTTGTTGTTTTTGTTTTTTTATTCCAAAATCCCAAACTAGGATAAAAAGCTGCCTACATGGAAGTGGAGTGGGCTTGGCTTTCTCAGTCTCTGAGCACCACCCCCATGCCCTCGCCAATGAAACACACAGGCTACACAGAGTGTGTTCAAAGAACAGAAGCAAAGGACTATCTATTCAATAACCTGCATAATCAGCCTCAGAATGAACAGAAGTTGTTAGCCTGGGCCTCTGGGACTGCCTGGATCCATATTCCCAGCCTGTAAGCTATTCCGAACGGGAAGCAAGAACCCAGGTTCAGGCTGGAACACACTGATTTAGTAACATGTGTGCAATCACATTTGGAGAATGGGGTTGCTGTTAGAAACAGACGCACAGGGAGAAGATGCGAGAAATATCATAGTCATTGGGGACCATTTGGTGCAGGGACAGGCAACACGTCTCCAAAAAGGTGGGATACATAAATAGACATATATAATACTTCATAACGAAGAAACGAAACATAAAATGTAGCCGCGTTTTTGTTCAGCAAACGCTTATTCATTAATTAACTACCAAGAACTAATTTTTGTGCTGGATTCTGGAGATGCCAAGATGATGAAAACATGCTTTACCTTCAAGGGACTTGCCGTCTAGAAGAGTGAGGACAAGAGGTACAAATTAAAGGAAAATTCATCCGAGCCAAGGACAATAGAAGCCTAAGGTGGATGTGGCTTCTACTGGGGGCTGGGGTGGCAGAGGAGGAACAGGAGTAGCTTCGCAGGGGAAGTGTGGTTTAGTGGAAAGGACATAGACATAAGATATGAATCCAACTTAGTGTAGCTTATAGAAAAGAAAGAGCATCACACCTGGCTTACCTGCCTCAGTGAATTTGGATAGCTGTGAACAGATGCATGATAATCTATTGAGAAACAAGCTTGCGTAGAGAGTAATCACATTTCCCCACACGCGTGCTCACGTGCACAGGCACACACGCACACACACGTGCACATTTTGCTCACCTGGGTTACCTGTTTGGCCTATGTTCTCAGGAGTTTCCCCCTCTCAATGAATGTAAAGCTTCCACATTCTCTGCCTTCACTGGCCTCACCTTCTACCTAATGTCTCCCTCCAACTCTGCCTTCCCTTCCACCTCCATGCTTCCCTCTGCCACATCCATCTTTGACCTCTGTGCCTCTTCCTTTCCAGAATGAGCTCCCTGTCATCTCCTAATCCCATCCTGCTCTCATCTCCAGATGTTAATCCTCTTGTATCTCTAATCTTTCCTGTCTATCATGGTTTTACCAACAGCCAAAGTCCAAATAACCAGCCTGAATCCAGTTCCCAATCTTGAGTTCCCAAACTCCTGAATCTTGAGTTCCCAATTCAAATTTCCAACCAACAGTGAACTTCTCCAACTGAATCATCTGCTGGGCTTTCCAACAGGTGCAAGACGGAGTTGTGACTTTTCCACCAACCTCTCTCATCTTCCACTATCTGATCTCCGCCCTGCCATTATTCCATTATCTGTCATTTCTTCCTGCAATATGTATTTGTTAGGCAACTATGTGTCTCAGACAACACGATAAGCACAAGGAATATAATGCCTGCTGTTATCAACTGATGGGAAAGATGGACATTAAACACATAGTCCTCAATTATAAACACAATTATAGTCATGGAATTTTCTACAAATGAAAGATATATGTGTAGTGAGAGTATATAAGGATGCTAAGGAAAACGTTCCAAGGGAGCAACTTCCAACATATATGCTGAGATCTGAAGACTGGGTTGACATTAGGTAGGAAAAAATGGGTTGAGTGTTCTAAAAAAAAAGCAACAAAAACATTTATTTACAAAGGTCCTGGGGTTGGAGGGAACTTGGACTATTCAAAGATTAGTGTATCTACAGCCCAGGGAGTAAGGGGGAGTTGTTGTGACAAGAAAGATAAGTATAGGCCAGAACTTGCTGGGCCTTATAAGGCTGATATGAAATTTTGTCTCCTTCCTGAAATTTTAGTAGTAGATTGACTACCTTCAACAAACATTTGTTAAGTATCTACTTTACAATAGACACATTTCTAGATGCTGAAGTAGTACCTTCAACAAACATTTGTTAAGTATCTACAATAGACACATTTCTAGATGCTGAAGTAGTACCTTCAACAAACATTTGTTAAGTATCTACTTTACAATAGACACATTTCTAGATGCTGGGGACACAGGGACTATAGTAGAAACTGAAACAGAGTCCTGACCCCATGGAGTTGAAATATTGGTCCTATAGGCTACTGAAGGGTACTTGGCAGAACCACTGTTAGGTGACCAAAGTGGGTACAGGGAGGTCACTGTGGCCATCCAGGGGTACATGACAACAGACTGGATTAAGACTGAGCTGCGAAGAAAAGAGATGGTGAATTAGAAGGATACTTTGGGAGGTACCATCAAGAGAACTTAGTGATGGATTGGTCAGTTTCTGTTTATGGTGAAATTTTTGGTTGTTATTTCAAGAAGGGAGAGTCACAGAGGAAGAGGTATAAACCTTGAGCTGGAGAAAAGGCTCTAATGGAAAAGGAAAGACTGGCTCTACAAAGGAGGGAAGGAGCCCTTGGCCATTAAAGGTTCCTGAGAAGGTTAGAGAGGGAGATTCCCAGAGCCCATGCATCGGACATGGCCTTGGGAGGAGGGAGAGAGTGCTCAGTTACCTTAGTAGGAGGATATCGAGAAAGATGCAGGCAGGTTGATTAACTTGATAGCAGCAAGTTAAGGAATTCTGGTCCTGGGATTTCCTTTCCCCCCCCCCCCCAATAGGGAAAGAGAGCAGGCCATTTGATGACAGTGATGTGGAAAGAGGTAAAGAATGGTAAGAAATTAGAGGAAGTCAGCACTAGGAAAATGGGAAAGAGAACCTTCCAGAATAATTTAGTCAGATTTCCAGGCAGATTGAGGGCCCTCCAAAGTCAGTGATCCTAAGTAGATGTGTGTGGTAGGCAGAAATGTACCCCCAAAATATATTTACTTCCTAATCCCTGGAGCCTAAGCATATAACCTTATATGGCAAAAGATAAGATTAATTTGAGGATCTTGAGAGGAGTTTATCCCAGAATGCCTGGGTGGGCCCTAAATACAATCACATGCATCCTTAAAAGATGAAGGTAGGAGGAGTTTTGAGACAGAGGCATAGGGGAGAAGGCCATATGAAGACAGAGGTTGGAGTGATGTGGCCACAAGCCAAGACTGCTGGCAGCCCTCGGAAGGGGGGAGGAGTGGATTCTCCTCTAGATCCCCCGGAGGGAATATGGTCTGGCTGACACCTTGATTTTGGCCCAGTGAAACTGATTTTGGACTTCTGGACTCCAGAACTATGAGAGAATACATTTCTGCTGTTTTAAGCCTCCATGTTTGCGGTCATTTGTTACAGCAGCCACAGAAAACTAACGCACAACAATCTACCCAGCTGTACTGCAGTGAGGCTTTCTGCAGGGCTCAGATGTGAGCACAAAGAAACAGAAGACATATTCACTCAGGGTGAGAGTATGGCCAGGTAGGTGTGAAGACAGGGATAAGGAGGTTCTGAGCTATGGCACGAGTGTTAATGGGATAATGAACTTAGATGAGCAGAGGCAAGAAGAGAGGAGGGGGCAGTCAGATGGAGGGACAGCAGAGGACTCAAAGGACTGGCCGCCTACCATCCATGGCCAAGCAGGAAGCCTCAGAGTCCTACTCAGCCTTCATTTGTCCCCAGTATTCAACAGGTCAGGGACCCTGGACATGTGAGCTCTTTAATGCCTGGCACGAATATTCATCTTTTGATGAGTGGGCCTCATCATCTCTCCTGGGGCTCTTGCCACAATCTCATAACCAGCCTTCTGGTCTCTGGTCTTACATTTGTCAAATTCTTCTAGATTGATGAGAGTTATCTTCCCTGAATGCATATTTAATCATAATTAATTATACTGTTGTTCCCTAGTCTAAAACTCTCCTCCCCTTGCCAACAAATATATTTCCATCTGAAGTTGGTAAAAGGATAAAGTCCATAGCCTTAAACTAGCATGAAGGGTCATTGAGATTCTGGCCTTCCCCAGTTTCGTCTCACGGCCCAAGCTATGCACTAGCAACCTGGAAATCCTTGCCATTCCCAGATCATAGCACCCTTTTCCTTGCCTCTAATCTTTTGGCCTTGCTCTTCCCTCTGCCAGTGCCACCCTCCCCTCAAGCTTTGAAATTAAGCTAAAGATTAACTTCTCCCATGTTCCCCCTAATAATAAGTGCCAATGTTTATTAGTTCCAATGTATTAAACATCATGTTAAATCCTTTTCCTAGAATGCCCTCATTTGATTCATCCTGTGAAGTAGGTACAATTATTATTATTCCCATTTAACAGGGAGGAAGAAAGGGGCTTAGAGAGGCCACAGAATGGAGTTGCAGAATGAGGATTTGAACTCAACTCTCTTAGGCTCTAAACTGTCAACAGTGTTTTACTGGACCCAATGAGGATAACCACACCTCTTTTGTGCTTCAGAAGCCCGCTGTGCTTACCCTTAAGGAGCTGTGGTAATGATTATAAAAGTTATGATTACTAATGTTTAACCACTTATTATGTGCCAAGGATTCTGATAGTCTCTCGTACGTTTAACCTCTTCATTATTTCTATTTTTTTTAGACAAATGAATGGAAAGTAGGAGGGCTCAAGTTACACAGTTAGCAAAGAGTAGAACAGGGATTTAAATCCATGTGGTCTGTGGGGTGTCTGAGTGGCTCAGTTGGTTAAGCATCTGACTCCTGGCGTCAGCTCAAGTCTTGATCTCAGGGTTGTGCCCCATGTTGGGCTCCATGTGGAGCCTACTTAAAAAAAAAAAAAAAAAAATATATATATATATATATATATATATATATATATATATATATATATGTATATAATATACAAATAAATCCATACTGTCTAATTCAAAAAGCCACAGTCTTACCTTATCCTCTCTCTCAGCCCAAAGTCTAGAATAAGGCAGTGGGCAACAAATGTTTAAGTGAAGTACGAATAGGCATCATTATCATGTAGATGATGCTTACAGCCATAGGAATGAATGAACCGAACTTAGACTGTACAGAAAGCACAGAAAGGTCACAGGACTGAGTTTGGGGGAGTGCAACATTTAAAGCAGTGGGTCTCAGGGTGCCTGGGTGGCTCAGTCGGTTAAGCATCCAACTTTGGCTCAGGTCATGATCTTGCAGCTTGTGAGTTGGAACCCCGTGTCAGGCTCTGTGCTAACAGCTTGGATCCTGCTTTGGATTCGGTCTCCCTCTCTCTCTGGCCCTCCCCTGCTTGCTTGTGCTCTGTCTCTGTCTCTCTCTCTCTCAAAACAAAAAAAAATTAAATAAACATTTTAAAAAATTTTAATAAAATAAAATAAAGCAGTGGGTCTTGGTGAAGTCAGTTTTGTCTCCAGGGGGCATTTGACAACATCTGGAAAATTTCTGGATTATCACAATTGGTGTGTGGGAGGGTGCTACCGGTCTTCAGTGGGTAGAAGCCAGGGACACTGCTAAACACCCTTCAATGCACAGGACAGCTGCCTGCAACAAAGGATTATCTGACCCCAAATGTAAACAGTGCCAAGTCTGAGAAACAGATTTACAGGTCAGGTAGAGAAAAGAAGCAAACAAAGCCACGGCCAGAGCCAGAAAGAAAAATAAATAAAACTGGGAAGACACAAGAGGAGAGTGTTTTAGGAAACAGCAAGTGGTTAGCCCTCTCTGACGTTGAAGGATATATAAGGAGATGATGGAGAAGGGTCTACTGACAACACGGAGACCACTGAAGAAGCTGGAAGAACCAGTTCAGTGGAGTAACAGGGCTAAATCTAGGCTGAAGGGGTTAAGAAGTGAATGGATGGTGAAGACAGAAGAAAAACTGCGCATAGACATCACTCTCTTGAGATATTTGGCTCTGAAGTGGGGGCAGAGAAATGAGGTAATGGTTGGGGGAGATGTGCAGAGCTAGGACCTTCTGGGTTTTTTAATATAGGAGATGCTAGAGGCACTGCCTCCTCCCCAGTCTGGACCCTTACCAGCCTCCTCAATGGTGCCCTGGTTCCCCCTCCTCCAACCACTACCTGGTTTCTCTTCCCATCTTCCGTTGTACCCCTGGGTTTGTCAGCCCTGCGAAAATCACATCACCTGTTCACTTGGCTCCGGCAACCAGGCTCTTGAGGACTGATGGAGACAATTACAAATCTAGTCTGAAGGTTCCTCCTAGGAACGTGTGTTTTCTGTCGCTAGGCAGTCTTTCCATTCACCTTATAGACTTCATACTTACTCCTGCCCTTGTTCCCAGCCTCTTCCAACTCCTCAGTCCTCAGCCCCATCCTGACCCCCTCTACAGATGAGCCTGCCTCTCCCTACTTGAAAAACACTTGTTGAGCATGTTTCTGGTCAAGCTGGAATCAAATATGTCCATACATTTCTTGAAACGTGGTCTGTGAGGCACCCGTACCAGATTTACCTGGGGTGTTTCTTAAAAGTGCAGGGCTCTCTGCCCCAGCTCCTCACCCTCTTACATGTGTAGGATCAAATTCTCGGGGTCGGGACCTAGAGAGGTGCATTATAAACAAGAGCCCAGGAGATGCTGTTGTTCACTACAATTTGAAAAGCAGTGTTATATATTATTTGATCTTCTCAATAATCTCGTGAGGGAGATATTACTATTAAAGTCTGAATTATATGGAGAGCATCCTATGTGAACTCTATCACTTTCATTTCTTATTCATCAAATTGTTGTATATTTTCACCAGTTTCCTTTGCCTTTGCCCTGCCCTCAAATAAAGAAGTATTCCCCCCCCCACCCCCAATTAAGAATAAGTTCTCTTTAAAATGTTGTCTTTGATCCTTACCCTCCTTTCCTCTTCTGGTACTTGGATCTATCAATTGATGATAGTGGTAGTTATAATAGCTATCATTTATTGATCACATAGTATGTACCAGGTACTTTGATAAGTCTTTTTTATTTAGCTCATCTAATCTTCAAACATTTCTTCTACTCCTTTCTCATTTTTTTGGTCTGGTATTCCCATTGTACCTATGTTATGCCTTTTGTAATTGTCCCACAGTTTTTCGATATTCTGAACTTTTTTTTGTCCATTCTTTTTTTTTTTTTTTTTTTTTTTTTTTTACCTTTGCATTTCAGCTTGGAACACCTCTACTGACATATCTTCAAGCTCACTGATCCTTTCCTTGGCCACGTCCAATCTACTGATGAGTCCATCCAAGGTATTCATTACCTGTTACAGTATTTTTGGCTTCTAGCATTTTCTTTTGATTCTTTCCTAGAATTTCAAATTCTTTGCTTACATTACCATCTGTTCTTGCATGTTACACACTTTTTTCTTTACGGTGCTTAGCATATTATTCAGTTATTTTAAATTCCTAGCCTGATAATTCCAAACTCTCTGCCTTAAGTTTGGTTCGGCTGTTTGCTTTGTCTCTTCATGGTGTTTTTTCTTGCCTTTTAGCATGCCTTGTAATTTTCTGTTGAAAGCCAGAGATGACCTATAGGATAACAGGAACTGAGATAAATAAAATGCTAGCGTGAAGTTTCATGTTTATCTGGTTAGAGGTTAGGCTGTGTTTAACGTTTGCTGTGGTTGTAGGTGTCAGAGGTTTCAATACCCTCTAGTATTTTTATTTCTGTCTCCTCTATTATCTTTGGTTTTCTCTAGAAACTCCCTCTTAAATTGTCATTATACTGGAATCCTGTTGATGAGACAACAAGGTATTGGGAAGGGGAAGCAGTCTATAACCTTATTATTAATGTCAGATTTCTTACTGGGCCAGAGTCTCTGGCTATGATTTTCAGAAGTTTCTTAGCCTTTATTCCTCCCCTTATATGAGATAGGAAGGCTAGAGGTGGCTAGAGTTGGCTAATTGTCCTTCTCCCAGCTCAGATAAGGCTCTGGTAGTCTCCTTTGAGGGCAGGTCTTATTATGGAGACTGTTCTGGATATATTTCAAAATGGTTATTGTTTCCCTCCCTCTGCCTGAAGCAGGAGAAAATTTTTCTCTCACCTTCACCAGGTGAGAACATGGTGGGGCTTCTAGAGGTAAAATTCATAAAAGTGTGGGGGCGCCTTGGTGGCTCAGTCAGTTAAGCCCTCGACTTCAGCTCAGGTCATGATCTCGCGGTCTGTGAGTCTGACCCCTGCATTGGGCTCTGTGCTGACAGCTCAGAGTCTGGAGCCTGCTTCAGATTCTGGGTCTCCCTCTCTCTCTACCCCTTCCCCACTCATGCTCTGTCTCTCTCTCTCTGCCTCAAAAATGAACAAACATTTGGGGCGCCTGGGTGGCTCAGTAGGTTGAGCATCCGACTTTGGCTCAGGTCATGATCTCATGGTTTTTGAGTTTGAGCACTGCGTTGGGCTCTGTGCTGTCAGCTCAGGGCCTGGAGCCTGCTTCAGATTCTGTGTCTCCCTCTCTCTCTGCTCCTTCCCTGCTCACACTCTGTCTCTCTCTCAAAAATAAATAAAGATTAAAAAAATGAACAATTTAAAAAAATTTTTTTAATTTACTGAAGTGTTGAGATCCCTTAATATTGGGCTCCAAGGGGTTTAACTCAAGGTAGTCTATACTCAGCCTCTAGCTATCTGTCAGTGACCATTTAAGTGTCCCCATCAGTTACTGTCTCCAGCAACTTCTGCTCCTGATAAGCTATGATTCTCAGTAGCCCCTGTCTCTCCAGGTTGGGGGCAAGGAGGGGGCCGTTTGTCTTGTGTCCTCAATTCACTGATGGATATAATTAGAGTTCTTGATTTTCAATTTTTTAGCTTTTTTCTTGTGAGGACAGGAGTGGACTTCCAAGGTCTTTCTATGTCAAAGCAGAAACTGGAGATCCTTATCTAATCTTTACAACTCTCCGAGTTAGTATTTTTCCAAACTGACAGGCAGGCAAGGAAACTGAAGCTTAGCAAGGTTAAATTAAGTGGCCCAAACTTATGCAGTCAGTGAGGGGGTGAGTGGCTATGTTGCCACAAAGATGATAACATTAAATTGGGATTCAGGCAAGGTCCTGTACTAGGAAGCCAGAAAGGCATCTGTACAAGTATAGGCTGCTTTGGAAAGAGGCTAGGAGGTGTGTATAAGTATGTGTGTCCTCATATAGATGCATATGAAGAAACCCTGGGACGTCAGCTGACTTTGAGAAGGAAAGGGGTGAAAAGTTGGTGCCAGAATCCTTGTCTTTACCATACCGTCAGTGTCATTCCATTGTCAAAAAGAACAACTTATTTTAGGGCTGAATTTAAAAAGGCACACCTAAGAAATTGACAGCTGTTTATTAAATTCCTACTATGTGCCAGGCACTGTGACAGTACGGAATAGATACAGTGCTTGACAAAGCAGTGTCCCTACTTTCATGGAGTTGATATTATAGTGAGGTAAGCCCACAAGTTATAACATGTCAGATGGTGATAAGTCAAATAAAGAGAACTAAAGCAGGATAAATGGGATTGAGTGATGCAGGTATTGTTTTATAAGATGTGGTCAGAAATGGATGCTTTGACAAAAATGACCTTTGAGGGGCACCCGGGGTAGCTCAGTCGGTTGAGTCGGACTTCGGCTCAGGTCATGATCTCATGGTTCGTGAGTTCAAGCCCCACATCGGGCTCTGTGCTGACACCTCAGAGCCTGGAGCCTGCTTCAGATTCTGCGTCTCCCTCTCTCTCTCTCTCTCTCTTCCCCTCCCCTGGTCATATTCTATCTCTCTATCTCTCTCAAAATAAATAAAAACATTTTAAAAATGTAAAAAAAAAAAAAAAAAGGTAACTACACAAGAATGGGACTTGTAAATTGTGGTTTAGTAACCATGTGGTAAATGATGGGGACTCCTTCTAGCCAATACCCTGGTCTCCCACAAACAAAGGATTGTGGAACTTCAGGTATCAGCTGGGGTCAAATGGAGGGACATTTTTGTGTCCAAGGGGGCACACAAAGAATAACTTGGCAAAGGTTATACATACTTTCTAAAAGTAAGCTCTGAGTCAGGCTCCTACTCAAATTCCTACTTGATCAGGTGTGACAGAAAGTGTTTTAATATACATCAAGAGCCTAAAAAGTATCTGGTACAGAAACTTTGGGTTCTATCCATGAATAGGATTTAAAATATAGAAAAGCAATGTTCAGGGGCACCTGGGTGGCTTAGTTGGTTAAGCATCTGACTTAGGTTCAGGTCACGATCTTCCAGTTCATGAGATTAAGCCCCCAATTGGGCTCTCTTCTATCAGCACAGAGCCTGCTTGAGACCCTCTGTTCCCTTCTCTTTCTGCCTCTACCCTGCTCATTCTCTCTCTCTCAAAAATAAACATTAAAAAAAAAAAAGCAATGTTCATAGGGCAGGGATTTTTGTCTGTTTGATCATAGCTGTATTCTCACTGCTTAGAACATGCCTGTACAAGCTAGTGTTAATAAATATTTGTTGAATAAATAAATAAATAAATAAATGAAAAGGGTTTTCTTTATAAAATTATTTATAATATTTTAAAAATTTACCTAAATTTCCTTCAATAGGCTACTGTTTAAATAAACTATGATCCATTCACTCTTTGGATTTAACTCTATTTTATTTATTTTTTATTATTTTTTAACTCTATTTTAAAAAGCAAACAGATGGCTTAAATGTTTGTAACACTAGAATTAAAATCTAGCCCATAAAGTAATTAGATCTGGAATGGAGAATCAGTATTTTCATTTTAAAGATGAGGGGACTGCAAGGCCACACAGTGACTTATTGGCATTTTTAAGCTACTTAATACATAAATTATAAAAATTCTTTTGAAGAGGATACAAACAAATGGAAAGATATGGAATAATTCATGTAGTGAAAAATTTCCATACTATCTAAAGCAATCTTCAGATTCAATGCAATCTCTATCAAAATACCAACAGCATTTTTCACAGAACTAGGACAAATAATACTAAAACTTGCATGGAATCACCAAAAAAAACCCTAATAGGCAAAGCAATCTTGAGAAGTAAAAACAAAGTTGGAGGTAGCACAATCACAGATTTTAAGATATATTGCAAAGCTGTAGTAATCCAAACAGTATGGTACTGGCCCAAAAACAGACATAGATCAAGGAACATAATAGAGAGCCCAGAAATAAATCCATGCTTACATGGCCAATTGATATATGACAAAGGAGGCAAAGATATACAATGGGGAAAGACCAGTCTCTTCGATAAATAGTGCTGGGAAAACTGGACAACTACATGCAAAAGAATGAAAATGGACCACTTTCTTTTACCATACACACAACTAAACTCAAAATGGATTAAAGACCTAAATGTAAGACATGAAACCATAAATTCCCTAGAAGAAAACATAGGCAGTAATTTCTTTGACATTGGCCACAGAAAAATTTGTTAGAGATGTCTCCTCAGGCAAGGGAAACAAAAGCAAAAGAAAATTATGAAAATTATGTCCAAATAAAAAATTTTGGACCACAAAAGAAACCATCAACAAAATGAAAAGGCAACCTACTGAATGGGAGAAGATATTTACAAATGATATATATGACAAGGGGTTAATATCCAAAATATATAAAGAACTTATACAACTGAACACCAAAATACAAATAATCTAATTAAAAATGGGCAGAAGACAGGGGTGCCTGGGGGGCTCAGTTGATGAAGCATCTGACTCTCGATTTTGGCTCAGGTCACGATCTCATGGTTCATGAGTTCAAGCCCCACATCAGGCTGAGAGCACAGAGCCTGCTTAGGATTCTCTCTCCCTCTCTCTCTCTCTGCCCCTGCCCTGCTCTTTCTCTCTCATGCTCTTTCTCTCTCTTGAATAAATAAATAAACTTAAAAAATGGGCAGAAGACCTAAATAGACATTTTTCCAGAGAAGGCATACAAATGAAAATATGCTCAACATCCCTCATCATCAGGGAAATGCAAATCAGAACCACGAGATAACACCTCACACCTGTCAGAATGGCTAAAATCGACAATACAAGAAACAACACGTGTTGGCAAGGATGTGGAGAAAGGGGAACCCTTTGCACTGTTGGTGGGAATACAAACTGGTGCAGCCACTGTGAAAAACAGCATGGAGGTTCCTCAAAAAATTAAAAATAGAGGGGTATCTGGGTGGTTCAGTCGGATGAGCGTCCAGCTTCGGCTCAGGTCACGATCTCGCAGTCGGTGAGTTCGAGCCCCACATCAGGCTCTGTGCTGACAGCTTAGAACCTAGAGCCTGCTTTGGATTCTGTGTCTCCCTCTCTATCTTCCCCTCCCTCACTCATGCTCTGTCTCTCTCTCTGTCTCAAAAATAAATAAACGTTAAAAACATTTTTTTTAATTAAAAATAGAAATACCATATGATTCAGTAATTCCACTACTGGGTATTTACCCAAAGAAAACAAAAAACACTAATTTGAAAAGATATCTGCACCCCTATGTTTATCGCAGCATTATTTACAAGAGTGAAGATGTGGGAGCAACCCGTGCCTATCGATGGATGGAAGGATGGGTGGATGAAGAAGACGTGGCATCTGTATATACAATAGAATATTGCTCAGCCATAGAAAAGGATGAGATCTTGCCATTTGTGAGAACACAGGTGGGCCTAGAAGGTATCATAATTCAGCCAGACAAATACCATGTGATTTCGCTTCCGTGTGGAATCTAAAACACAAAACAAATGAATCCACAAACAAGAAGCAGAAACATAGATAAATATAAAGAACAAAATACGAATATAAAGAACATAAATATATAACTACAAAGAACAAACTGATGGTTCTCAGAGGGGAGCAGGGTGGGAGGATGGACAAAATGGATGAAGGATAGTGGGAGACGCAGGCTTCCAGTTATGGAATGAGTAAGTCACAGGGATGACAGGGATAGCATAGGGAATATAGTCAATGATATTGTAATAGTGTTATATGCAGACAGATGGTGGCTACACTTGTAGGGAGCAGAGCATAACGTATATAGTTATCAAATCACTATGTTGTACACCTGGAACTGGTGTAACATTGTGTGTCAACTACACTTCCATTAAAAAAAAAATGGAAAAATAAAAACTTAGAAGCGAAAAACAAAGATGAGGGGATTACAAGGCCACGCCATGACTTACTGGCATTTTGCATCTACTTGACACGTACCTGATAAAAGTTCTTTGGAGGCAATAAGAGTTACAGGTTGTCTGCTAAACAATTCTATGACGTACTTGAAAATGATTTCTAGACCTTTCAGAAGATAGATGGGAAAACAATACTAGTTCCCATGCAAGAAAGCATGAGACCAACGAATGCCCGCAAATGAGGGCCAAAAATTCCAGCAGCAAGTCGTCCATCAATTTGGGAAACATTTATCAACTGGCCAGAGTGCCAAGCCTTGGGGAAGCCGTGGGAATACAGAGATGGCCACGGCCCAGATTTCCGTCTCTTTGCAGAATCTCGTTGGCGAACAGGGATTTAACACATTAAGCCACAGTGTGTGTGAAGGACTGAATAAAGGATGTGCCAAGTGTGAGAGAGCGTGGAGACGGGGTAGGGGCACAGACTCCAAATGGGATGGAAGTAAGATATGGGTGTCAGGGGATGACAGCACAAGAAGGACCCGTGAGGTGATGAACCCAGTGTGCTTTCTGGAACAGCCCTGAGAAGATTTTAGGAGACAAGCAGTCGATTTCAGTCTGTCCCTCCCACACTTCTGTTCCTGTAGCCACACAAGATGCTGAACAGAGAAAATGGCACAGAGTCTGTCCTCACGTTTCCATCCTCGCTCCCCACCATTTATGGCTCTGTGCCCTTTGTCACGGTTTCCGTTTCCCTCGGTATTACCTGGCCTGCGTGATGGGGACGAGAACAGTGCCCACCTCATGGGATGGGTCAGAAACTGACAGGAAATTAGTAGATTGGTTTATTTATGTGACACATATTTACTGAGTGCCTGTTGGGTGGCAGGCATTGTACCCAGCGCTGGGGACGAAAGAAATGGACTGTCCTGTTTTCATGGAACCTACAGCTAAGAGGGAGAGCATTAAATAAACAACTAGACTACTTCATACCTGGAGGTGATAGTTGTGGTTTCCTCTGTCTGCTCATCGCTCCCCCCTCCCCGGCATTTGTCTTTCTCAAAGTATAATTTGAACCCATTTTTGGTTAAACTGCTGTGTGGGAGAAGGTCACAAAGCCAGTAATGGAGCCCAGCCAACCACCTAGCACCCTCAGGGACCAGAGTTTTATTTTTATTTACTGGGTATGATGTATCCAGAAACAGTGAAGTTTTCCCATTTTACTTTATAGACTTCCCAATCATATTACAATGAAGATAGAAAGAATTAGACAAGCCTCTCCCTCCCCTCACTTGGGGGTCGAAAAGACAGCTGGTTGGTTATACCGAAGGTGGGATGTCTGCTCATGTCTACAGAGGGACGGGGTTTGTGATTCACTGGCCACAGAGACGTGGAAAGGGCACCCTACTAAGCTTCCGGCTCAGAAGGAAGAGACATTGTTTGAGGGTCCATTACATCCCGACACCATCTGGGGAATTTTACATAAAATAGCTCATCTGATTCTCAAAATAACCTTTCTCATTCCTACTTTATAGATGAAGGAGCTACGAGTCAAAGAAATTAAGTGACTTCTTCACCCAGCTGGTGGAGGCAGAATTTGAGCCCAGGCCTGCTGACTCCAAAACCACGTTCTTTCCGCACACCCAACGTATATTCTAACTAGACAAGTTAAGCTAGAATTGGAAGAAATAATGAGATAAAGAGTCCTTTTTGAGGAAGAAAATCAGCCTAGGAACAGGAATGCTTTCTCCTGTCATAATAATCCATGTGCCTACCAGTGACACTGTCTAATTCCAAATGTCCACTTTTAGAAATAGAGGAGCTAACATATACATGCACACATGTGTGCGTGTGTGTGTGTGTGTGTGTGTGTGTGTGTGTGCGCGTGTGTGTGCAGAGAGAAAGAGAGGGAGGGAGACATTAGTTCAACCCTGTAATTTAATTCTTGAAATTAATAACAGGGAAATGGTCACAGATGTTAACAATGATTTATGTGTTGTGTTCATTGCAGTGGGGTTTTTTTTTTTTTTTAAACGAAAGGAAAAATGAAAAGAACTAGAGCTACCTATCTTGCCCAACAACAGAGGAATGGTGGAATAAATTATAATTCAACGGAATAGTGGAGTATTATAAAGTCATTAAAATTCATGCTGTGGAATAATGTTTAATTGTATTGAAATATACTCATAATATAATGTTCATTAAAAATAAAAGAGGTCATAAGATCCTATATATAGTTTGGTTCCAATATTTGTTGAGCAACTACATATATGCATATATATTTAAAATCTGGAAGGAAATGTACCCAAATGTTAATAGTGATTATCTCTATGTTATAAGAGGACATTTTTTATTTCGTCTTCACCACCCTCTGTATTTATCCTTTTCTGTATTTTCCAACACAAAACAAGGGTGTGTGCTCTGCTGTTCCTCCCCATAGAGCATCTGGTTCTCAGGGCTTGCTTGCTTGGAAGGAAACTGCTTTTCATCCTTCCTGGTAGCAGGCACCAGAGATCGGGGCTGTAGCAGCCTGAGGACCCCATGTGTACCCCAGGCACTCACAAGGCAAGCTGCTTCTCACTCTCCTTACAAATGATTTCAGATGGCAATTTAAAAAAAGAAAACGAAGTATCGAACAAGAGGTCCTGCCATTGCCTTTAAAATGTGTTCTTTTGATGGTTCTTTTAGGATCACATCTTCACAGAGGCATTTTACCCTGAGTGAATTCCTGAAGAGAAGGGGCTGGCCATAGCATGTCTTTTATCCCCTAGATCGTTCGTTCGTTCGTTCATTCTTCCGTTCATTCATTCATTCATTCATTCATGTAAGAAAACTTACTGTGTCCTTGCTGGGCTCTGTGCACTAATCAAAGAAGATGCAGTGGAACATTAAGTAGGGAAAGTTTTAAAATAGAGGTCTGAGGAAACAGTAGAGTGGACTTCACACATACCCTTCATCGTCACCCCCCGTGCATCTGTAAGCTTGAACCACCCAAAGAGACAACTCAAAGTAATCACCTCTATGAACGTCTTTTCTCTCCTCTCAAATCAGCACTCCCTCCTCACTTCCCGAAAATGACTGTTTTCTTATTGTCACACACGCAGCAATTCTAGTGCCTAGCATGTTGCAAAAACAGTCCTTTCTATATCGTTCTTATCTGCCTGCTGAACGTGCTGCCGTAAATGAAAGTCTCTCTTCTTGTACATGTGCAATTGGCTTACTCTGTGTCACATGCAGGAAATGATAGAATTTCCCTAGGGTAAACAAATGAGTCCACCCCAATATCTAAACAAGTAAATATCTGGGTGCTCCTATAACCCACTTGGGATCCACCAGGGTTGGCAAGTTCTGCTGTAGATCCTGACCACCTGATACCAGGCACCAGGCCTTAATTATTCATCTCAATACGCTCAGAGCCTAGTATGTTGCCTTTGACAGCTAATGAAATGTTTCATCTCAGCTAACATTTATTGAGTGTCTACCATGTGCCAGGTATGTTGCTGGTGGTTAGAAATATACTAGTGAACAAAACACATATGATTTTGCCCTACAATTTGGTAGGTGCAGAGAAATGTTAAACAAAAACACTCTGAAGGAAAAGTACAGAGTGGTCTGAATGCTAAGGAAATATCTGAATAAACAAATGCATGAAAGAAAACGCTGTATATTTTACACTGTAATATTCGTTCACTAGAAAGGTGGATTCTATATATGAAGAAAGAGAATATTGTGAGCTGACTCAGGATGGATTAAGAATCCCATAAGACACAGGGCGCCCGAGTGGCTCAGTCAGCTGAGCATCTGACTCTTGATTATGGCTCACATCATGATCTCAGGGTCATAGGATCAAGCCCTGTGTTGGGCTCCCCACTGAGCATGAACCCTGCTTGGGGTTCTCTCTTTCTCTCTCTGTCCCTCTCCCTGACTCACATGCTCTCTTTCTCTAAAATAAATTTAAAAAATAATAATCCCACAAAACAATCTGACTCCTGTGTTCATGCACCTATGATGCGTCCTAAGACCTCATTAGCTTTTCATGGTCCTATCTCAATAGATGACTCATTCTGAACTTACAGGCAACTAAAAACCCTAGGGTATTTTTGTTGTTGTTTGTTTAATGCGCTGCCATAAGTCCAAGTATCTCTTCTTGTACACGTGCAATTGGTTATTTGGATCTAAGTAAGTGACTTTCTGTGTTCCTCCATTAGCTTTCATCTTGCTACAGCTGGTTAATCAATTTGACCTGCCCAAGTCCTCTGATGCCTAGTCCTGATATGGGAATATATGTGTCCCTTCCCATCAGTGGGTGTGGTTACCATGATGACAAGCCCAGATCAGGCTGTTGGAAGGAGCGCTGACGGGAGTGTTATAATCACCTTTGCAATCAACATATATCAAAAACATTAAAAAGTCCACATCCTTTGTGTATGTAATTACAGTTCTGGGAATCTATTCTACCAAAATAATGCCAAACAAAGAAAGGCATATGCAAAAAAAAAAAACAAAAAAAAACACCCCAAACCTGTTTTTACTCCATTATTTATAATAGTGAATAGCACATTGAAAAATCCTAGTCTTTTAAGGGGCATGATTAAGTTCAGATGACCATAACAAAAGAAAGTTTTCCTACAAACTAAGAAAATTCCTAAGGATGGGCTTGCAACAGCATTTTATTTTTAGAACCTCTCTGAGCTTCTAGTGTAGCTCAGGACCCATTAGATGCTAATACATATTGTTAATGAAGAGATAATGAAAATAGTTTAGAAACAGGTGATTAAGAATATGGAATAATTAGTTATTAAAAAGATACTTGTTTGTATGGTATTGACAAGGGATCTTCTCAGGCAAACAACCCTTCAGCAAACAAGACAGATAAAACCCCCTGCCTTGAGGAGCTCACAATCTAATGGAAGGGGGCAGATAATACTCAAGTCGACAAGTAAAATGGCACATCGTGTGGCAATAAAGGCAACAGGACAAAAATTAAGTGGGGAAGGATAGGAAATCCAGCCGGGGAACTGAAGGGGGAAGGAAGCTTCAAATAGGGGGATCCGGATGGCGTCCCTGAGAAAGGGCCATCTGAGCAGAGACCTGAAGGAAGGGGGCGATGAGCTGGACAGTTGGCTGGGCCACGAGCATTCCAGGGAGCAATTCGGTTTTAGCAATACAATTTTAAAGGATTAGTGGGTTACTTTTGTGCAGGCAGTCCATCCCCTGCATTCCTTGTCACTTTCAATTACCCATAAGTACACCCAACTCGCTCATCAAAGAGAGATTCCCCTGTCTCTCCCTTCTGGCAGCCAGAGACAGATTCCCCAGTCTGTGCCCAGGCTGCTTTGCTGGAAGCAGATGGGCAGCCCCACCCCCTTCTTCTTGGGTCTGGCCACGTGGTGAGAGCATAACCCCGTACCCTGCGGCCCCATTCCCTCCCCCACTGAGTCTAAAGGGGCATTAAAATTCACACTTGTTTGTACCTGGTGAGTCTGTATTCTCTGCGTAAGGGCTCACTCATGCAGAAGCAGGACCACGCATCCTCCGAGTCACTTTCAGAACGAAGAATGTAATCTTTAACCAGATCGAAAGAGTATCAGAATTTTGTTGTTGTTAGGGTCTCGAGATTGTTGTATCTGGAGCGAAGGTGTCAACGAAGAAGTGCTTCTACAGATGTGTTAATCACTATGTATGTGTTTTGAAAATCACCGTGGCGTTTGTAGCTTCTGGACACCTGCTCGGGTTCCAACGGATGACTTTCTACTACGCCTACCGGCAGCAGAGGTAATTTTTAAGGTGCGGCTGCACGGAGGACACTGTACTCCGGGAGGGCAGAGCCGTGCCTGTTTTTGTCACCGTCGTTACCCCAGTGCCTGGCATATAGGAGACACTGTGTGAATGCCCACGAATAAGCGAGTGACTCCAAAGATGACGGCTTTGGTGGAGAGAGAAGACTTGTAGGCTGCCGTGGGAGAGGCAAGTACAGAGACCACAGGGAAGCAGGAGAGACAAGATGGCATGCGCCGTGCAAGGGGAACCCAGGTGGAGTGTGCATTTAATGTGCAAGGGCAGGGCGGGGGCGGGGAGATGAAGTGTGAGAAAATCACCGGCATGGCGTTTGTCCCTTCCCCCATGTACATGTTGGATTACTTTGGTCAATTCACTTAGCACCTTGGAGACTCAGTTCTATCCTCTGGAAAATGGCGGTAACAATACTGACCTCACAGGGTTGCTATGAGAATTAAGTAAGATAATGCATATAAAGCCCTTGGCACAGAGACTACCACCATAAAAAAGTCATAGTAGACCCTCATATTTTCACTTAACACGTACACGTTGAGAGGCAGTGCAGAGCGTGGTGGGGAGTAGGGATCTGGGGCCAGACTGCCTGAGTTTGAATCCCAGCTTTATCACTTAGAGCTGAGCGGTCTGAAGAAAGTTACTTAATTGCTCTGTGCCACAATTCCCTCATCTGTGAAAGACAGGGTAACAGTGCTAGCTCATCGTGATCAGTTAATAAATGTAAACCACTTAGAATGGTTCCTGGCACACAGGCATTACTATTATCTGCGAGGCATTTTTTGTGTTTGTTTCTCAATTTGATTCCTCAAGGGCTGGTGGAAGCGATAGGATATATGGCAGCAGACAGATACGTTGATGTGATGATGGAGGAGTTCGTGTTGGATGGGCTGGATCTGTGCTTCATTTCAACATCGGCTCTCAAACTCGACAGACACGGGATTCATCCTGAGCGCTTGTTAAAACACAGGTCGCGGCCTGTGAGTGCCTCATTCAGTAGGGCTGGGTGGGACCCGAGATTTTTTATTTCTAACAAGTTCCCCCAGTGGTGCTGATGCTGCTGGTCCAGAGACCACACTCGGAGAATCACTGCGATGCAACATGAAAGCATGTGCAAAGCTCCAAGAGAAGGAAGAAGGAGAGATGCATAAAGAGACAGGAGTTCTGAAAAGGACTGAGTAACAGATACGAGTAGAAAGAATAATTCGCTCATTTATTCATTCAGCAGACATTTACTCACTGCCCACTGTGAGCAGGGCCCTGTATTCACCGATCAGCTGAAAGGACCAAGATTTAGCTGAGTAGAAACGACAGTGCATTGGGAAGGACTATCAGTTTATTGAATTAAAACAGAATAGCCTTGGGGCTCCTGGGTGGCTCAGTCGGTTAAGCGTCCGACTTCGGCTCAGGTCACGATCTTGCGGTCCATGAGTTCGAGCCCCGCGTCGGGCTCTGGGCTGATGGCTCAGAGCCTGGAGCCTGCTTCCGATTCTGTGTCTCCCTCTCTCTCTGACCCTCCCCCGTTCATGCTCTGTCTCTCTCTGTCTCAAAAATAAATAAACTTAAAAAAAAAAATTTAAAAAAACAGAATAGCCTTTAAAGAAAGCAGCCACATCCTCATCAGGCCTAACTCCACATCGTGTCCCCATTAGGTCTAACTCAGGCATCCTTTGTGTGTGTCTGGCGGTGGGGGGTGGAGAATATACATAAAATTTACCATTCTAACCATTTTTAAGTATATAGTTCACTGGCTATAAGTACACTCTATATTTTTGTGCAGCCATCACTCACCATCTATCTCCAGAATTGTTTTCATCTTCCCAAACCCAAACTCTCTGTTCGTCAAGAATTCCTTACTCCCTTCTCCCCTGTAGCCCCTGGCAACTACCATTCAACTTTCTGTTTCTCTGGATTTGACTATTCTAGGTCCTCACATAAGTGGAATCGTACAGTATTTTGTCCTTTTTTGTGACTAGTTTATTTCACTTAGCACAATGTCTTCAAGGTTCATCTACGTTACATATAGCATGTGTCAGAATGTCCTTCCTTTTCAAGAATTAATATTGCACTGTATGTATACATCACATTTGTTTAGCCAAATCATCCATCAGGAGATGTTTGGGTTGTTTCTACATTTGGCTGTTGTGAATAGTGCTGCTATGAACACGGCTGTACAAATACCTATTTGAATCCCTGGTTTCAACTGTTTTGAGTATATATTTCTAAGCACCATTTTGATGTTTATTTATTTTTGAGAGAGACAGAGATAGAGCTTGAGCGGGGGAGGAGCAGAGAGAGAGGGAGACACAGAGTTGGAAGCAGGCTCCAGTCTCCGAGCTGTCAGCACAGAGCCCTATGTGGGGCTTGAACCCACGGACGGTGAGATCATGACCTGAGCCGAAGTCAGACGCCCAACCGACTGAGCCACCCAAGCGCCCCTCTAAGCACCATTTTAAAGCAGATACATTTTGTTCGGGTGACAATTAAGGTCACTCTTCCCCCATCCCACCCTCTACCTTTTCCCCTCTTAGAACTTTACCCCTCCTGACACTCAGGTACCCAGATCTCTCATCTGAATCTGATAAATCATCCACACCTCCAGGTAAATTAGCACAACAAGGACCAGGGGAATTTATTTCAATGCTTTACGGGCTGAACGCATGCATGAATCTTCCTTTCCCTATCATGACAACCTTACTGATACACTGTCCAAATACACTTGTGCCAGGAGATTATTAGGTACTATTCAGATACGAAACAATTTAGTCTCTGGAATCAGACATCTGGTAGAGGAACCTGAGCTTACTATTTACTAGGTGTTTACGCAAATGATTCAATCTTCCTAGTTTCAATTTCCTGATCCATAAAATAGGGATACTAGTTTCTATCCATTTGGCTGTTTGGAGAATTAAAGTAAGTACACCAATTAAATTAAGATGAGATAAACCAAAACAAGACAAAGAACTAAACCTAATAGCTGGCACATGGTAAGAACCCAGAAAATGCTGGGCATCCTCGGTATTATAACTGGGTGACTCCTTCAGATATATGCCAAGAAGGTTCCTGCCACCTAGGTACACAGAAGAACATCACAATGAGCATGGAATTAACAGCCCTACTAGGCCAGAGACCCAGAATACAAAACAATGGACATTTTTTAAAACACAGGATTCAATGGGGCACCTGAGTGGCTCCGTCAGTGAAGTGTCTGACTTTGGCTCTGGTCATGATCTAGCAGTCTGTGAGATTGGGCCCTGCATCAGGCTCTTTGCTGACAGCTCAGAGCCTGGAGCCTGCTTCAGATTCTGTGTCTCCCTCTCTCTCTGCCCTTCCCCTGCTTGTATTCTGTCTCTCTCTCTCAAAAATAAACAAACATTAAAAAAATTTTTTTTTGTTTAACACAGGATTCAAAATGACAACCTGGCTACAAAGGATTAAAAGATGTCTTTAGATGGGGGAGATATTTTGGGGCAGGGCCCTCTGTGGAGCCCACAACTTACACTAGGATTCCCCAACAGTCAGCTATGGGTGTTAAGTATTTTTCTTGAGCTCTTTTTTTTTTTTTTTCTGAGTTTGCAAACGTCAGATAAAAATGGATTCTAGAACAATGGAAATTTGAGATGAGAAATGGTTGCGGCAAATTTGGCCAGGCCTCCTCCTAGGATGGCCCCAGTGCTTCTGGGACATGTTCTGACGACTGGATGGCCTTTTTCTAAACCTCTGAAAGGGGATGATGTTCCCGCCACTTCCCTTGGAAGAATATTCCACGGTGAAATATGACTCACTGTCAGGGCCCTTGCCTTTGAGATTCTCTTTCTTCTCTTGACCCACTTTCGTCTGGCCGTGCCCTTTTGTACAAAGTCAAACGCAGCCTCCCCTGGAGAAGGTTGTTCTGTGAGGACTGACATTTAAAGACCATTACCACCTCTCACACTCAGCCCTGTTCATTTAGCCAAGCAAAGCATGTTTAATTCTTTTAATCTCCTCTCATAAATCAATCTCTTCGTTCCCTTAATAGTCCTTCGCCTATGCTTTGAATTCCTTCCAGTCTGGCCATCCTAAGCTCTTGTTCCATTTATACTTGAGACTTGCCAGTCAATCACAAATGGCTCTCGGGAAAAACAGCCAGGCCTGCCAGGGCTCTAAGTGCTCTCACTGTGCTGGGCTGTCTGCAGTCCCCCAGGCACTGGGAGTCCAGAGAAGATCCCTTCCTGGTAGCCAATCCCGAAGGCCTGGAAGCAAGCTTGAGACATTTGCCACCTACACCATTATGGGTCCTTCAATCCTGGCCCATCTGATCCAAGGTCAAGGGAACTTCCCGAGAAGCTACCTCAGACACCTGTACCTCTACTGTCACTCAAGCTCCTCAGTATGTCCTTCTTTCCCCTAGCTTTTACCCACAAGGGCACGAGGGCAACAGAGGAGCCCAGAGGAGTCTTACCTGGAAGGTCCCAGCATGGTCTTCTTCCTTATCACCCTCTCTGTTCTCTTTGAGGGCAATTAATGTGAATCCTCTGAAGTAGGACGGTGGGGCAGCTGAAAGGGTTACTGTGGAGAGAGGAGAAAGCAGATCATAAGCATAGGAATCAGCTGGCGTCCATCTGACAAATGAATGTTGGTGAGTTCTCCATCAACAAGCCAGACCTGTGGGTTGGAGGGGCAGCAGACAGTGGAAAAGCCTCATTCCTTTGAGTAGTGAACTTTTGCTCTCCACCCCGTTCCTCCTTACATTTCAGAACCTGCAAAATGCCTGAACTATGATCTCAGTTGGGCCTCCTTGAACCAACAAAGGCTTTGGTGCACTCTCTCTCCCAGTAGCCACAATTTGAAAAAGATTGTCCCTGGTCAGGGGCACCTGGGTGGCTCAGTCAGTTAGGTTTCTGACTTCAGCCCAGGTCATGATCTCACGGTTTGTGAGTTTGAGCCCTGGTTCAGGCTCTGTACTGCCAGCACAGAGCCTGGAGCCTCCTTCAGATCCTCTGCTCCCTCTCTCTCTGCTGTTCCACTGCTTGCACTCTCTCTCACTCTCAAAAATAAATAAACATTAAAAAAAAAAAAAAAAAGAAATCCCTGGTCAGCAACCTCAATCTTGACAGTTATCTAATGTTACACTTCCAAAAGAAATCTAGCCGCTCACAGCCCAAACTCCCTTACAAAGTCCTTTGGGGCAGAGAATGCTGTGTGTTTTCCAAAATATACTTCCTATTTCTTGTAAGCGCTCAGCTAGACCACTTTCCCAGCCTCCCTTGCAGTTAGGTCTGTTTGCGTTCTGCCAAGGGAAAGCACGGATGGACGGGATGCATGCCACTTTCTGCTTGGCCCGCACAAACTTTCCACAGGATCTTCCAGTCTCCCTCTCCCACCTATGCCTGCAGAATGCAGCGGATCCAACAGAAGATCCAACAGAAGGTGTCCTGGGAGAAGATGGTGGAGTCGCAAGATAGAAGAAACCAGGGTTTCTGAATAGCTACACAGAGAATCACCCACTGACCAGAAACATCCATCTTGTACTTTGTCTGAACTGGAAATAAACTTATATTGTGGGGGATTGTTTGTTACAGCAGCTGGAGTTCTATGAATCCACATCATGCTCTTCCTTCTCACATCTACCCAGATAACTTCGTTTTCATTGAATCTAGCTCAAGGGCCTTCTCAGCAATGATGGTCACCCCTCCCTTTGTATCCCTAGCACCTGGCACAGAGCCTGATGTCTAATAGATGCTCAATTCAAGTTTCTTGAAATTTATATAAATTGGGATTGGAATTACTGTCTGGATTAAAGTGCTAAGATTCTGGCCTTTAAACACAGAGTTATAGACTCTTAGAGCCTTAAGCTGTTTCAAGAACCCTCCATTCCAGCCTTCTAATTTCACAGACAGGAAACAAAGACACAGAGAGGTCAACAGACACCCCAAGGCAGTAAGAGCACCCACAAGGCAGACTTAGGGCCAGACTCCTTTTCCCCAGTTTAGCATTCCACCCATGGTTGCATATATGGAGTATATCTGAGTATGGATATTCTACAAATGTTAGGTTTTAAAATTTTAAAAATCAACTTAACATATACCATTTATGTGATTCTGAAAAGCAACCCCCTGTCAGGGAGGGGCATTCTAGTCTTCTGCTTTCAGTCCTAAAAATAAAGGACCCTCAAATTCCAAAAATTAAAACACCTTTCTTGGACCATGCACCAGCAGCCCATTAGCCCCAACACAACGACATCTCAGGAAAGAACTCTGAGAACCAAAGATTGCAAATCTCATGCTATAATTGGTCAGTTCATCCCACAAAAGTAAAAGAGCATTCTGATTGGCTACTGATGTCTATCGAAAGGTCAGAAAGACCTTCTTAGTAAGGAAGAAAGGGTGAGAGAAAAAGCACAGTACAATAGAGTAAGAAAAGTAGGGTGCTCACCAGTGGCAAGCAGAAAATGATGATTATGATGTCAGAAGAAAGAGCTGAGATCTCTGAGGGACAGACAGACAGCCCTAAAGCAGTCTGAGGGTGTCTAGAGTGGGGTGGGAAATGAACAAACAAAACCAAACAGAAACAGACTCACAGGTACAGAGAACAATTTGGTCGTTGTCAGAGGGGAGGGGAGGGGAGTGGGGGAATGGGTGAAATAGGGGAAGAAGAGGACAAGTTACAAAATTCCAGCTATAAAATAAACAAAGACATGGGAATGCAATGTACAGCATAGGGAATATAGTTAATAATATTGTAAAAACTTCATATGGTGACAGTAGCTATATTTATCATGGTGATTGCTTTGTAATGCAGAGAAATGGTGACTCACTATGTTGTGCACCTGAAACTAATATAATATTGTATGTCAACCACACTGAAATTAAAAGCACCTATAGGTAGGCATAATAACAGCACTCACCTCAAAGTATCAGTGTGAAGCATAAACGAATTAACACACAGAAAGTTATTAACAGCATGCCTGGAATATACTAGGCACTTAATAAATATTAGCCCTTATTGCCAGTGATGAGATTATCACATTGCATTTTGTGGATAAGTGTTCATCTACCTATTCATTAAGTCCTTCAAAAGCAAGAGCCACATCTGAGCTCAGCACAGTGATTAGCAGAGAGTTGATAACGCAATTAAGTTTACCGAACTGTGTTCATGGACTGGTAAACTCTATATTATAAAGATGTCAGTTCTTCTCAAATTGATTTATAAATGTAGTGCAGTTAGATTAAATTCCCATTGTGTTTTTTGTGATACGGACAAGTTGATTCTGAAACATACATGAAAATGCAAAGCACCAAGAATGTCCAAGGCAATCTGAAGAAAGAAGTGAAAAGTTGGAGGGCTTGTACTACTAGATACCCAGACTTACGGAGCTACAGAAATTCAGCCGGGCTACTATAGCAAGGAAAGAAAAAGAGGCCAGTTGAACTGTTTGGGGTCCAGAAAAAGTTCCACAAGTCTATGGAAACTTGCTGTATGATTAAGGATCTCCTGCAGAGCAGTCAGGGGGAAAAGATAATACCTTCAGTAAATAGTATGAGGACCACTGGGTAACTATATAGAAACAGGTGAATCTTGACCTTGCACATCATACGCAGAATAAACTTCACATAGACGATAGAGCTAACTGTGAAGAATAAAACAGCAAAGATTTTAGACGTGAGCCTAGGATAAAATATGAATGATCTTGGAATCAGAAAGATTTTTTTAAGCAGACATAAAAAAGAAAATAAAAACAGTGACGATAAAAGAGAAGATACATAAATGGGCTGATGTAAAAATTTTGCCCAACAAAAGACATCATCAGGAAGAAGTACGGCACAGTGTGGAAGAAGATATTTGCGACGCATATCACCATCAGTTGACTTTAATCCAAAATATATAAAAACTTTTTCAGATCAAGAAAAGAAAGACAACCCAATAGAGAAAAATAGGCACAACACATGAACTAATGCTTCGTAAAAGAAGGTGCCCAAATGGCCAAAAAGCATATGAAAAGACACTCAACCTCGTTAGTGAACAGGAAAATAAAAATTAAATCCACAATAAATTACTACCGCATTTCCACCAGATTGACTAAACGTAAAAGGATTAACAGTATCAAATGTTAACTGGAACTTTCACACACCGTTGAACCGAAAATAAGCAATTTTCACTGGAAAACTCTTTGGCAGTATTTACTGAAGCCGAACATATACAGACCCTATGATCCAGTGATGTCACTCCTAAATCAACAGGAATGCATACATATGTGTACCAAGTAACATCTATCAGGTTATAGTAACATTGTATTAGCACCCAAATGGAAACTCAGTGTCAATCATCAGTAGAATGGATATGTAAACTGTGACATATACGTATAATTGAATGCCCTGTAGTAATGAAAACGAACGAATTACTGCTACATACAACAAAAGGATAAATCTTGGGGCACCTGGATGGCTCAGTCGGTTAAGCGTCCAACTTCGGCTCAGGTCACGATCTCACGGCTCGCGAGTTCAAGCCCCGCGTCGAGCTCTGTGCTAATGGCTCAGAGCCTGGAGCCTGCTTTGGATTCTGTGTCTCCTTCTCTCACTCTCATTCTGTGTCTCCCCTGCTCTCACTCTGTCTCGGTCTCTGTCTCTCCCTCAAAAATAAATAAATAAATATTTTTAAAAAAAAACCAAAGGAATAAATCTCATAAATATAATCTTGAATGAAAGAAGACATATAAAATAATACAAAGGCTATGATTACATCTATATATTTGTGTGAAATCCAAAAACATACAAAGTAGAGGCACCTGGATGGCTCCGTCGGTTGAGCATCCAACTCTTGATTTTGGCTCAGGTCATGAAGCCAGGGTCATGGGATCGAGCCCGGCATCAGGCTCCTCACTGAGCATGGAGTCTGCTTGGGAGTCTCTCTCTCACCCGCTGCCCCTCTCCCCTACTCATGCTCAGTTTCTCTCTAAAATAAAAAAAAATTTTTTTTTAAGTAATCTACGATGCCAGAGGTCAGGGCAGTGGTTACACACGTGGCAAAGTGGAGTGAGAAGTGATTTGCAGGTGGCACAAGGAATGCCTCTGGAGTGCTGATCATGGTCTGTTTCTTGATCTCAGGCCCACTGCATGAGCATGTTCAATGTGTAGTAATTCACTAAGCAGTCCAATTTGTGAACTTTTCCATATGTAAGTTATATTCTGGCACAAATGTTATTCAGTGATGTTTCTGAATGATAAATATGCCCCTTTCTGTACATCTGTGCATTACACTTAAAGGGCTCATCATAAACTTGGTTTCCCAGAAACCAAGGAATGATGCATTCCTATAGGTTAAAAAAAAACAAAACAAATCTAAGGTTTTCCTCTACCTCATTGTATATAACACACAGGACGGAGGCTCTGGAGGCTGAACTCAGAGTGGGGTTTCAACCTGAAATTATCACTGGTGATGACGGTATTCCACAGTACAAGCTGAAGGAAGACAGGAGATCCCATCCCTCCAAGGACCCATTAATGTGACCCTCTCCTGAAAGGCACAAATGTGCAGTATGTTCTGAGTTCCAGTAATGACTGAAGATGACTGCTTGGCAATAAATAATAGAATCTTCTCTCTAATGACTCCTCCCTAGTGCCTCCCAAGAGAGGCCATTAAGAGACCCAAGAAATGCAAGGAAAATGCTGATGAAGGTTTAGGAAAAAAAAAAAAGTCCATTCAGAGCCATCCTGTGAGCACATACAGGGAACTGGTTAAGAGCAAAGATTTTGGATTAGAACCCTAGAGCTATCATTTATTAATTACATGACCTCTGGCAAGTTATTTCACCTCCCTGTTCCCTCATTTTTAAAAGAAGCTAATGATACTGCCTTTCTTATAGGAATGTGGAGGGGATTAAATAAACATCTATCACAGCGCCTGGTACATAAAGGATTCAAGAGCTGTAAAGGATGCCGATGGCCACGGGCACTGGGGATGTTGGAGCTGAAGAAGATGATGATGAAAATGATAAAGACCAGGATGTTCAGCAGGCCGATCAACCGGCAACGGGTTTCCAAAAGCTGGTCCTCAAGGACAATGACTGAACCTCCAAAGAAAAACGCTAGCAGGTGCCAGTTAAAGGACCCCTGAGAGGGCTGCAAGGAAATAAAGGTCTTTGGGGATGATCCTCACAGGGTCAGGGTATGGGGAGCTCTGGGTAAGCCCTTATCGTGAACAGAGCCTTCCTTTTTCTGAATGCCTCTCACCCAATTTTAATTACACACTTATTTGTGAGTTATATGTTAAATGCTGGTCTCCCCTAATAACCTGGAAGCTCCGTGAGAGCAGAGACCAAGTCTGTCTTAAGCTGCACGGTCTTTTTAGCATTGAGCGTGCCTTTTCACTCACAATAAATGCTCAGTAAACGCTCATTGAGTGTTTGTCCCCTTGGTCCCTCCTTCAAAGTTTCCTCCTCCAAAGCTACCATGTGTAGTATTCAGCCCCTCATCCCTTTGTTACTAAGCACTTTGTGCCTGCCCAGTGCTATGCACCTGGAGACAAAAAAAAAAAAAAAAAAAAAAAAAAAAAAAGATACGACCTCTCCCTCTAGGAGCATTCAGTCTAAGAGCTGGGAGGAAAAGACACATCAGCGGATATTTTTTATAACATACGATGGGTGTTATGGATGTGTGGATAATTTGCTCTGGGATGCCAGAGGAGGGAGCATCTGGGTCTAATTTGGGAGTCAGTCAGAGGGGGCTTCAAGGAGGAGGTAGCATTTGAACTCCAAGTGGAGTGAGGAATAAGAGTTTGTCAAGTGGACAAGAGACTAACAGCACTCCAGGTACAGGGAAAGGCATGATGAGACAGTCTTGGCCTTGGAAACCAGAACTATTTCTGTATTTCATAAATTGCAAGCTGGAAGGGACAGGGTGATAAGAGGTCAGGGGAAGAAGGTAGGGGATAGACACTTAAAAGCCTTCAAAGCCTTGCTAAAAAGGGTGGATACCTCCCTGGAGGTGACGAGGGGCCCCTAAAGGGTTTGAGTTAGGGAATGTCATATTCAGATTTATGTTTTAGGAAGAGCAGGTTGGAAGTTGTATGATTATTGAATTACAGCCTTTCCCTGAAAACCCGTGGCAAGGGCCTCCTGGTCTGCCTTGCTGATATGAGGACTGATGTTTCACCCTCCAGCCTAGCCTTAACTTGCTACCTAAGGTTGAGTTCTCCTCATCCTTGGGTACACTTGCCATCTGAAAATCCCAACCCCCAAACAGCTTTCTGGGTCCTTCAAGTGTCAGTGTGTCAACCATTTAACATGAACTCTGGGTTTCAGATTCCCTGGCCCTAACCTCAGTGAAAAGATCCTGAGCCAGATCCCAGCTCTCTCCACCTGCTAAATGGCACTGAGATGCCCCAGTGTTCATGCCCCACACATCAACTACAGGGAACTTTAACTTCTGTCTTAACTTGCAACCTGGGGTTACAAAGACTGCTGGAGCAGTACACAAGCCACAGCGGTCCCCTCCCTGCTGTGCAGGACTTTCAGAACACGGGAAGATTCGATGCACATGCTTCACTTAGAAATTGGCACGGCGCACCTGGGTGCCTCAGTCAGTTAAGCGTCTGACTCTTGATTTCAGCTCATGATCTCGCAGTTGGTGAGTTCAAGCCCCGCATTGGCTCAGTGCTGATAGCCCGCTTGGGTTTCTTTCTTCCTCGCTCCCTGCCCCTCCTCCACTTGTACTCTGTCTCTCTTTCTCTCTCTCTCAAAAAAAATCCATTAGGGGCGCCTGGGTGGCTCAGTTGGTTAAGCAGCCGACTTCGGCTCAGGTCATGATCTCACGGTCCGTGAGTTCGAGCCCCGCGTCGGGCTCTGTGCTGACAGCTCAGAGCCTGGAGCCTGCTTCAGATTCTGTGTCTCCCTCTCTCTGACCCTCCCCCGTTCATACTCTGTCTCTCTCTGTCTCAAAAATAAATAAACATTAAAAAAAATTAAAAAAAAAATCCATTAATGATAATAAAAAAATAAATTGTCACAATTGAGCCCACCCAGCCAGGATGAGGCGGAAGGAGATGGTATTGATGGGTTGGCAGATGGGAAGGCAGGGCTAAAAGTCTAAAACAAGTGTGATGGTGGGCTTGGCCCACTCTGTTTCCCTGGATGGTCTTCTGTAGCTAGTGCTCCAGAATTCCCAGGCAGAGGTGAAACAAGTCCCATTCCAAATTAAATATCACACATATCTAAAATTGAAAACTGGATGTAGCTAACAGATCTGGGTTCGAATCTCTCCTGTTTACTATGTGTAACCTTTGGCAAGTTACTTAACCTCTAGAGGTCTCAGTTTCTAATCTCCTGTAAAATGACGGTCTTGGTACTTATCTCATTGTTATTATGCCAACAAATGAATTAATATTCATAATAATAAGTGTACATATATGTTTGTTAAATTAATAGGATACATTCAAAATAAATCATTCTCCTCCATAAAATAGGGATCATCATTATCATCTCATGGGTTTGTTATAAGGATTAAAGGTGGGAATGTATATGAAGCACAATGCAACAGCCCAATGGAAGTTCATTCTTTCCCACATATGCTACCTCTTCATGGGATGGCTGGGAGCCAGATGCATGGGTCCTGAGCTGACCATTACGCAGATGGGAAGAGGGATGGGTGGGAAGGAAGCTCCTGGAGACTTGGTGATGTGTCAGCCAAGAGAATGTAGCTGGGGGTATGGGTGAGGGCAGGAAGCACGGAGGGACATACACTCTCCAGGAGCCCCACTTCTTATCCTACTCAGACAATGGGATCTCTGGGGCTGGCGACAATAGCACCCCCTCTCCCTCCTGAAACATAATGTCACAGAAGTGACTGTGGCCCAAATTTAGTCTCTCTCCACACCCCATTCCCCTGCGTCTGTGACCCAAGATGGGCCAATCAGAATCCTCCCCCAGGGTTTTTCCAGTTTGGAATTAATGGGACCAGGGCTTTTCTTTTAGTTACAGGACTAACTGAAAGATTTTTCATGGAAGGTTCTTGGCAGCTATAGTCCTTGTTATTTGGAGAAAGTTTATCTGTAGTAAGAAAAATGAGGACAACACACAGAAACACAGCCAAGAGATACGGGATGGAAAAAGTGACACAGACAAGGTAGAAGGGAGAGATGGAAGGGAGAGATGGAAGGGAGAGATGGAAGGGAGAGATGGAAAGGAGAGAGGGAGGAGAGAACCCTTTTGGGTCCCTAGATCCATTTATACCTGAAGCCAGACCCGCCCCTAGACTTTCCAAATATGAGACTCAGTAATTCTCTTTCTGCTTTAGTTAACTTGACTTTGTTCCTGTCATGTTCTGTGGAAAGAGTCTTTACTAACTTTGAAACAAAGAAAGAAAATAATTCTGCCTAAACTATACAATTCATTAGCAGGCTAGGGAAATGATATTTGTGGCTTAACTGAGGTGGTTGACGAGGAAGGTGGCAGTTGATACTAAAATGCCACTGAGATGACAGCAAACCAGTTGACTTTGAAAGTATTGAACTAGATGTCAACTTCAGGGAAAGACTCAAGGGATGTCAAGGGAGCCCCTTGCTCAACATTCTTATCAACTTTGATAAAGATTTCTAAGACTGCTTATCAGAATTGTAGATAATCCAAAATGAGATTACATGGATAAGTCACTCAGTGACAGAATCCAGATCCACGAGTGGCTGACAGCTACAGGGATGGACCCAAACATTCTGGATTACGTCTGAGGAAGACCAAGACCAAGACCAAGTTAGGAGGAATCACGTCAAATCTTACATTCAAAGACCAGTCACACCAGTTGAGGGAGAGGAGGGAAGCAAGCCTTCCCAGCGGCTCACAGGAATTTTTGCTGGCTGCAAGCTCAGCGTGATCCCAGAGCGCTGCGAAAATAGCAAACACAAGACCTGGCAAGCTTAACACAAACACAGCCCTCAGGACAAGGGAGATAATCATCCCCCATGTTCTATCCCTATCAGAGCACATCTGGGGTACAAAGTGCAAGGGGACAAGAAACAGCATCCTATAACGAATGGCTGAAGAAATGGGGCATTTTGGCCAGAAGTCATAGTTTCTATTTCTTCACAAACACCTCAATGGCTGACATATGGCCAAGGGGAGACCTCATTTGCTCGACTCCAAAGAACAACCTGGACCGATGAGCGGAAGTTACATGGAAGGGACATGTTGGCAAGAGAAAAGTACAACCAGGTCAACCATGGCTCAGGCTCTGCCAGCTTTGAGCATCACCTAAAGGAAGCTCATGATTCTTCCCTCTCCAACGCTTCACTGCCCAGACAGGGGGAGGCTGCTGTCACTCCAACTTTGGGGACATCCTACTGGCCACTGTACTCGGGTACAGGATAGGCAGTGATGTGACCAGGTGCTAATGTATGTGGAGCACAGGAGGCTGGGGTGGAGCGAGGAGAGGTTGTGATGGGGAAACGTGGGCATAGAAAAGTGACCATCTTTTGGCCGCCTTCTCTCTGTGTCTCCTCATCTTGTTTTATTTTTTATTCTTATTTTTTTTCATAATGTGTTTTTTATTTATTTTTATTTTTTTAATATATGAGATTATTGTCAAATTGGTTTCCATACAACACCCAGTGCTCATCCCAAAAGATGCCCTCTTCAGTGCCCATCACCTCCCCTCCCCTCCCTCCCACCCCCCATCAACCCTCAGTTTGTTCTCAGTTTTTAACAGTCTCTTATGCTTTGGCTCTCTCCCACTCTAACCTCTTTTTTTTTTCCTTCCCCTCCCCCATGGGTTTCTGTTAAGTTTCTCAGGATCCACATAAGAGTGAAAACATATGGTATCTGTCTTTCTCTGTATGGTTTATTTCACTTAGCATCACACTCTCCAGTTCCATCCACGTTGCTACAAAGGGCCATATTTCTTTCTCATTGCCACGTAGTACTCCATTGTGTATATAAAGCACAATTTCTTTATCCATTCATCTGTTGATGGACATTTAGGCTCTTTCCATAATTTGGCTATTGTTGAGAGTGCTGCTATAAACATTGGGGTACAAGTGCCCCTATGCATCAGCACTCCTGTATCCCTTGGGTAAATTCCTAGCAGTGCTATTGCTGGGTCATAGGGTAGGTCTATTTTTAATTTTCTGAGGAACCTCCACACTGCTTTCCAGAGCGGCTGCACCAGTTTGCATTCCCACCAACAGTGCAAGAGGGTTCCCGTTTCTCCACATCCTCTCCAGCATCTACAGTCTCCCGATTTGTTCATTTTGGCCACTCTGACTGGCGTAAGGTGATATCTGAGTGTGGTTTTGATTTGTATTTCCCTGTCCTCATCTTGTTTTAAAAGAAAAAAAAAAGAGAGAGAGAGAGATTATAGATTTCTGGAATCCAGCTCTTTGTTGGGGGTGGGTCCAGTGAAGCTGCGGTTAGTTTGTTTGTTTTACACTTTCCAAGTGATTCTGAAGCATAGCTAGGTTTGGATGCCACACAAATGACCCCACGAAGTGCTGATTCCAGGGAAAGTCACTTAATAATTGGTGTCGAAGTTTGATTGATCAATAATCCTCTCTGCTCTCTTCTCCATTCAATCAAAGCCAGTGTCTGAAGCTGGGAGCCCCTTCCCTTTGCCCTTTTGCCGATTGTCCTGCTCTTCACCTCTGAACCATCAATGACCCAGCTTTTCACCATGCTGATCTCCTTCCTCTCAATAGTCTTTTTTTTTTTTTAAATGTTTTTACTTATTTTTGAGACAGAGAGACAAAGCATGAGCAGGGGAGGGACAGAGAGAGAGGGAGACACAGAATCCGAAGCAGGCTCCAGGCTCTGAGCTGTCAGCACAGAGCCTGACGTGGGGCTTGAACTCATGGAGTGGGAGATCATGACCTGAAGTCGGACACTCAACCGCTCAACCGACTGAGCCACCCAGGTGCCCCTCAATAGTCTTTACCTGGGACCAGCCATCTGCCTGCCCTCAACCTCCAGCCAATGCCCCCAGGGCACTGGGCATCTCTTCTCTCTGCTGCCTACACCTGGAGCTCCTTGCCGTTGGTCCCCATCCCTGGTCTCACTTCTCTGGCTGAGAGAGAAACACTTTCTCTTGCTTCCATCTAGCTCTCTTAGCAGATCTCACACCAGGATTCTTCACTTTTTTTTTTTCAACAAATAAAGATTTAGTGCCTGTCATGTCCACAAACTGTTCTGAGTGCTAGAAATAAATGGCAAACAAGAAAGGACACAGTGCTTGCTCTCATGAAGCTTATATTCTAGCTTGAGGAGGCAGATGATAAACAAGATAATTTCAGAGAGTGATTAAGGGCTATGATGAAAATGAAATCAGGCAAAAGAAATGGGAAACATAAATTGGTGGTCAGAGAAGCCTATTTAAAGGGATAAAATCTGAGCTGAAACTTAAAAGACAAGGAGTGAGCCACATAAGGCTGAGCATTCTAGTCATGGAGAAGAGCATGTACAAAGGCCCTGGGGTGGGAATGAGTGAAAATCCAAAGAGTAGTGTTGCAGCTATGAGGTGAAGGAGGAGAAAGAACAGGAAGAAAAGAAAATGAAGAAGGATGAGGAGAAGGAGAAGGAAAAGAGAAGAGGGGGAGGGGAAGACGAGGAGGAGGAGGAGGAGGAGGATTATAAGAGCTTCCTCTAGCTCTTAGAATCACCATCCCATTTTTATGGCCTGCTCCGAGTTTGCCCACCTTCCCACACTCCTATTCCCCCCACATGGTGCTTTGCGCCTGGAGTCTTTCCCTGCCCTTCTGCTGTCTCACAAAGTCCGCGAGGCATATTTGCAAATGTCCAGGCCACAATAGGAGATAGGGTTTGAGTTATTTCCCATGGGTCTTCTGGGCCTCAGCTAATCCACAGAGGTGCGTAGGCCCCTGTTTAAGTTTCCCTGAACCTTTCATGGCAGTTTTGAATATTCCATGCAAGTTAGAAGCTTTGTCTATGTAGAGCTCACAAGGACTTCTTGGCGATGTCACGGAATTCCTTACCTGCCCATCCCAGCCTCATCTCTAGCCCAGCCAAGACACCCTGTAGACATGGGAAATTTATACCAGCAAGAGCTGACCGGCCGGCCACACAGGAGGCTTCATGTGACATGGTGAGCTCCCTGACACGTAGGTGTTCCAGCAGATGTGCCTATGGTATAATCACGCACAACTGCACACTGTCAGAAGAAAACTAGAGGAAATGATACCTTCGATAATTCAGGCCACTTGCCACCCCATTCAATACATGCATGTGCCTGAGTGTGCATGGGAGGGGACTCATTCCCTCACTCCATCACAGTGAGTATTTTGTACCTGTCATGTCAGGGGTTAAGGACCAGCAAACCACCTGTTTTACCTGTTACTTGATTGAGGGGACACTGGTCTCTTCCAATGCGGGAGGGGCAAATGGAAGTCCTGGACTTATTAAGAAATGTCAGTGTGCTTCTATTCCTCATTAACAGAACTGTCTGGAAGGAGACATGAATGAGGCTACATTGAATCCAGTACCCATGTTCCTACTGACATACAATTTGAAAGGATTTTTAAGGAATAATATTTTTGGCATCATTTTATTTTTAATTTCTTTAAATGTTTATTTATTTTTGAGAGAGAGAGAGAGAGACAGAGCATGAGCATGAGTGGGGGAGGGGCATAGAGAGAGAGGGAGACACAGAATCCAAAGCAGGATCCAGGCTCCGAGCTGTCAGCACAGAGCCCAACGCAGGGCTCAAACTCACAAATATGAGATCGTGACCTGAGCCGAAGTCGGACGCTCAACCAACTGAGCCACCCAGGCACCCCAAGGAATAATTTTGGCTTATATGATTTTTTGCTTTCCATGGTGCCTCTTGAATCTAACCCTCAAATAAGATGGGGCTCCAGTCTACTCAAATTGTCTCATTTTCTTTCAGAATATATATCCCTGTGAGCTTTTCTTTTTCTTCTCTTTTAATTTCTTTTCCCTCCCCCTCCTCCTTCTTCCTGCAACTCCCTTTCTTCTTCCTTCTTCTTCCTCCCTCTACTCCTCCTCCTCCTTCTTCTCTCTCTTGTTTTCTGTTTTATCCACTTCCTCCTTATTCCTTTCTTTCCTTAGAGCTTCCACCTTTATTGAGGGAGAGGGTGAGATAGAACAGGTCACTCTGACATACTGGCCCTTTTTTCTCCTCTCAATATGAAACCTATCAATACCACACACACACACACACACACACACACACACACACACACACCCTAACACTCCTTCCATCCTGACTCATTTAGCAAGTATATAAACTTTACATGCTGTTGGGAAGACCATCTAGATACATTTTACTGGATGAGAGGACATGAAATGCTGTGCTTTTAGATGACTATGCATTAAAACATGTGGCAGAGATAGCTAATTGTCCCTTTAAATCCATTTTCACCTTCATTCTTTTGGGGAAAAAAAATCCTTTCCCCAAGTTTTAGCTGGGCGTGTGGCTGTCTAGCTAAATGTTTTATTTCCCAGGCTCCCTTGCCGCTAGGTGTGGTCAAGTATCTAAATCCTCACCAGTGGAGTGTGTTTGGCAGTGCTGGGTGCAATTCTGGGTCACATCATTCAAAAGAAAGCTGCTTGCCCTCTACTTCCTTTCCCCCCCTGCACACTGACTGAAACTCACACGTGTTGGCAGTGAGCTGGCTGTTAACGGCTCTGATGAGAACACCCTACAACAGTACTGTCCAGTGAAAATAAGCTCCCGGCAGATGAAATTCACTGTATTTGTTAACAAGTATCCAGTAGGAATAAATGTAAAACAAGTAAAATTAATTTTAACAACATATTTTACTTAAGCTAATATATACAATTACCACTTCAATATGGAATCAATGTCAAAAAAATTATTGAGGGGCACCTGGGTGGCTCAGTTGGTTGAGCGACTGGCTCTTGCTTTTGGCTCAGGTCCTGGTCTCAGGGTTCATGGGATCGAGCCCCGTGTCAGGCTCTGCACTGACAGCGTGGAACCTGCTTGGGATTCTCTCTCTCTCTCTCTCTCTCTCTCTCTCTCTCTCTCTTTCGGCCCCTCCCCGCTCCCCTCAAAATAAATAAATAAATAAATAAACACTTAAAAAATTATTGAGAAGTCTATTTTTCTTTCATCCTTATCTCTCAACCACCGGTGTGTGTCTTATACTCACGGCACATCTCAATTCGGACCAGCCACATTTCAGGTGCTGTAACTCCAGGCTGTCTGTGGGACAGCAGAGCACTGGCGGATTACAGGGCAACACAGCAGAAGGAATCTGGGTTCCTGGTTGACCCCGTGGAGCAAAGCTGGCCATCATCTAGGACTTCCCATTTACCTCTTATTTTCAAAAAGCTGTATTTTGGGGTCTCTGTGAGACATGAGCTTCACCTATATCTTCAGTAATATAACATGGTAAGAGGTTTTCCTCCCCCACAGAAGTTAACATTGACCTGCATCTGACATTCTGTATGACAAGCAAATGGAGAGCAATAGTGAAAAGTTCTTGACATGCCAGCCCATGTATGTGAACTTATCAGCAATTACATCCTGCTGTTCCAGCTGAGTCAGCAGTGTGTATGGAGGAGCACCCAAATTTTAAACCCTGAAAAATCCCTATTTGATATGCTTTCATTTTTTTGTATGTTTTGATTTTTTTTTTTTTGCATTTCATGAAACTCAAAGCAGTAAGCAATCTCTTTTAATTTTCATTATCAATTTGAACTACATACTTATTAAAAGGGGGCCAAGTTTAAAAAATAAAGTTATATAATAAAAAAGAGGAGAATGATACAAGAAAAGAGAAGTGGGAGGGACGACTTATAGTTAATTACACTATCAGCAGCAGCACTGAATTTTTAAAAACTCCACTAGATTAGACATAGTTTATTTAAAATACCTTATCCAGTTTAAAATTCTCCAATTCTACACAGGTACTTTATGAACATCTAATTTTGTAGGCCTGGTCGTATAAGTTTGTGTGTAAGAATAAAACAACAATCAAATTAGGGTTTTTTTTTCCTATCCAATTTGTTTCTGTTTTCCCACAAACAAAAGGAACTGGCTAAAGATTGACAAGGTTGTTCATGTTCTAAATTAGTTCTCTAGTTTATGAGGAAATGCAATCCCAAAGTCTATAAAAAGGAAAAAAAGCAAATGTAAATAAGGAGCCATTGCTTTAGACTTTGTGTCCCAAGATATGTCAGTTATTGTCTTGATTTGTTGTTGCTGTTTTCCTTCAGTGAAGATTCACCATCCAGAATGCCGAGGGCAGCCATAGTTAATTCATTTTATTCCCTGTTCATTTTCGTGTGTCAATACAGGAGACCGGTTAAGGGAACAGATTTAGGAGTCAGACATCCCTTAGTCTGTATCCTGACTCCAATGATTACCAGCTGTGTGGTCATGGGCAAGTTATTAAACCTCTCTGAGACTTGGTCTTCTCATCTATAAAATAAGAATCATAATAAACTGCCTCAAAGTACTGGAAAGAATAAGTGAGATGAGTAGGAAGTATTTAACACCATGTCTCATCCAGTGTTTCTGCCAAGTATTTTTCTATTTCCAAAATAATCATCTTATAACATGTATTTTTTTTAAGCACCTACTCTATGACAGCTTTTCTTTAACATAGATTATTCCTGACTCTCACAGCAACACTGTAAGGGGTGGGGGGAGCACTCTCATTTCACAGCTGGAGAAATTCTAGCTCAGAGAGGTGAAGTGGCCTGCCTACGGTCACACAGCGAATATATGACTGAACAGAGGTCAAACATCAAAGCCTGTGCCCTTTCTGCCAGACTGAGGTGGGGCTCTCTGGGACACACAGTCCTGTGGCATTGTGCACCCCAGAGTGGGACAAAGAACGAGAAGGCCAAGCAGCTTTGGAGGTCTCCAAACCTCACAGTTTAGAATAAATCCCCCAATTATGCTTGAAGTTGGACAAGCTTTTGAAATCTCGACTGGACATTCTTTTCCCATCAAGTTCCTTGAAATTTCCCTTTAAAGAGCATCTAGGAAAAGCCACTCTCATTAGCCAGGGTCTGGCTTTATTTTCCTAATAAACAGATCTTTAGTCAGACAAAAGGGCCTCTTTTATTTTCAATCAATTCTTCAACATTTCAGCTGATTTTCTTCTATTTGGCTTGAAATTGTGATCTGGGAATGGCTGGTCCTGCAAATTGTCGTCCTATCAGGGAAGCCCCTTGAGGATCCTCAACTTGTTATTTTTAATCACTGTAATCTCCTTGTCAAAGGAGGCCATGGTCAGAAACAGAGCAGGCCTTTCAGAGCTTTTCTAAAGCACAGTTATTGCCAAGGGAGGGGGGACAGGGGGAAGAGGGAGGGAGGGGAGAGAGAAGCGGTGGGAGAGAGAAGGAAGTCCATATAGCACTAGCAACTTGGAAAAAGCTGAATAATAATCTCAATGGGATCCTGGCTGTTGAGAAGAAAGCCCGTGTGTGTGTGTGTGTGTGTGTGTGTGTGTGTGTGTGTGTGTGTATTAACAGCGACCATTATAATCCAGTGTAGAACATCTAAAGGAGATACTGGGGTGGGGGACATAGAGAGCAGAAGCTATTCAGGGATGAACTGGAATTGTGGGGATAAAGATTCCAGGCAGGAAAACAAGCCATTGATTCCAAGGCTTGTGAGGGGGCCTCAAGAAAAAAATAAAAAAAGCAAGCGGAACACCAGGGGAATGTTAACTTCCACGGCCCTAAGTCAATACCCTGAACAGAATGCATTAGATTTACCTTTAACATGATTATTCTAAGAGAGTATAAGCCAACAGAAAATGTCACAAACTAGGCCAGCGCCCTCTTCCTAACTTTGAGTGGCGGAACCAGGTTTGCTAATCTCAGGGTATTTACTCAGAAGGCCGGGAGCACGGTTTCCGTAATATCTTCCTTCCATGATCTCTTAGCCACCAGAAAGGAGAAATGGGGATTGCCGGCCAACAGCCTGAGTGGGGGTGTCACAGTCTGAAAGTCTAATGTGTAGGCTGGAACCACCTGTAGGGTAAAAGTCTAGAGCTCTCTCTCTCCCCTAGTCTCGGTTCTCACCTACTGGCCATGGACACTCTGGAAGCAGGAGCCTCTGTGTTCTGGTGAATACCAGGTGCCCCTCCTCCCCAGTGCTGGGGTACCTGCAGCCAGTGCTCAGGCCATCAGGGAGGATTTGTATGGGAAGAAAGGGCTGGTAGGACACTTGGTGTGGCCCCAGACTTGCCCAAATCATCTAAAAATATCTTCTTGGGCTCACAGTAAGAACAATCTTAGGTGAGGCTCCCAGTATGGAGAAATCATTCACTCACTCATTCCATTGAGTCACGAGGACTCAGCCACCATTCACTAGTAGACTGAATTAGAGTTCTGAGAACACCACTTTTAAACACACACACACACCACACCACACACACACACACACACACACACACACACACACACACCCCAAAAACAAATGACTAGGCAGGCACATCCCTCCGTTATCAAACCAATAAGGGCCTCATATCCAACTCAAACTAACACGTATTGGGGACCTCAGGCACACTCCTCTTTGTCAACTCACGTATTCGCTACAACCACCACAGAGGTTGGACAAACAGCTACTTACACCGCTGGGAAATAAGCTCAGAGAAATGAAAGGACTTGCACAAGGTCACACAGCTACTAAAACCAAGCCCATCTTACTCTAAAGCCGCCTCCGTCCCTGCCACGTGGAGCTTGGGCTGTTTCCCCAGGGAACCCGGATCCTCGGTTTTGGTGAGGCCTCCCTCAAGAGACCAAGAGGGTTCCGCCCGCCTTCCTCCGGTCCACGGAGAGGACGGGCTGTTCCCAGCCCCTCAGAAAGGCTGTGGCCACACCCGCAGCCCCTCCACCCCGCCCGCTCCCTCCCTCCCGGGCTGGGCCGGGGGTTCCTTCCCCGCGCGGTACCGAGGGTCCCGCGGGCCGGTGCGCGGGGGTCAGAGGGGCTCCTCGCCACGCGCTGAGCGCCGCCACGTGCGGGGGGCGCTGGGGAGCCAGGTGGACAAAGTCGGGGACACGATCCCGGGGAACCGCGAGAAGCGTTCTGAGATGGGTAGCCCCTGCTTACGGTGGCCTGCGTGGCCCTGGCGCCCGCTGACAGTGGCCCAAACTTTCTCCAGTGTTCTCCAACCGCTTCCTCCCGCAGCCTCTGGGAACCCGGAAGGCGGGGATGCAAGGGCGGAGGCTGCGGGCCCACCAGCTGCCCCCCAAGACCCTCTCTTCCCTGCTAGGCACCAGAGCTGACTTACGGAGGCGCGGGGGAACACGCACCCCGCCACTCCCCGCCAGTGGGAGCCCAGGTGAGACCCGGCGGGCTTCCTTCCCTGCCCTAGGTCCTGTCTCCCAACTGGAGAACGGCAGCTTCTGCGCCGGGAAACGATGTCTGGGGAGACGATCCGCCGCGGAGAGAGGCGGTGGGCCGTGGGGATGGAGTCAGGGGTCTTCAGGTCTGCGCGGGTCGCGCGGCGCTCCTGCCCAGGAGGCGCTCACCTGCCGGGACATTCCCTCCCCGCACTCCCTAAAGCCAGCGCTCCGCGGAGGAGCGTAGGCGCGACATTCCCGCGGCGTGGAGCCTCGGGGTGGCTGGAGCAAGGGTCCCCGGCCTCCAGGGAGCAGGCCTCGGGAATGTGAGCTTCCCTTTCCGACTTCACCGGGTTTCGCTTCCCTCTCCGAACCCACCCACAGCTCCTCGGAGGCCCGTTCCATTGGGAGCCTGTCCTAAAAATCCACACTCTTCTCCCCCGCCTGGGACCATCGGAGAATAATTTGGAGTTCTTTCCGGGGGCCCTTACGAGAGCTTCAGACTCTTCCTCCCCTCCTCCCCGTGCCCCACGACCAGTCAAGGGAGAAGTCCCTTTTCCTGAAGGCATTTGTCCAAGGAAGCTGCAGTGACCACCCCGCCTGGGGCCCGTCTGGGAGAAGCTGGTATCCTCCCCTTCAGGGATGGGAGAGGGGAAAGCCAGTTCCCCACCTTGCCTGGGATCCGACTGGGAGACACCAGGCTTCCCTCCGCTCCAGCGGCGGATCTGGAGGAAGGCGGGTTTTCACTGCTCTCCCGGAGCGGGCCGGGGGAGAAGCCAGGTTCCCTCCCAGCCAGGCTGGCGTGGCGCGTCGCTCAGCTGCAGCCCACGCCCGGGAACCGCGCGTCGGAGATGGGGCTGCCCAGCCTGGCTACGACCCCCGCGACGGCCCCGGACGCTGGCCCGGGAGCGGCGCGGAGCTCGCGGCGAGAGGGGCTGAGGGCAGCCAGGACACAGGGCCCTCGCCGGGCTGTGCCGGCACCGTGCGCCCCGGGACCGTGCGCCCTCCTCCGGCACCGCGCGGTCGGCGCCCTTCCGGGGGCCGGGTCCCGCGCCCCTAGCTCCACGCCGGGCCACTTACCACGGTAGCTGATTCCCGGCTTGTAGAAGTCGGGGTCGCCCTCCACGCGGAGGCTGAACTCGGTGTAGCCCTCGCGCCGCGTTCCCTGGGCGCGCAGGATGCGGCTGCAGTAGCCCTCCGACTTGGGCACTTTGTCCAGGGTCTCGTCGGAGAAGGCCAGCGCCGCGGCCAGGGGCAGTGCCAGGGCCAGCAGCGCTGGACTCCGGCTCAGCCTCAGGGGCGCCGGGGACAGCCTCATCCTCGCGGGCGTCCAACTTCGTGCCGCTGCCGCCGGCCCTCGCCACGCGACTCCTGCCCGAAGGGGTCCCCGTGGAAGCGATACCAGGCGGAGCCCGGGCGGGGAGCGGGAGCTGGGAGCCGGCGCTGGCGACAGGGAGACCGTGCGGGTCTTGGCTTGGCGGCTGCCGAGCTGCGCCGCGCTGAGCTGAGCTGAGCGAGCAGAGCCGCGCGAGGAAGGGAGGGCGGCGGCGGAGGGGGAGGAGGGCGGGCTGATTTTGCCCAGATCCCCGAGCGCAGCGCTGTTTTGTTTCCGAGCTGGCGATTAGCGGCGCGGCGGTGTTGATTTTGCGACGCTAGATTCCCAGGGTCTGGCGAGGATATCATAAGGCACAGGGACACTGCGGGATCTGTCCCGCCACCAGGAAGGCTGCTGCCCCAACCCCAGCTACACCTTTGCACCCTGCGGAGTAGAGGGCTCCCAGGAGAGAAAGACTGGAAACTAACTTTTGTTGCGCACCTACTTTGTGCCTACCAATATGCTGGGTGTCTGGCTCACGGTATCTGCTCATCTGCTACGCTCTCCCTGCACACGACAAACGTGACAGCAATTTCACTCATTTTACAGATGAGCAAACTGAGGCCTGCAGCCGACCAATTAAGGCGGGGTTGGATGCCACGACTGACTCTATTGCTCTTTTGGAACAGGTCGGACTGGAGGATGAGAAAGGAGCAGCATGACTCATCCAACTGCGCCTAGTAGGCACAGCGCCTACGGCCTGTAATATTTTTGGAGACTCCTGAAAATATTTTCTTTAAAATCAGAAGGAAAAAACATTTAGGGCTAATAAAATGTTATATATAATATCAATGTATTTCTATTTACACCTACACAGTCATAAAATATAACGTTGACTGTTGTTTTATGAAGGAAGGAGACCCCAAGGACAGAAATGCCTAAGGCCCAGGAAAGTCCTCATCTAGGCCTAGAAAGGAGTTTCAAATGGTTCAAAGAAAAGCCCGTGTTTTCTTGGCTTAGATTTTTGTCCCCAGTGACTGATTTTTAGAGAGGAACTGAGCCTGAGGCACCAGGAAAAGGCCCAGGTGCAGGAATCTCTCCCAGTGTTTCCCTGGAGACAAACTTGAATCAAACCTTAGTTGTGTCATTCACCCATGTGAGATGTTGGCGAGTTATTTTGTCTCTCCAACCTTGAGTTTCTCCCTCTGGAGGGTGTGTGTGTGCCTACAGGCTAATACACCCTTCCTGTAGGGGGTGCTAGAGTCCAAAGAAATGTCCCATATAAAGCACCTGGTAGGGGTGCGTAGGTGGCTGAGTCGGTTGAATGTAGGACTTCGGCTCAGGTCATGATCTCACAGTTCATGGATTCAAGTCCCATGTTGGGCTAGACAGCTCAGAGCCTGGAGCCTTCTTCAGATTCTGTGTCTCCCTCTCTCTCTGCCCCTCCCCCGCTCGCACTCTGACTCCCTCTCTCAAAAATGAATAAACGTTAAAAAAATTTTAAAACACCTGGCCTAGGCTTCAGTCTCCCCCCTCCCCCCAACTCCATATACACACCCACCTCCTCAAGGGGTAGGTCTGGGCTGGTCCTGGGTACCGCAGAAGGAAGATCAGACCCACCTGGGAGATGCCTTAAGCCCGCTGCCTCCCCTCAGTGTGTGCAAGCATCCCTCCACAGGTGCTTTTGGAAGTTTTGGTTACCTCTCCTCCTCTCCCTGGGCAGTCAACACATCTTAACAGCCTACACTTAAAAAGCAATCTCCTTTGCTTTCCAGGTCAGGTTTTTCTCTTTGACATCACTAACAAACAGCCCAGGGGAACCATCTGCATTGGAGGTCTCCATGCCTCCCGCACCTGCCCACTCACTTCTCAGTCCTCGTCCTGGGACTCCCACTGCCATTATTAACTGGGCACCTTCTCTCAGAAGTCACCCAAGAGTGCCCCCTTGCTGAAGCCAATTACGCTCTTTTCTCAGCCCTGGACTTCCCTGACCCCCAACAACACCTGATCCAGCTGGCTAGCCCTCCTTTACAGAGGTGCTGCTCAGATTCACGTCTGTGTCCTGAGCGAACTATCTCCCGTATCACTAGCTCAGAGCTCATGCTAGATTCCATGGTGCATAGTCTAAGTCATCCAGCATCCTTTTGTGGAGTGTAGATATGAGGCCAAGTCTGTGCTGAGCAGTGGGCATCACAGGGAACAAAACTTCATTCATTCATTCATTCATTCATTCATTCATGTTGAAGGCCGTCCATGTGTTCAGTGCTGGGACACGAGACAGACTTATTACCTGTCTTTGTGGATCTTACCATCCAGTGGGAAAAGCAAATATTAAATACATAGTTACAGAATCTTTTCAAATTATGATTGTGATACATGCTACAAACTAAAAAAAGTGTTTTGTGAGATTTTATCTCAGAGGACAGGAATGAATATACAGAGATGAATAAAATGTGGCTTCTGTCTTTACAGATCTTACTGTATGTCCAATAACCCAAACAAGTGCTCTTGAGTGTCTTTTCTTCTATATCAACATATTAAAATCCAACATGGCAGTGGACGGGGTAAGGAGCAGGTAGGGATGTAAGAGTTAATTTTTTATTAAACATTGACAAGAAAACCATGTCGGGTAGGAGGCCCATGTCCCCTCCCGCCTCATTTCCCAAATTAGGAGCCTATAAAATCACCTGTCGAGGCGCCACAGCTAAGAAGGGGAAAAGAAGCAAGATTCAAAACAGCCCTCACTGACACCAAAATGGGCTTCCTCCCACTTCATGGCGTTGACCTCATCATCTGGGCTGACAGGCTCTAAGCAGCCCATCATCAAGCTCCAATGCCACTACCCAAGTTAGATTTCCCCAACCCAACTCTGCTGTCACGTCAGACCCCTGTTCTCTCCCCCACACGTCCGATCCATCACTGAGTCTCATCTTCTAACTACCTCTTGAATCTGGCCACTTCTCTCCGTCTCCTCTGCCACCACACCAGTCCGAGTTGTCGCCATCTCTCGACCTCATAATTGGGCTGCCCACGTCCGTTCCTATTCCCCTCCGATATGCTGTCTGCACTGAAGCCTGAAAGATCCTTTTGCAAATGCAGATTTGAATGTCAATCCCAAGGTTAAAATCCCTTTTCAGTGGCTTTTTGTGGCTCTCGGAACAAAGACCAGAATCTTCAGCATGACCTCCAATGCCCTCCTGAATCTACCACCCCTTTGGTCATGGGCTCCGGCCCCCAAGGCTTTTCAGTACTGGGAGCTTGTGCCTGTGCCATTCTCTCTGCCTGGCATCCAGTGCTCTGGAGTCTCTCCCACTCACCACCTTCCCCAGCCAACTCCTAAGCATCTCTCAGATCTCAGTGCAAAACTGCTTCCTCAGAGAAGTCCTTCCTGATTTCCTATTTATATGCCCCTCTTTATATGCTCTCCTGGAACCTGATATATTTTTCTCTTAATAGTCTTAAGATTTATGATTCCATATTCATTTTTGTGTTTGACTTTTTGTAAATACATTTTGTATTTATTCCATGTCTGACTCCATCACTAGATTCCAAGCTCTGTCAGGGCAGTGACTGTCTCTGGGGCTCACCGCCATATTCTCGATGTGCACCATGTTCTGTGAATAAAAGTCTTTAACAGGCTCCCAGTGCCCTCTGACTCAGCCCAAGTTCATCAAGTGACCTTCAAGGCCTTCCATAATCTGGTTGTAGATCCCAGACTGAGCTCCCAGTGCTGCCCAACTGGGTTCCCTGTGTCCCCCGCTTTCAGTCCTGCCTCAACACTTTGTCAATAGCTTTCCCAGCACCTAGAATGCCTTCCCCTCCTGTGACCCATTTAAATTCTCCTCTCCTCCATGGAATGAGATTGCACATTCTCTCCTCTGGACTTCAGTAGAACTTAGAGGAGAAAGTTTCTTATTTTGACTATTGTGTTCTGGTGGATTGTCACGAACTCTTTCGTGTGTCTGTGTCTCATCTCTTAGCAATGAATCCAGTTTACTTTCTATTTAATTTCCTGTTCAGATGTTTTGTTCTGTTGTAAAATACACTGGACTTCAAGAAATCTCTTTCCAGTTTCATAGCCTAAGGCAGAGCTAATGTTAGTTGCTAAGGTGTTGCTAGGGAAAGTCATTTAGCCAGGGCAGATAATTAACTTTATCAGTGTGTGTGGGTAAGTCACAGAAAAGAAGAGCTGGGGGCCCTACTTATCCAAGGGAAAAAAAAATTCCTTTGATTGGTAAGAGGTGAGATCAGCCTTTTTTTTCCCCCCCTTTAAGAGAGAAGGGGAAAAGAAAGAGTTTCTAGATTAGTGTTTTTCTGAGTATGGCCATTGAAACACAGGCATTAGATGTTTGCCTCAAAAGCAGGCTCCAAAATCCCACCCCAGACCTATTACATCTGCACTCTGAACAAATTCAAATCAAAGTTTAGGAAACCACTGTCTCAAGAGCTTGTAACGCAGACTTGAAATACAAGAGTTCTAGTCCGGCTTTCCCGCATTTGGGCTGTGTGAAGGTGAGTGCTCTTGGCGTCATAGGACCCATCTAAACTGATTTCAATGTACAAAATTGAAAACAGTAATACCCATTTTGCCCTCACCCCAGGGTTTATAGAAATACATGGGTAACTGAGGTAATAATCTGTAAACCTCAAAGTGATTTACACAAACAAAAATTATTATCGTTACTCTTATTCTATTAATTTAGAACAAGAATCCAGACATGTCTTTGTTTCTCTAACTCATAGAGTTATACTCAGAAGCTTTCATGGAAAGGGATTTCTAGAAGAAGAAAGTAGATAGACAATAATGGAAATTGAATTGCTCTGAATAATCTATTTGTAATCTTTCATGAGGAAAAGCTGTCTACCAGTGAGCCAGTAGGTTTTGAGACTAAGTTATGGAAGAGGAGTACAAGCAATAAAATTTTAAAAACTTCTAAAAGCAGAAAACATCAAATGGGGGGTCTGGCTGACTCTGTTGGTAGAGTATGCGACTCTTTCTTTTTTTTTTTTAAGTTTATTTATTTATTTTGAGAAAGAGAGAGAGAGTTCCAAGCAGGCTCCAAGCTCAGCGCTGACAGTCGGGAGATCATGACCTGAGCTGACATCAAAAGTCTGACGCTTAACCAACTGAGCCACCCAGGCATCCCAGGCATGTGACTCTTGATCTCAGGGTCTTAAGTTCAAGCCCCACATTGCATGTAGAGCTTACTGTGAGAAAAAAAAAAAAAAAAAGCAATTAATTAAAGAGATATTTATCCAGCACTTGCTGTGTTCCAGGCATTGGCCATAGCCTGTGTAAGTACCCTATCTTTGGAAATCTGAAGCTGACTAGGTCCCTCCCACAGCTCCACCCAAGGTATGAGCTTTCTTGTTCACCTGGTCTCTCCAGTGCTTTGGTCTCCATTGAGTTCTGCCCTTCCCTGTCCACGCCCCCTCCCTCCCTTTCCCCCCTCGCCCCACCCAGGAGCATTTCTCTATTTATTATTTCTCACTGCCACGTCCAGATCAACATTCTAAGATATCCTTCAAAAGTCCCTCTTACTCTAAAGCTCAAAGCATCCCATTTATACCTCTTCATCCTCCGTCGTCCTACCTCCATCATCTAGAGCCTCCAGGTCATTCCCCTACAGATACAGAAAACTCTGCCACTGGTGTATGGGCTTCCTGCCCAGCCTAACGCATGTAGTCTTGGGAGACTCGAGAGTCTGAATGTCTACTGATATTTAGCCATCTGTCTAACCTCTTCTACTCTGATGAGGTTGGCTCTCTCCGTGTCAGCAGCCATCACCGACAAAAACCTCCCTTTGGAGATCTGGATTCCCAGAAGCTCTCCATCATCCCACTTTTAGCTTTCCCATGTCCTCACCCCCGTGACCCCTCTGTGTCATTAAGGGATACTATCGCTTACTCACTTCTGATTTTCCCAGCCCATCTTGTTGTCAATTCCTTTCCCACCCAGTCTGGACATCATGCTTAACCATTTTAACCACATCCTCACCAATACTCTTCATTGGGTCATCTCTTTTACTTCTCTGCCTCCTCTCCAACTAACCCCCAAGCCCAGATCAACTAAGCAGAATTGTGGAGCTATCTCAGACTTCTGAGTTCTGCTGCCCCACCAATTGCCTTACTACAGACTCATGAATTCTGTTCTTAACCACGGTTTTTAAATGGATTCCTAATCAGTTTCCTCTTCCATTCTTCACAGCCCCTTATCTCTTTCTTCTAGTCCTTACCACCTTTACAAGCCTGCTGAATCACCCTGGTTACTCTCACTCTTTGCAGGGGTGAAATGGCAACCTGGTCTCTTATTTCACCCCCCAGAGAGAAGACATAACTTCCTCAGATCTCTGTCTCCTCTACCATCAAACGAAATCGGCAAAACCCTAATTCATTTCTTGCCTCCAAGGAGGAAGGGTTTCACTCTTTGATTCTTCAGAGGCTAATCCCCACCTGTGTTCTTGTGCTCATTCCCTCCTGCCTTCTGCTGAGCACTAATCTGGCCATGAACCTCTCTGCCTCTCGTGCTTCAGTCTCCCTTCCCGTTCACATCCTCAGCCTGTAGGCGCTGGTGAATCTCCCCCATCCTGGGCTGGGCCCGGGAACGGTGGTGGGCGAGAGGTGCCCTGACAATGGACATTTCACTGATCTTCTCTCCCTCTCCAGCTGTTTTCTTAACTATGTGCTTCAGAGCCATATTTGTTGAAAGAGTTGCCCTCCCTTGCTGTATCACTGCTTCCTCAGTTTGTACCCATTTTTACATGCAATGCAGTTTGGGATCAGCTCATATCTCTTTACTGACTGCTCCATCAGAGGTCACCTAAGACCTCCTACTTGCCATAGCCATTGTCTGAATTAAAATAGACAAAAGCCATCAGTAAGAGCCCTGTCATTGTACAGCTGGTTGGGAACTCACCAGTAAAAGGAACTAAAGAGAACTGCACAGTGGAAGTAGGCCTAAGGTGTAGGCCTAAGGTGTAGACCTGGTCCCAACCAAGAGACCTCTCAGCCTTCCCGCTTTGGATTTATGGATGAGAGAGAGCCTCATGTCTGAATGCAGGATGGCATGCGAGGTGCAGCTGTGGACAGCGCTCAAGAACAAGCCCTTGCAAGTCCAGCCACGCATGGAACCCAGACTCCGTCCACATTCCCGGGTGGCTTTCTTGCTATTAATCCAGCAACCAGGACCAAGCAAAGCCACCTTTTTGAAGTTTTGGAACTTCATAGCTTAGACCACATGACCATGGCACACTACTGCCACCTGGTGATAGGGAGTAGAATATGCAGCGATACAAAATCAGGAACTCTCAAGGTACTCATAAGGTCACCTCCATGGGCCTATTTTAGAGTAGACTGTTTGCTCTTTGATAATAGAGTCTTCGGGTTTTCCACTGTGTTTAGAATAACGTGTCTGCATGAAGTAGATATTTGGTGAAGTTTTGTGAAATTTAATCCTTTCATTCAACAAACATTTATTGATTAACTAGGAGGAAGGTAGTACAAATATAAAAGATAATTCCTGATTTCAAGAAGCTGTGGAAACAGGCAAAGCAGGTATTTGTAAAACAAGGAATCGCACACACTATTAATGAAAGCACAGAGAAGGGAGTGACTAATTCTTATTGGGGTGAGGGCCCAGGAAAATGTTCTAGGCAGAGGGAAGAGCCAATGCAAAGGAAGAGATGTGTGAAAAAGCAGGATGTGTCCTTGGGATAATAAAGTGATCTTTTCAGTGGCACTGTATGCAGATAGATTGTCAGTGAGAGTCTGGGGCAAGGGCATATGCTAAGAGGCTTTAACAGCAGTCCATAGGAGGACCATGGGCTGAGGCTGGAGAAAGGATGACAAGGGAGGGTTGTTTAGGGTAAAGAGGACATAGTGCATAGTGATGTGTAGGAGGGGAGAAAGGAGTCAGATGACTCTGAGGGTTCTCACCTGAGCCACGGGGTGGGCGATGTCATGGTGGTAACTGAGAGAAGGAATTCAAGAAAAGAAGCCACCGTATGTGGAAACAGGGGGATGATATGAGATTATATATCTATTCAATTGTGGTTATGTCCCACTTAAGGGGTCTTTCAACAGTCTGTCTTGACAGTGGACTGCCCAAGGCAAGAGGCAGCCAGCTCAGAAGCCAGATAGGAGCTGGGGGACAGAGACCCAGAGGGTGGTAAGATCCTGTGCCCCAACCCTCCCTTTAAGACACCCTCAAAGCTTAGCTCTCCTCTGTTGCTTCCTCTCTGCTTTGTGCTCTGACTTCCAAACCAAAAGACCAGTTTGATCAATGTGCCATTGCTAGAAAGCTAATGGAAAAAAGAATAATCTTCTGGGTCCCCTACCTGGCTCACCAGGTGACATATGTGGTTGTCATGGTGGCATCCTAGAGTGAGCCAAAGAAGTAGGATGTTAGACTGTGTAACCTGGAACGTATCTGTGGTCTTGGGGGGCTGCCAGTGCTTGTTGGTTGATGGCTCCTCTGCTCACACCCAACTAGAACTGGAAGGAGGCACTGAGAGAGGGAAAAAAGAAGAAAATGGACCCACATCCTTTTCAGCTTGAGGCCATGAAGAAATGGAGGGAAAGAGACAGAGTAAAAAGAAGAGGAGGTCAAAGGAGAACACAGAAATGGCCAGAGGGGCACGTGAGTGGCTCAGTCAGTTAAGTGTCTGACTCTTGATTTCAGCTCAGGTCATGATCTCATGGTTTGTGAGTTCAAGCCCCACCTCAGGTTCCGTGCTGATGGCGTGGAGCCTGCTTAGGATTCTCTCTCTCCCTCCCTCCCTCCCTCTCCGCCCCTTCCCCACTTGTGATCTCTCTTTCTCTCTCTCAAAAATAAATAAACTGGGGCGCCTGGGTGGCGCAGTCGGTTAAGCGTCCGACTTCAGCCAGGTCACGATCTCGCGGTCCGTGAGTTCGAGCCCCGCGTCAGGCTCTGGGCTGATGGCTCGGAGCCTGGAGCCTGTTTCCGATTCTGTGTCTCCCTCTCTCTCTGCCCCTCCCCCGTTCATGCTCTGTCTCTCTCTGTCCCAAAAATAAATAAAAAACGTTGAAAAAAAAAAAAATTTAAAAATAAATAAACTTAAAAAAAAAAAAAAAGAAATGGCCAGAAAGTGTATTTAGTACAAAAAGGAATACATAGGAGAAACAAAGAAAGGACAGAGGAAAAGACGCTTCTCTCTTCCTATTACCATAATGAAGTGTCCATGTGCTACAGACAAAAAAAGGCATTCTTTGCCTTCTAATTAACTGTGGCCCAAGTTTTGCACCTCTCTCAATCTGGAAAATATAATTGCTGAAGCGTCAGATTTATGGATTGGATTGTGACTTAAATAAGCGGCATCCAACTGTTACTTCGAACACACCCCCAAAGAGCTAGGACCTGGAAAAAAGAAAAGTCTCTAGAACACAGTTCAGCCCCAAACTCATTTCTTTTGGAAAACTGGAAGCAAATTTATTGGTCTGGGTGTTAAGAGAAAGAATCAAACACATTTTATTTGTGCATTCCTTAAACAGTGATGAAATTAACAATACTGGGCGCTTTATCTTGTCTCCAAAGGATGGGAAGGCGTGCCTCCTGTCTACAAAGGGCTTGCAATAATCAGAGCGGACAGCCCTAGCCTGCTTCTCTGAGTGCGGCAGCGGTGGTCTAAGCGATTCCCAGAAGTAGACTCATCTAATCCTCACAACAGTCTGGGTAGTTTCATTTCTCCATTTTGCAGATGAACAATGCGAGGCATGGGGAGGTTAGGTGACTTGCTTGCCCAAGGTCACAGAATATTTGAAAGCCCATGCAGAGACATTTCAGTGCCAATTAAAGACCAAGACAAACGATCTCTGTGTTTCGTGCAGAGTCCCCAGAGGGAGAAATCCCCACAGGCTGCCGTGGTCCAAAGGTTTCAGGGAAGCAGTAGGGCCTGATGGAGGGGTCGGATTTGGAGAGATGTGGGAGAAAGGCACCCTGAGTAACACTGACTGCGGGGGCTTGGACAAGTGGCGGGACAGTGAGGGGCCACTCGGTCTGGAACAAAAGGCCAGTGGCAGGAAATCACTGGGATGCTGTCCTGATGGCAACAGAGCTGTGATGAACCTGTGGTATTGGAGTTCCTCTTGAGAAGATTTAAATGTGAAATGAGCTTTTGTTCTCGGCCCAGTGCATTTTAATGCTGTGATACAGGAGCCAGAACTCAGAGAGCGTTCATTCATCAGGCTCCATTAACTCATTAAACTTACATTTCACTTTTGTCTCTGTTCCTTCGTACTTCTTAACAAGTCCTGGCATCTCAGATGCTGACCTTTTAGAAAGATTCTTATGCAGATTGTCAGTCCCCTTCCTTATCCTTGAAAACACGGCTCCAATGGCACCTCCGTGAAGCCTTCAGTGATGCCCTGGGCAGTGTTGGCACTCTCGTGTGCACCAGGCTCCTTGTGCATAACCCTTGCAGCATTTACCACCTGGGAGCACCATCTACGTATACACCTTGTTATCTCTCACAAGACCCCGGGGTCCTTAAACGGTGGGACTGTTTACTTGGCATCCCTAGTGGTTTGCACAGAGTAGATACTCAGTAAATGCCGAATGAAGGAAGGAAGGAAGGAGTCTCCATCATTATATTGGAGGAATCCAGAAGATTATCTGACTCAAATCTTTATCTTTTTTTATGAACTCTGTAAAACCAAAGTGGCTTCCTGGAACTCCGCTGCATTTATAGTAGCCTATTTATTTATTGCCTTCATAACACCCATCACAACCTATAATTATTTGATCTGCTTGTATCCTCTCTTAGGATAGCGCAAACCTCGTAAGTGCAGGTGCACCTGTCTTGTTCACTGTCTTGTTCACTGTCTTGTTCACTGTCACGTAGTGCATGGCATGATGTAAATGCTCTACAGATATTTGTTGAGTAAAAGAACGAATATTACATCTCCGGTTAACTGTTCAGATTCTTTTTGGATTTCCCAAGTGAAGGGAGGAGGATAATATAAACATAAAATATAATTTCTGCCTTCAAGAAGCTGTAAAGACAGACAAAGCAGATATTTGCAAAACAAAGAATCATATATACTAACTAGTAATGAGAGCAATTCTGATTGGGGTGACTTTCTTTTAGATGACTCTAATTATTAGGCAAAGAATTCTTTCTGTTGAAATAAAAACTACCTTGCTAGAATCCTTACAGAATATGCCTAACACTGTGCCAAGAAACAGATTGTGGTTTTAAAAATATATGTCCCCGATTCTTTGAGAATCCTTCCTTCAAAAGGTAGAGCTTAATCCTCCTTCCCTCGAGTGTGAGCTAGATTTAATGAGTCACTTCTAATGACTAGAATAATACAGAAGTTATGGTGTGTGGCTTTAGAAACACAGTCATGAAAGGCACTCTGACTTCTTCCTTGCTTTCTTAGATAGCTCACTCTGGGGGATGTTATCTGCCTTGCTGTGAGGACATTCATGCAACCCTATGGAGAGACACATGTAACAGGAACTGAGACCCCCACCCTGTGAGTAAGCCGTCTTAGAAATGGATTCTCCAACCTCAGTCAAACCTTCGGGCAACTGCAGTCTCTATGGACATTCTATCTGCAACCTCATGAGGGACTTCAAACTAGAGCCACCCAGATAAGCCACTTCTGAATTTCTGACCTACAGAAAAATAAGATAATAAATATTCTAAGCAATTAAGTTTTGGTGTAATTTGTTACACAGCAACAGATAACTAATACATAACTCCATAAGTGTTTGCTGAGAATTACCGTGTTGCACTATTTTCTTCTCCTTTCCAGTTTAGACATGGTTTCTGGATCCTCATCCTCGCCTTCTCTCAAGGGCATGTGGCACCTTGTCACCATCCCTGAAAAAGGCTGGCACCAAGAACTGAATGCAGAATTTAAGGTATGTCTGTGTTACCCCAAAGGAGAGAGGCTAGATCTCCCCCATCTAAACATGGTCACATCATGCTATCAAGTGCCATTGACTTATTGTTTCATTTTATTGTTAAATTTTTCAAACATGCATAAAAGTTGAAAAATTGTATAGTTAACATGTACCCACTATCTAGATTCCATAACAAATATTTGACCACACTTGCTTTATCACAAATCCATCTATCCATCCATCATTCCTTTTGTCCTTCTTATTTGTTTCATGCATTTCAAACACGTTGAAGACATCCATGTTGACGTTTCAGCCAATCCAAATCTCCAAATCCTTTACTTACTTGCTGCCTCCCCCTACCTATTCATTCCCTATCCTCTGTTTGGTCCTGAAAAACACGACTGTTTACATTTACTAGCATAGAAAAGCAGAATGGCACAGGGGAAATAGAATAGGTTTTGAAGGTGGATAGACCTGGGTAGAAATCTAGTTCATTTATGTCCAGCTATGTGATATTAAGCAAATGACTCAAACTCTTGGAGTCTTGTTTTATTCATCTATAAAATGAGGATGAGAAAAAGACCTATGTGCAGGATTATTTAGAGGACAAGAGATTACACATGAAAAGCATTTAGCATAGTATCTGGCATGTAGGAGGTGTTCAACTGAATGATAGCTAATATTATTTGGTCCACCATTTCTGCCCATCTAGTTAATTTTGGATTCTGAATCTGTCCTTCCAGATTTTCTTCATCTTCAAATCTATAAGTTCTGCAAGATATGCATCCCAGAAATGGACATAGAATGTGACTGGGGCGAGTCCTGAATCTTCTGTCAGTTATCTATATTGTTATTGTTCTTAAGTCTGATATTAATTAAAATAATACAATGTGGCACTAATAGTTATTGCTTATAGAACTGACATTAACTATTCATCACCAGTCTTTTGAGTCTTTTAATCAGTTATAAATCTACCTTTCTCTATTGTCACATCATTTGTATTTCTCCATCTTATCAGTAAGGACATTACAAGTGACTTTGTTAAATGCCTTGCTGATGATAAATGCACTTACTGCATGTATCATATTTCCTTCTTCTACCAGCCTTGTAACATTTTAATTGAAGAAAAGTAGGTTAATTTGCTTGTTACTATCCTTTGCAAATTGATGGCAGTTCCTAGCTATCAATTCTTCCTTCCTTCCTTCCTTCCTTTCCTTCCTTCCTTCCCTCTTTCTTTCTTTCTTTCTTTCTTTCTTTCTTCTTTCTTCTTTCAACATACTTAAACCTGTTTCTCAGAAAATCTGTTGTTGGAAAGATTGCTAGGCATGTAACCAGCACGAATTATTGCCTTTTCTACTAACAAGTCCCTGGTCTTGCTGGGGAAGGGGGGCAATGTGCCCAGCTAAAAACAACTATATTCTCCACTTGTTTCAGAAATCATTGACCATCTGGCACATTCTGGCCAATGGGATATAGGTGGAAGTTGCTGGGTAGAGCTCTGGGGGAAGCTCCTTAAAGAGCAGGGTGGGGAAGGAGGGCTAGAGTCAACTTGTTCTCGTCTTTCCCTCTTTTCTCTGCCTGGCACACGGAAACTTGTGCTGGTGATGGAGAAGCCTTTTTGGTAACATGGGGTAACAACGAAGCGAAGGTCAAGAGAATCTCTGAGAACTGAGTTCTGACATCCTTGAGCAGCTAAACCAATGCCTGCCTTAGGGCTGTTGATAGAATGAGAAAAGTAACTCTCTAAATTGGTTAAGCTACTTTTTGGGGATTTCAACTATTAACAGACACACATGATTCCGAAGTGATACATCTGTCCTAGAATCCTGACCATCACTGCTCTGTCATTTGAAGACTCCATCTTCTTCTGTGATATAGAATAAAGAAGATATTTGACAATTTTCTGATTTCTAGCACCACTGAATTCCCCACAGTTCCAAGGTCTACACGCCAGTGATCTTGTTGGCAACTCATCTTCATGATGAACTGGGTAATTTGTTTAGTCCGCGAGATTTCACCTCATGTGGAGCCGCTCATCATTCCAGTCACTTTTCTTGGACTTCGGGTCTCCCATGCCAGCATAGGTTTCACCCTCTTCAGTCCAACAAGCACTGTCACTGACAAAGATGAAAGCCAAGGAGAAGAGCCACTCTGATTTCTATCGTCCTCTACTTTTACAGCCCCTCCTCCCGCCCCAAATGCTGGGCCCTGCACTTATTATTCTTTCAGACAGGAGAAGAAAGTCTGCTTTGTTGATCTTGACATTTCTTGCATGTCTCGGCTCAGTTTAGTCTCCAGCCTGCATTACTCAACTCCCAATATATGTTTGCAGATTGAATGAATGTGTCTAAGATATGAAAAAACTAATGAATTCAATCAACCATGGAAATACGACAAGGAATTCTCAGTTGCTCAGAGAGTACAGGCATGGCTTGGGGTTTCGCTTCTGCTGCACGGACAGTGTGGGCCGACTGCACTACACGACTATATGTGTGTAGTGACATTCACTATTCAAAAATACTGGGAGCCTACTTTCCAGAACATACTTGGAAAACAAGTTACAAAAGAAAGAAGTGCATGAATTTATTATTTTGGGGGCCAGCCATCTCTCTGCTGGGCTAAATCCAAGTTCCTTCTCTGCTTTTGCCTTCTAACTAGTTTTTGTTTGTTTGTTTGTTTGTTTGTTTAGGAGCAGAGGGTGGTTCTATCAAACCTAATCAGAAATACGCTAAATGATCTAGTAAGTGTTGTCTACCTTAAAAATCTGCATTGTCTCTAATTTCAGGAAGTACTTGCAGTCAGCAGGGCTATTTTTGTTGTGTGAAACAGGAGGATTGGCAAACTTTTTTAGATAATAAATATTTCAGGCTTTACAAGTCATATGATCCCTGTAGCAACCACTCAACTCTGTTATTGTAGTGTGAAAGCAGCGATCAACAATATGTTAGCAAATGAGTGTGGCTTTGTTCCAATAAAACTTTATTCATGGACACTGAAATGTGAATTTTATATAATTGTTGTTGTTTATGAAATACTGTTCTTCTTTTGACTTTTTTCAGCCATTTCGAAATGCAAAAACCATTTGTAGCTTCAGACAGAAGACTGTGTTTGATCCATAGGTCATAGGTTGGTGATTCCTGAAACAGAGATACCCTTGGGGCTGGTTTAAAAAAAAAAAAAAAGAGGATTCCTTTTTATAGAGCTATAGGAAGAACTTATGGGAACTGGAAAATGAAAATAGAAAGCTGTCAGGACTTCAGCCTACTCTATACCAGACATGGTCTCCTGCGTGGCTTTTCTGCATCATTCAGCATTTCAACTCACTCTGCAGGTCCAACTGGGTACCCCTTTCCACTCAGAACCTACACATATAAATCAATAGACAATTGAATATGACAGGATGAATGCAATGAAATTGGCATGTACAAGGTGCTATGGGAAAGTATAGCAAGTTAGTAGCTCAAAAATAAGGACCACATTAAGGAAGAACATTGGTAGTCAGGGGGTTGAGGAAAGTGTAGAAGGTTTGGAATGGTCAGTGTGGAGAATGAAATAGGAATCAGACAGAAGAAACAAGGAAATCTCCTAGGTATTATTGAAGGCTGAAGTGATGCTTAGAATTTTAGCCTTTGCTAGGTGCATTAATTTGGTTGCCTGTGGCAACAAGTAATAGAAAAGCTTTTCCAAATGGTTTAAGCACTAAGTTCTCTAGAATGCAGGTGTCATAAATGCAGGAAATCTGCCTATCTTGTTCGCTGATCTGGCTCCAGTTTCTAGGAAACTGGCTGGTGCACGGTGGGCATCCAGTAAATATGTTTTGAATGAAGAAATGAATGATCACACATAGCAGTGAGTGAGTTCTAGGCGTGGTTAACTCAGTGGCTCATTGGCATATCCAGGATTCAGGTTCAGTCTATCTTTTGGTGAGTAGGCTTTGTCTTCAGCCTAGTTTTTCATGGTTGCAAGGTGGCTGCTATACTTCTGGTCATTATGACCAGACCGAAACATTTCCAATAGAAAGAAAAGGAGTTATCTACTCCCTGAGTCCGTTTTCAAGAGTGAGAAAACCTCTTTCAAAAGCATCAGCAAATTCCCCCTCAGTTCTGTTGGCCAGAAATATATCACATACCAATGTCTAAATTAATCAATGGCAGGGATAGTGGGGCCACTATGATCAGCTTAGACCACTGTTCCCCACTGGGGTGACTTTGCCCCCCCTTCCCCCCCCACACACACCAGGCAAAGTCTTGAGACATATTTGACTGTCACGATGGGGAAAGGGAGCACCAATGGCACTCCTGTTGGTAGAAGCCAAGAACACTGCAAAGCCATCTTAGGATGCGCAGGACAGCCTCTACCGCAAGAAAGAAGCATCTCATTCAAAATATCACTAGTGCTGAGGTTGAGAAACCCTGGCTTAGACCAGTCCAAATCTTCCCCTGGAGCTGGGGCAGGGGCTACTTTCCTTGAAGCACATGGCTGGGGAGGAGCATGAATATCTGTATGAAATCAGGGTTCTAAAAGGCAGGAGGAAGCGAAAAGGAGGTAGCAGTGAGGGAGAGATGGGTGCTGGGGAGGCAATCAACTGAGTGTACATCAGAGAGGTTGATTGGATATTTGGATTTTTCATGTTAGCAGAGGACCCAAGGAGCTTTGGAAAGATAGATTTCTTTTTCTTTTTTTTTTCTCTTTCTTTTTCTTTAGAAATGCAGAACAAAGAGTTTACGTCTTCTCTAAACATAATAAAGAGCTCCTGCCTTTTGGACCCAAATAAAAATGATAATCTGTTGGCCATTCACCACTCCAATAAATACACATGTAGAAATACTAAGAGGAATTGATGTTCATTGACTGCCTACTGTGAGTGCCGGTGCCAGGAGGACACAAGATGTGCAGAGGCTGAGCCAGGAGACCTATCACTCCACAACTGTCATCTTCACAACTACACAGCAAGGCATGGATTGTTATCTGTGTTTTACAGATGAGGGGGCTCAGGCCCAAGGTGAACCCCCGTCAGTCAGAGAGCTAGGACTCTCCATCACATTCTGCCTAGGAAACCCCTTCTTTTAGTTTAGGATAAGGAAGAGGCAGCATTTCCAGAAGGAGAATAGTTAGATACCATGTGCTAACTCATGGTGTCTGGATGCCTTAGAGGCTACGTACGGCATCTTACAAGGGCAAACAGGCTGGGTTAGAGCTGCTCTGGAGAAAGGGCCTCTTGACAGAGATCTGCTTCCTTTTTATGGTTTACAAAGCCCTGGAGAATCTCTCAATCTAAAACCCTGTGAATTCAGTGAATTCAGAGACTTTTCCTCCCCTCCCTTCTCAGCACATATTCGGCTTTTATAGCACTCAGCTCTCTGAGTCTGATGGGAAAAAAAAAGTCAGGAGTGATAGAAAAGACAGCCAGAAGTTTTTAAAAGTATTCTTGGAAGACAGTATTGGGTCACTGGAGAGTCTTCACCTATTTGCTGTTGAGAATCTTCCCTGAGAAGCCCCCTCTTGCCGCCTGGCATTAGGATTCAGCCTGGGTCTCCTGGCATGCGTGCTGGGGCGAGAAGGGGGCCAGTCTCAGCTGTCCAAATAGAAGGAAAATGAATGCTTTTGTCTCGTGTGAGACCACTGAGCTCCATGGTGATTTTTAACTCTCACTCAGGGCTCTCTGCCTCCCTCCTTCTCTCCTCTAACTCTTCTGTTTGTTTGCTGGGGGAGAAAGGGCCTGTGGTAGGTAGGCTGCAGGGTTGGGTCTGGGTCTTCCAGAGAACAAGAAAGGAAAAAGGCCTTACCTGTTAGGCACGTTGGGTCCCATACAGGTGTATGGTTCTGTCCTCATGGTACATGTTACCATGTATTGTAAGAGTTACAGGTACATTATTAGAACACAAATTGGACTCAGTGGAAAACCAGAAGCTTTATCACAACTTTTCTGGCCTGAGTTATCTCACCTATAATAAATCTCACTTCACAGAGCCAGTGTGGGAAATCAGATGAAAGCTAGGCTCCTGGTTCAAAGCGTGCAGTTAAGTCACTTCATTGGCTAATTAATTTTGTCCTGAGTTATCCTGAATGGAGCTCAGTTTCACGTGTCTCACTGGGGTGTTACCCCTGAGTGCTCTTATATTGGTGATTTTTCGTTGTATAACAAAACCACCACATAATACACCAATCTAGATCGGCCATCATTTTAATTACTCGTGATTCTGTGGGTCAGCAGATTAGTAATGATGACTACTGCAGCTAAAGTCATTGGTGGCAATGTTCTGTGACCGGATGATCTGAAATGGCTTCCTTCACATGTTGGTGCTGGCTGTTGGCTGGGCAACGTATCTCCAGAAGGCTAGCCTGGACTCTTCACCTGGTAGAAGGGACCCCAAAGCAGCAAGAGGTATGGCGAGCAGCCATGTGCAAGCTCAAGCCTCAGTTTGTCTCATGTTCACTAACATTCCATCAGTGTAAGCAGGTTACAAAGAGGCAATTGGGGAGGGCATAAAATGAGGTGGGGGTAAGGGAAGCATAATTCCCTGGGGCCATTTCTGTCAGGATCTACTAGTCGCCTCTTGGAAAGCTAGTCTTTGTTTCTCACTGGATCTCCCAGAAGTAGGCTAGTTGTTCAATGGTTGTAAATCTGTTGCAAAACTCAGTTTGATTAAACTCAGTACAAATTTTATTGAAAGCGCTCCCCCCCACCCCACCCCTTCTTGCTGCATGGTAGAAATTTAAATTTAATTTTTAGTTGATTCTCTTCTTCTGCTTTCTGGAAGTCCAATCCAAGTTCCAGGGTTGGGGAAACATTATCCGCCCTAGGTTGTCATCTATTCCTGACATCTGTGGAATGCTCTGGCCCTTCTATCAAGGGTCCACAGAGTCCCCTTGAAGTCTGGCTACTTCTCAGCTACTTTGCTGCCCTCTGTGGTACACACAGTTATTGTACTGTTATGCTCCACTAAGCTGTGGGAATCTCCATGGGGCTGCTGAAGGTTCTCTCCATTCACTATGTAGTTATTTCTTTTCTGAGGTCTTGCTCTCTTTTGCGTGCCACACAGGAAGCAAGACAAGGGTCTTTCATCTTTCCATATTCTCCAACTTTTCTGGAGCATCTGTCCTGAGCTCAGCCTGATAGAAGGACCAACAAGCCTCTTCTTCAGAGATTCCCAATGTTGATGCACTTATCCCTTCCCTGGTGGCTCTCCCCCCCCCCCCCCCAGAGACTCTTCGAGTTGGAAGTAAGTATAGCCTGGCTCTTACTCACCTGGTTGTTTCCTAAACTACTATTCAAGCCCAGAGGTCTCTGTTGCCCCTGAGGACTGGCTTTCTGAAAACCAAGAGCAGAAGAGCTTCTGTTCTCTCCCTCTCCGGGGATCATTCCACTCCCGAGGCAAGGAACTAAGAAAGCTTTAATTTGAGCCAGGGAAGGTCCACTTTTGGGAATGGAAGGAGGGGATGTGCTCATATTTCAGAAAATCATCCCAGTACATTTGCTTCTTTTTTCCATCGTGAAAGGATTTCGATCTAAAATGGAACTGGAGGAAAGAAACTGGAGCATCTCACAAATGGTCCCTCAGAAGGATAGGACGTAAGAACTGAGAGACTGATTTATTTCTCTTCAATACCTGATTTACAGAAGACAAAGATTTATCTCCTGACCAATGAACATCCACCAAGAACCCGTCTCTATCCTCAAGCCAATGAACTTACTGCTTGGACTCTGGGGGGACTTCCCCTTCCTTGGACTCCTGGCCCATAAATGCAGCCTGCCCCAAACTTTCAGCGGACCTGCCTACAGCTTGCATTTCCTGAATTGCAATTCCTCTGGCTCTTCCTGAATAAGCTCAATGTCTGCTCATTTGAGCGTGCCTCATGTTACCTCCTTATTTAGGTTGACATCAACTACAAGGGTCCAGAATCAAGCCCTCACTTCCTCCACCCAGTAGTGCTCCTTTACATTTATTTTACTGTTTACTTATTCTTGAGACAGATACAGAATGCGAGCAGGGGAGGGGTAGAAAGAGAGGGGGACACAGAATCTGAAGCAGGCTCTAGGCTCTGAGTTGTCAGCACAGAGCCCGAGGAGGGGCTCAAACTCTTGGAGTGCGAGATCATGACCTGAGCCTAAGTTGGACGCTTAACTGACTGAGCCACTCAGGTGCCCCAGGAGTGCTCCTTTAAAATGCTTACTCCTAGGATGTACTTTGTTGGGTTGCATGTGGGTGTTTACCCAGAGCAAGGTACTGGAATCAAGGGAATGGAGTTTTATTTTTTGGGGTAGCATTTTCCAGAAAAATTAATATCTTGGTCTCCATGGTCCTTCTCCTGGGCCATGAAGACAGAGCCCCATCTGAAGGATTCTGTTCTATTTTTTCACTACTAATGGTAATTTTTTAAAATGTCTACAATTTGTATTAGATTTCAATTGCTGCATAATAAATTGCCACAAATGTTACTGCTTACGATGTTGCTTATCTCAGAGTTTCCATGGTAAGGAGTCTGAGCACAGCTTAGCTGGGTCCTCTGCTCAGGGTCGCACAGACTGCAAGCAAGGGCTTTGGTCTTATCTAAGGCTCAGGGTTCTTGTCCAAGTTCATGTGGTTATTGGCAGAGTTCGTTTTCTAGACGCTATAGAACTCATAGTGTATCGCATCTTCAAAGCCAGCAGGAGGAACTTTCATTTACTTGAGGCAGACCCACCCAGGATAATGTCCCTTATGATTAACTCAAAATGGATGAAGTTGGGATCTTAATTACATCTGCAAAATCCCTCTACTTTTGCCATAGAAGTTATTAGAGTGAAATCTGTCATATTCACAAGCCACACGCACATTCCAGAGGAGGGAATTATATGGGACATGCATACCAGGGAATCTTGGGGGCCATCCTAGAATTCTGCCTACCACACACTTGGACCAGGCACCATACTAAGCACTTTTATAAACACTGCGTTGTGGTGCAAATGAGCAACTAAATGATATCACTTGTCTGAGGTCATTGTTAATAATGTCAATCTCCTGCTTTAATCGATGTAGTATTCTGCCTTATACTCTGGTACAAGAATGCTTTTTTAGCCATTAGAGGGGTTTTATTAACCCAGGAAGACACCAAGTCCTAGAATAGATCCATAACACCCTGTCAAGACATAAAAGGCCACGCAGAGACTGGGTTGAGGGCTCTGGCCAATGATAGAAAAAGAGTCAAAGGAACCATTCATTGAACATATATGTGCAAGACGTTAGACTTGATTTTTTAGTACAGTTTGGCATTTATGCTTCCAGTAGCCCTGAAAGTAGGTATAAGCATCTCCATTTTGAAAGACGAGGAAACTGAGGCTCAGAATGCTTATGTACCTTGGCTGAGATCCCAGAGCCAGTCAATGGCAGAGATGACTGTCGGTCTCAGCGTGTCATGGCAAATATCCTGCAACTGATGCAGGGGGACAGTGGTGTCGCTCCTGATGCACAGATACCGTAAGTTATAAATACCTCCAGTTCTCTGAGCCTTCTCTCTTTTCTGGACTGGGGATGCAACCCAAGGAGGCACAGAGACTTTGAATTACCCTGATTTGTGGGACTCCCTGACATTCCAAGGCTCAGCCTCATTTTGGGAAAGTGAAGCGGCTCAGCAGCTCCAGTGTGAGCCGTGTTTCTGCCCTGGCGGGGGAGACGATTAGCCTGTAACGCTCCCCTCAACTGTAGGAACATCAGCAGCCGCGCCCCTGACAGTGCTGCTCTCTCTCCAGACCCATCTCCACTTGCAGCCCACGGCAATGCCAGCGGCTCCCGCCGAGCCACGCTGTCTCTCTTTGTTTAAGAGGCACTAACAAACGTTTCCATTTAGCACATCTTTCTTTTGGAAAACGTCCTGACAGCTTTACTACTTTGGCTTCTTTATAGGGCAACAGAAGAGCAAGGGCGGGAGAAAATCAATAGCAGGCAATGGAGGTGCCGAAGAATGCTCAGCTCCCGTGCCCTCTGATACCTTCAGTGCCCCCTGCCCTGGCCTCAGGCAGAGCTGACACAACACAGACTCAAAAGTGTGGCTGCCCAGGATCTGGAGGGCATCAGGACGAGCTGACCAGATCCGGGGAGGCTACAGGGCAAGGTCATGACCACAGATTCATTTGCTCAGGACCTCCAGGCTGCTGGGAAGTGGTGGGATCCAGCTGGGGCGATGAAAGGATCTTTGGATCTAAATGCTGGCACAGTGCTGTGGTCCCTCCCTCCAGGAGTGACACTCAGAATGGAGTAAGGTTGTTAAGGAGAAACCAGTATTCCTGAGGCAGGCGTGACAGGTCAGCAAGAAGCCATGATGGGGTGTAAATCATTGTGACAAAGTCAGGCTCTTCTATCTGGGAGAGCTCTGAAGTCCTTTAACAAGGAAGCCAGCAGTAATCATTTTGCAGTATCTAAGTGCATCAACTCAACGTGTGGTGCACCTTAAACTTACACAACGTTATATGTCAATTAAATCTCAATAAAGTTGAAAAAACAATAAAAAAAATTATAGCTCAATAAAAAAAAAAAATAAGGAAGCCGGAGTTTCTTATGCTGCCTGACCACATCAGGAAGAGACTACCTTTCACTCAAGTGGCATCCGTGGTGGATAAAGGAGCCCCTGGCTCCACCTGGGTTCCCTCTGTAGACTCAGAATCCGGGGGGGCCAGGGTAATGAACATAACCCTGAAGCTGGCCTCTCCCAGCTGGTCCCAGAGGAGTCCCCCAAATGACAGATGGTTGGGGGAAAAGTAAATAGTAACACTCAACCCCTTCTTAAGTGCAATTCCCATGAGAAGAAAGTAATTTCCTTCATGGCGTTATAATAAATTCCCAACGCGCTGTATTGCTGTATGTTAAATGAGTAAATGACTGCTAAATGAAATTGCCCTTTCGTGCCTTTTACTACCTAATGCGAATTTGTGCCAAAAGGGCTGCACAAATTCACAGTCACAGGAGATGGGACCTGCTTCCCTGTGGACTTGGGTTTTCTCGTTTGCAATTTGTTGCCTGCGTTAATGCCATTTGCATTTGCATTTCTTTGCTTATTAGTCAGGTTAAACGCCATTTATTCAGATTTGTGCCCCCTTCTAGAGGTTTGGGTGACTTCGGAACCTGATCGTGGAAATGGGGGAGAATTACTCTTGCGCCAACAACGAGAAGAAAGAAAAAAGGTGAGAAATAGGAAAAAGGAAAAATTGGAGAAAGAGAAAAACTTCTGCACGGAAGTTAAACAAGTTGGACAAGTATAAAATATGTGAATCTGGAGTCAAGCCCCACCCCCTGTGCCCATGTCTCCCATTCAAAACACAACTCTACCAATTAATAGATCTTTAATCTTGGGCAAATCACTTCATTCCAACTGGGAAAGTGAGATATTAATAGTTCCTGATTCACAGGATTATTATAAAGATTACGTTTTTAAATTTACTTATTTATTTTGAGAGAGAGAGATCGAGAAAGAGAGCCTGCCCATGAGCCTGTGTGTGAGAGTGGGGGAGGAGCAGAAAGACAGAGAGAGAATCCCAAGCAGGCTCAGTACTGTCACTGCAGAGCCTGACTCGGGGCTTGATCCCATGGACCATGAGATCATGACCTGAGCCGAAATCAAAAGTCAGACGCTTAACTGACTCAGCCACGCAGGCGCCCCTGGGATTATTACAAAGATTAAATGAGCTCAGGATGCCTAGGTGGCTCGGTTAAGCATCTGACCCTAGATTTCAGCTCAGGTCACAATCTCACGGTTCCTGAGTTTGAGCTCCACATCGGGCTCTGTGTTGAGGATATAGAGCCTGCTAGTGACTCTCTCTCTGCCTCTCTTGGCTCCTCCCCCACTCGCTCTCTCGGTCTCTCTCTCTCTCTCAAAGTAAATAGATAAGCTTAAAAAAAAAAGATTAAATAAGCCAATGTATGAAAAGTACCTACTTTAGTGCCTAACCATTACAATAATTATTATAAATACACAATTGCCATAAATATAATTAAAAATGCATCATAACTGCTATAAATATAATAATCAAAACCACAGAATTGCTATAAATATAATAATTATAAATACCTAATAACATGATATAATAGTGTACTTATAATTCTTATAACTTTAATTCTTATTATCCAAGTACTAACCTAGGCAGTTTCCAGAGGTACATATTATTTTTTTTTTTTAAGTTTTTTTTTTTTTTTTAACGTTTATTTATTTTTGAGACAGAGAGAGAGAGACCATGAACAGGGGAGGGTCAGAGAAAGAGGGAGACACAGAATCTGAAACAGGCTCCAGGCTCTGAGCTGTCAGCACAGAGCCCGATGCGGGGCTCGAACTCACGGACCGCGAGATCATGACCTGAGCCGAAGTCGGACGTTTAACCGACTGAGCCACCCAGGCGCCCCCCAGAGGTACATATTAATATATTTATGCTAATAAAGCAGCAGGATAGTGAGTGGAGTAGAGGGTATAAGACTAGGCACGTGTGGGAATGAGTCCTAGATTTGCTGTGTACTACCTATGTTAGTTAAATACCTCGAGATTTAATTTTCTCATTTTTTAAGTCAGGATAAAAATAACTGGCTAACAGAAAGTATGTAAGAATTAAGTAGCAAAGACAAAAGCCCTTGGCAAGTGGGAGTTGAAGAACTAATATTCAGTGAATGTTACTATGCCAGGCCATGTGTCTCATTGAGACACGTGTCTCATTTTAATCCTGACAAAACCTTGTGGGGTTGGTGTTCTACCCATTTGAAAGATGAGGCAATATGAGGTGTTCTACCCATTTTACAGAAGCCTAGAGAGCTATGTGACTTATGTCACCTTGTAAGTGACAGAGTTAAAATCTGAACCCAAATCTCTCCCCATACTAGCACATACTAGCTTTCAGTAACTTTCTTCATCCACCCTTTAAAACTTATTGTAATACTTTATTCCATCTTTATTTTTCCCACTTGTTACCTGAAATTACTCCTGGCTTCCTCTCTACCCTGTGAACTCCTGGAGCCTCCTCTTGCCTCTATTCCCACGGTACTCTCCCATATTCTCTAGTACACCTACCCCGCCCCCTCCAAGGCCCGCCCCCAAGCACATGGTACACCTTACAGAATCTGCATGCCTTTCCTAGCCCACCTCCTCACCTCTGTACCAGTCCTCTGGGGCACAGCGAGGGACCCAGGCCCCCCTCCGGCCTGCTCTGTTCCCACCTTGCCCCCACAACCAATCCCATATGCAGAAGTGCTTGGCCCAGTGGCAGCCCCATATCCCAGGGCTTGGTGTCAGCCTCCCAGTGCTGTTCCTTGGACTCTAAGTTGCCCCCCCCCCCCCCCAGGCTCTGCTACCTCCAAACCTATCTTCTGCTCACCTCTCTGGTGCTTTCTCTGCACCCCTAGTCTGCCCCCAGGGTGGAGGGGAAGACATGGTCTTAATGCTGTGATGAACTACTCTTTCACTCCTCTGGTCCTTGGGTTCCCCCATCTATCTATGCCTCTGGCCAGAGCTCCAGCGCTAACCTTCAGAACACTCCACTTAAGATGATATTTTTGTGGCTTTCATTTCAAGCCCAGTGAAGTGAACGCCCTACAGGGGAGACCTGGTGCAGAAGTGGGGAGGCCAGCCAGGAGAGATGCCTGCCCTTCAACTCTGATCCTACTGATGAACATTTTGTGTTTCGGATCCAATAGTTACACGGCCTTTATCTTCAAATGGAATTCATTTCAGCGGTACTTAATGGGTGCCAACTTTGTGCCCAGCTTGTGCAAGGCACTGGGACTACAGTGACTAAAAAGATCCAGTCCTTGTTCTCAGGGAGCTCTCATCCAACTGATCCATATTCAGATTGGCTCAAGTTCATGGTGGTGCTAATCTTCCTGTTATACATAATTATATTCTATGTATAGTTTTTTTTTATTAAAAAAAATCCACCGGAGAGCCAGGCCACCTGTGCGGATTATCTCTTATAGCACTTAGCTCAGTGCCAGGGGTCTGAAGGCAATTAATGTAAGCTCTTTGATGATATTGAATTTCCTGGAAGCTTCAGGCATTTTCTTTCAGTCATCCTAGTTAGTGTCTTAATGTGATAATAGGTTGATTGATTTTTATGTGAGTCTTAATCACCCATCAGATGCTCAGCTTGAAATTCAATTCCAGCTCCACCAACCATATGACCTTGGGCAGGTTGCTTAACCTTTTTGAACCTCAGTTTCCTCATCTGTTAAAATAGGAACAATAAAACCTCCCACACAGGCTTGATGTGGTAATTTAATTAAATAGAATTCCAGCCAGAAGGTTACATACACCTCTAACATGCTATTCAGTTAGGATTTTTCTTTTTACTTTTCTTTTCTCTTTTCTCTTTTCTTTTCTCTTTTCTCTTTTCTTTTCTTCTTCTTTCTTTCTTTCTTTTTTGTTTTGGCACATACTATGGTCTGGATTCTGTGCTAGGTCATGGGAATATTAAGAGAAGAACACATAGTCTCTGTCCCCCCACAAAATCCACAATCTGATGGGCGGAGACAGATGAAAGCAAATAATTATGATACATATAGATCTCTAAGAGAGGTTTTTAGAGGCAGTGAGGAGAGAGGGAATAAATATTTATTAAGCATTAACGATGTGAGTGTGAGGGATCCTTAAGTGAGTCAGTGTGGTGTGTATTTGTATGTGTGTATCCATAAACTCATACACATTTTGGACTTTGCCTTCTCCATGGCTGGGCTCCCTGGATGTCTGACTTTCCTGTAACAAGTACCAGGAAGCCAGTCTTGATTCTTCTTCCCTCCTGAGCAACCTTGTACGCAAGAACAGCAGGGAATGCTGATGGCCACTTAACACATTCTGAAACCATCAGCCAAATCTGGGGCCGGATAAATATGCAAAGAAGGGCTCCCTGTTGACCATTCCCCTGAATGCTTTTCCCAGCCCTGCTGTCTCCTGCTGCCCAGTAACCCGTTGCCGTGGGAGACAAGTGTACTTAGTGTGACAAGTCACACCACACCCTGAGCCTCCCCAATCCCATGTCAGCCTGATCCCAATGCAACAGCAACTCCCCCAAGATACTGAGGACAGAATGCATTTCTGTTTAAAGGCATCACACATTTCTATGAGATCTTCCCTTGCATAATGGCATATAGCCTTTTTTTTCCCCTCCTGGCAGGAGCCTGCAGAGGAATGGATCTTGCCTGGCTGACACCTCCATGGATGCCTGGGGTGATTCCTTGCTGCTGCCCTGATCTCCTGGGTGTAAGGTTCCCAACCCACCCGAAAACAAGCCTGGATGGGCCCCTTTCTTGATGAGACAAGGAACACTTACAGAATACAAATAGCGACCCTGCATTAGGCTCTCCAGCAACATATGGAGATGGAAAAAGGAGAGATAAGCTGAAGCCCGCTTTTAAGACTCCGGTTGTTAATATCAATGGACAGAATTCGGGTAAAGGGAGGCAAACAGCTTAGCTTCTCTGGTTTAGCCTGACTTTTTTTCCTTTCTTGCAGAGACAAATTGCAACATTTGGCAGTCCTTATATATCACATGCCCTTGTAATGTTTCGCTTATAGAGTTTATTATGAGTAATAACAAGAGGTGATATTTATTGAACAGTAACTGCATGTCAAACACCTGGTATATGTTTATTTCACTTCATGCTTACAGCCACTCTATGAAGTAGGTCATTGGATTAGGTTCTCTTTACAGATTAGGCATTTGAGGCTTAAAAAGTGTGATTCTTTTGCCCAAGGTCACATTGTAAATGGGGGAGGCAGCATTCAAACCTAGGATGTCTAACTTCAGATGACACTTAAGTCTTGCATATTACTATTGCTAGAGAAGCAGCATGGAAGAATGGTAAGTTGCTAAAGACCACCCAGTTTTGCCCCTTGGCACCCGCATGGCCTTGGGCAGGTTACAGAAGTTCTGTATAAAATAAGGGTAACCATAGTACCTACCTCATACAGTGGTGGTGGTAGTCAAGGATTTAATACAGATAAAACATTTAGACTCGTGCTTGGCACAAAGTAAAGATCCAGTATAAGTTAGTTATTTTTATAAATTACAAGCCCTAGATTAGGGGGCTCATCTTAGGGGGCTCACAGCATAGAGCAAAGCACATAATAGAAATCGATTCAACATTATTGGGATAAATTGGGAGATTAAATATTCTAGAAGCCAGTTACAATTAAAATTTATAAGTGCTCTATTACTTACAAAATGCTGTCATTTCATTTAATCTGGTGTAAGGTTTGTGTTTGAGTTAAAAAAGCAGGAAAATTTGATCCAGCCATTTGACTCCTGGGTAGGTACTCATGAGAAATGAAAGCACGTGTCCACACAAGACCTTGTGCGTGATTGTTATTGAAGCATTACTCGTAACAGCCAAAAGGTGGAAACAACCCAGCCGTCCCTATCAATGGATGGATGAATAAACAAAAGGTGGTATAGCCACAAAATGGAATATTACTCAGCCGTAAAAAGGAACGAAGTGCTAATAAATGCTACTATATGAATGAACGAACCTTGAAAACATCATGCTAGGTGAAAAACCCAGTCATGAAAGACCACATACTATAAAATTCCATTTATATGAAGTGTCCAGAAAAGGCAAACCTATAGAGACAGAAAGTAAATAGGTAGATGAGGGTATATCGGGGACAGAGGTAACTAAAGGGTATTGGGTTTCTTTGGGGGGTAATAAAAATGTTCTAAAATTCATTGTGGTGATAGTTGCACAACTCTATGAAAAGACAGAACTATTGAGCTATACACTTCAAATGGGTGAAATATGGAATATGTGAATTCTACCTTAATAAAGCTATCACCAAAAAAAAAAAAAAAAAAAGAAAGTGATGTGTTTCCAAATCAGAAGCTCAACACCAGTGAGTTCACGATCTTCCCAGATTTCTCACTCTGCCCTCACACTGACTCGGGGAGCCTCGGCCACCTGCACAACACACATCCTTGCCAAGGCTGAACACGGGGGGATGAAAAGACCAACTGCCTGTCATTGTTCAAGATGAAGTGGAAAAAAATTAATTCATGGTTAGTCTTCTGTTCTAGTCCAGTTGCCCTTCAAATGTTTCCTTTTAATTTTGCTTCCTGTCTAGCTCTGCTGGGCAGGACGAAAGGCTAGTGGGCTGGTCGATCCAATACAGAAATGCAAGCTGCAGCAACAGGCTGGTCTTTCTCAAAATTAAGTGCAAGCTCCAAGGCTGGAAATCAAGGCTGCAAAGCCCAAATACCAAGTCTATTAATCATTTGCAAGTCACTTCCCTCCTCACGATCTTGTCTCAGAAACAAATAAGCTCGATGTTCTGGCATACTCACTGCATCCTTTGTTTTAATGATGTTTTTCAAAAAACTTAAGCAAATTGCTGATGGAAAGGAGTGAAGTCAGGATTCTAATTAAGCTGCCCCAGTTTGAAAAGTTATAGAAGACTGCCAACAGGATTCCAAGACCTGCAGGTATTTAAAAGTAAAAACAGAGGAGAAATGAGGCTTGCAATTCATGAGAGTAGCTGTGAAGGTGTGTAATTATGACTGAGACTGAAATATAATCTGATCACTTGGAAATCTTGTTCTTTGCTCTACTTTTCACCAATGATGCTATATATACACATACTCACCAGGGAAATTCCTTAGGCAGAGGCAAAAAAGAAAAATAACACTTTGCCTTTTCTTGACAACTGTTAGTACTATTAATTCAAACTCAAATAACTATTTATTTAGGTGGTGATACTGCGAAGACTTGCAAACTATGTGCTGGTTTCACTAAATGATGAGCGCTGATCTTTATTGCATGTTCTCAGATCCTCACATGTCTTATATCATTTAATCCCCATAGCTACCCCATGAGGTAGGCATTGTTTATCGTCATTGTCATCATCATCATCATCATCATCATCATCATCCTGTTTTGCAGATGAAGAAAGTAAGGCACAGAGAAGTTAAGCAGCTTGCCCCAGGTTGCACAGCTAGCATAAATAATAGAACTGAGACCTGACCCTGTCTGACAACAGAGCCCTGTTCTTAATCACTGTCATATTCTCTCTCTAAATTTCCAGCTCTTAATTTTACTCTTGGTGCTTCCACTTGGAGGAGTTGAACATGGTAGAACATTGGAAAGAATTGTACACAATAATTTCATTTAATGTACGTTGCCATTTTCTTTACAGAATACATGTGTGTTGAGTACCTTCTGTATGCAAGTGGTCACCTTAGCCCTCCCTGCGGAAATACATGGTTCAGAAACTTTGCAGATGCTATTCCCTTCCCTATGTGCTGTGCCCTCCCCCACTCCCCACGCTACCTAGCTAACGGCAGCAATCTTCAGATGTCAACTTAAGGTATCGCTTCCCAGAAGAGCTTTCCTTGACCTCCCCTTCACTCATTCCTCTGTTCACTTACCTTCCTACACTTTTCCTCTGTAGCACTTTCTAAGCTCGCAAATGTGGAACGAGCTGTTAAATGGCTGGCTGTCTCCCCTGCTAGAATACAAGTTCCATGAGAACAGAGCCAGGGCCTGTCTGGTCCACTACTCTCTCCTGTGCCTGGCAGAGAACCTGCTACATTTTGCCAATATTTAAACAGGAAATGCGTAAAGGAATGCATGGGACTTCGGTTGTGGCCTTGTGTTGCTTACATTTTGGTAGTGTTATATACAAGCGCGTATCTGCAAGGGGGGGACGGGTTTAGGAGAAGGAGCTCATCAGAGAAAGGGCTTATCAAGGCTGTAACATTTCAGCTGGTCCTGGGAGGATGAGCCAACATTTCAGATGGAGAAAAGCCAACAGCAAAGCATGAAGCCGGGCGAGCACAGCCTGCTGAGTAAATTGCTGTGGTGTATTAATACTTAGTTAGAAAATAAGGTGAGAAAAGAGTAAAACAGCAAATGTTGTTTTTCTGTCACTTGAAAACATTTAGGAATAGGCTGTCTTTGGGGGCCTAAAGACGAATGGAATTGCTTAGCTTGAAGACCGCTGTCTTCATGTACTGATGAAAATTAGAAAAGCCAAGGTACAAAATATAACTGTGCCTTTTAACCCATGTACTGTCCCTCACAGAGAAGCAAAAGAAAAGAGCCCTGAATTTCTGAGAAGAGATGGAGAAGATGTCTCCTTTTCTCCTCTGCCTTATACTGTTTTCCTATTTCCCGTGAGGAGGAGGATGCTGCAGAATTTCTCAGCCAAGTCAGGAAGAGTCTCTTAAAAATCAGTTCGTTCGGGCGCCTGGGTGGCTTGATCAGTTAAGTGTCCGACTTCAGCTCAGGTCATGATCTCACGGTCCGTGAGTTCGAGCTCTGCGTCGGGCTTTGTGCTGACAGCTCAGAGCCTGGAGCCTGTTTCAGATTCTGTGTCTCCTTCTCTCTCTGCCCTCCCCTGTTCATGCTCTGTCTCTCTCTGTCTCAAAAATAAATAAACGTTAAAAAATTTTTTTTTCTAAAAAATAAAAATCAGTTTGTGACTTTTTAAACTCAAAATCAATAGAAGGAATCACACAGAGATCAACAGATTTAACTCCATAAAAATTAAAACCTACACTGTATCAAAAACTCACACAACCTAAATGAAAGACAAACAATAAACGGAGAAATATATTCACCATTGTTATGATGGCAAAGTGCAGCTCAGTCCAGTTCAGTTCAACAGCCCCCAGCCGTGCATTCCTGAGGAACAACGAGGACTGGGGGGACGGGGTGGGGGGGGGGTGCGGATACAGGGCACCCAGAGCTCAGCGAGACAGTTTCTGTTCTCACGGAGTTCTGCTGAGAGGGCAGGACATATAGATGACCATTCTGGGTGATGTTATAAGGGCACGAAGGGCTCTGACTAAAGACAAGGATGGCCACTTTGTGTGGCATGAGGTTCAGGGCAGGCTTCCCGAAAAGGGGCCCTCAGACCAGTAAAAGTGGAGGAGGATCTATTCAAAGCAACAAGAAGGCAAGGGGGAGGGGACTTAAAACAGTGAACAAAGCCGTGGAGGTGTGAAACATCCTGCTGTGTATGCATATACTGGGGGGTGGTGACGACTTCTTCAGGATTCTGGAAGAAAGCGCAGTGTTGGGGGTGATGGAGACCAGGCTGGACAGGTAAACCAGGATGCTGACAGGGAGCCACCAAAGCCCGGAACAAGGGCCCAGGCAGTGACTGAAAGCAAATCTTGCAAGACAAGGAAGGAGTTAGGATTCAGTAGAGTTTATGGCATAATAGCTTTAGATTGGTGAGTAAAGGGAGTTTAGGATTTTGAGTTGAGTTTTGATGAGCACGTCCTTCGTTCTGATAACTGTTTAGCTGGTTCACAGCCTCACCTTGCAAGAGTTGGTGTTTCCTCGAGTCAGCGACTAAGTCATGTTTGCTTGGTCTGAGCATGGTTTATCACAGGCACAGGGAAGTATACCTGGTCCCAGAAGTGTTGGGACGTGGATGCCAAGAACATACTTGTTCCTTTTCCCCAAATAGGTTAGAGGAAAGCTGTCCCAGCTCAGGCACCTACCTAAGACTGCCTTGCTTCAGCACCCCACTCCAAGCCAACCCCACTCCTTCATGATGCTTTGGATGAACAAATCATATTTTTTTAAATGCGTTTGGAAAATGGGATTACAGTGACCCTGGGATTGCCTGATGGGGAAGAACAAATGGATTCTAGAGTTAGACCGACAGCGACAGTTGGGGGGTGGGGTTTCCCACAGTGCAGGGGACAGGTGCGCATTTACATGTAGGGAGTTGCAGAAGAAGGGTCATCTGGGGGGACACAGAGGAGTGCTGGCCTCAAGACAAAGGGAGTAAACTGGTACCTTGGGGAGACAGAGTGGGATCCTCTGGGAAGAGTTTACCTTTCTCTGTTGTTCTTTTCCCATTGACCATTGAGTCACATTTGGTGTGCTATTAAACATTTTCTTCTCCTTTATTGAGATAACTTTTGGACATCCCAGCATGGAGCGTCAACAGGGAGGTGTTGGGAATTAGAGATTTGAGCAGTAAAGGGAAACAGAGTCTTTGCAACATGATCCATCCATGAGGGTGGCGGCACCCTATGAGAGGAAGGAGAGCACCCAGAGCTCCAGCAGGGATGGGGGAAGCAGGAGGTGTGCACCAGACCCAAATAGCTGCCACATGGATGCTGAGAACCAACTCCTTCCTTTTCCCCAACTATGTTAGAGGAAAGCTGTCCTTGAAGAAGATAGGCTGACACTTGGGTTGTCTTTGCATCACTGGAAAAAATAAACAATTTGAAAACCAGAAAGAGACCTTAAAAAAAGAGTTACCTCAGGGTGCCTGGGTGGCTCAGTTGGTTAAGCACCCGACTCTTAATTTCAGCTCAGGTCATGATCTCATGGTTTGTGAGATTGAGCCCCATGGGGAGCTCTGTGCTGACCATGTGCAATCTCCTTGGGATTCTCTCTCTCCCTCTTTCTCTGCCCATCTCCTGCTCTGTCTCTCTCTCTCTCAAAAATAAATAAATAAATAAACATGAAAAAGAAAGAAATAAAAGAGTTACTTTAATTTTCCGTATATTTTATGCAGGGAAGCAGAAAGAACTAGATTAAAATGAGCAAGAATAGCCTACAAGATCCTTAATTGATAAGTGACGAGGCACTCATTTAACTGGTGGCTGTCCTGAATAATATGCATTGGAAAGTGTATAATCTAAAGTAGCACACAGAGTAAGAAAAATAGCCATGGAAATAAGGAAGTAGTCAAGAAAAGTTCCATAAATTAAATCATAGTTTGAAAGGATAAAGTCATGTTAACACTCATTACCATATTTTAATTTCATGGTGATTAAAATTATAATGTAGCTTGTATTACCACTTAATTGATCTGCCAACATCAAGTATTTGCAAGTTTCTTTTTGTTCTCCGAAGTCATAAACTATCTATTCTTTGCTGCATAATTTTGGAGGTGATTTCAAACCATAAATATTTCTCTTTATTAAAATTCTCAGGAAATTAGAACCTCGATAGCTACTTATTTATATCTGCTTTGGCAAGAGGCCAGGGAATTCATTTTCTTATATTTTGAATTCTACAAAATTAAATTGCTAAAGAATATTATCTATTAATCTTCATGCTTCCTCTTATGACAGTTTTACAGTTTAATAGCAATGTTCAGATACCCGAGGGTGACTAGCTAAGCTATGTCCCTTTAAAACTGGGTATTTTTCCTTGGTAGAAAGCCGACCCTTGCTGAAGATACAGGCCTAACTCAGTGTCAAGCCTGGCACATTTTTAGCACCCGGCCAGCCTGCCCAAGACAGAATTGTCCCCTGGTGGTGCCAATCTCCGGAGACCTGGCATATTTCAGGGCCTTCGCCTTGCTCGGGTACCCCTACCTTGCACACACCCCTCGGATGAGATGATGTCTTTGCACCGACCCTTTGTCGCGATTAGCCGTGACCCCTGAGAATGCAGGTGCCTCCAGCCCGATTTAGCTCATCCCTTATTGGTGTCTCTGTGCTCGACCACCCTGGTTCTGATGGAATAAATAGGACACATATGCCATCGGTGGAGCCTCATGAGTCTCTCTAGATAAAAATAAATTTAGAAACTTGCAAAACCTTTCAGAGACAATACTTTCCTAATGATTCCTGACTCTTTTGACACCCCATTGCACTGATTAATGGTCATTCAAATTGACCACCTGGCATAGCTCACTGTCAAAATCAAAAAGGACATATTTTCAAAAGTCAGGTACTGCCTTTTGTGCTGTAAAATCCTGCTATGTGTGTATGTGTGTGTGGGGGGGGGGGTGCATGTGCATGTGCAGACTTATGACAATTATAAACAGATATGTGACCTGAATCCTAAAATTATTGGTGCCCCCTACTCTGCATGTATGTTCTCCAGTACCGTTATTCTCAGCCCTTGTAAAATTCGTCATTACAGTGAGTACTCATGTTCAGCAATATGGTTAGACCAAGTCTGGTCAAATATTTTAAGCCAACTAGGAGTAGAGAAATGTTCTGTAGAGATCTTTGGTATGAACTATCTGGAGGTTTAAAAAAAAAAAAACCACCCAAAAGGCAACAGAAACAGCCTGTTTTACATCATAACAAGCTATGAGCAGAGAAATACACTTTCAGGGCTGAAGCTCAGTATGAATTTGATCACTCTCCCTAACATTTTTAAAAAATCTGGCTCTGATGGGGTTTACAATTGAGCACATGCAAAATTCACACATGAGAACATTGTCCAAGGTTGTAGAGAGTCAGGGAATATTTAATGGTAAGAAATAGAAACCCATTCAGAAGGACACAAACCCGAAAAGAGAGCTTATTGGAAGCAGATGGGGGATATCTCTCAGATCCCAAGAGCAGAAAGTATAGCCAGAGGGAGAGTATAAATGAAAGGCAGGGTCTAAGGTTAAGGACTGCATAGTCCCTTAGCTGTTCCCTGTGTGGTCCAGCTCTCATGGATCTATGAGAAGAGAGCACAAGCTTCTGCTTCACCCGAATTTCATGTCTTGAAATCTCAGTCTGAGTCTCCTCCTTTAAGTTCAAGAGAGAGGGGAGGGGGCACCTGGGTGGCTCAGTTGACTAAGAATCTGACTCTTGATTTTGGCTCGGGTCATGATCTCATGGTTTGTGAAATCAAGCCCCGCATCGGGCTCTGCACCGACAGTGTGGAGCCTGCTCGGGATTCTCTCTCCCTCTCTCTCTGCTCACCCCACGAATGCTTCCTCTCTTTCTCAAAATAGATAAATAAACATTGAAAACAAAGAGAGAATGTACAGAACTCAAGGGCCTTTGTGAGACCCTGAAAATTGGGGAGTGACCAGGTCAAGGTCACAGACCTGGAGGACAAATATTGGGAGAGGAGTAAGGAATCAATCAAAGGGTTAACTATATCATCATCTCAGCCAGAGACATTTAATTAAATTCTCTCATTTAATTCTGACGACAAACTTCCCACACAGTTAGAGGTGGCATAGTGTGATAACTGCACACCCAACCTCTGGAGTCCAAGGGCCAGTCCTGCCACTTACTAGTGGTAGAATCTTGGGCTGGTGATCTTTCTTGTCAGGCCTAAATTCTTCATCTGCAAAACCCCCGCAAAGGATTAGCTCCAGCTCATCTGCCCACTCCGGGGTTAAACAAGATTGGGAAGGAAGGGAGAAGAGGTGAAAGAAAGATGAACCTTTGCCGAGTGATCTGTTAGCAGCCAAAGCCTACACGTATGTTTTGACGTCTCGGCAAATTCCCAAATCTTCAGATAAACTAGGAGATCTTAGCTGCATCTCTCTACCTCTGTCCCTCTCCCCCAGATCTTCTAATTATTCCCACTGTTTATTCTGCAGCCCATCTGACTATTCTCCTCACGAAGATCTGATCACGCCTCATCGTCTACATCACACTTTAGTAAGGCACATAGGGTCCTTCCCAGACAGCCCCAGCCACTTTGCCAGCCTCATATCATGCTCCCCATCTTCTCCACTCTGACTCTCTTCTAACCACCCCAAATTGCTTTTCTCAGTGACATTGTTCTCATACGTCTATGTGTGTGTGTGTGTGTGTGTGTGTGTGTGTGTGTGTGTGTGTGTGTGTTTGCACATACAACTCTCTTTGCCTTCATTGTTCTCTCTCTCTTACTCTTCTGGTGAAAGTTCATCAGTTATTCAAGATCCAGGTAAAATATCCATGAATTCTTTGGGCTGTTAGTTGTTCCCTCCTGATCCTCCAAATATGCCTCTCTTACAGCACATGTGATATTATGTGTGCATTGTATCTACCCTTGCCTGGCTCTCTATCTCACCAGTATCTGACGATCCAGAGGGCAGGCCTTGGGTCTTCTCCATCCCTGCATCTCCAGGGCCCTAGCACGGTCCCCAGGGGAGGCTTGTAATCACTGCGTGCTGAATGAATATGACCACTGGAGACTTCACACCCAAAGTCGGTCTCAACTGGTTATCTTGCAAGGATTTGAGTCCACACCCTCTAGTTGAAGCTTAATCATGTTTAGATACAGAAAGAAGACAATGTGGAGTACTGTTGCTGTGGAAACAAACTTGGAAAATGGCTTTCTTTTCTACTTTATATAAATGTAGGAGCCATATCTCATGGCTCAGCTGAATGTGAATACTTACACAATGGCATTGAAGGCACACAGCTCGCTCTGGAGGCATCTCTGCGGCAGTCAGCTATGCGGACCATGGAACCCGCTCCATGTACCATTCTAGCATATAATCTTTCTCACTTTGGTGAGCAGTCACGGGGTTAAATCTTATTTTCAGCACATCCTAATCCTACAATGAAATTATTGCATTTTAGTGGATTTCTGTTGGGGGATTTAAGATGTTTTTAAATCACACAGTGTAGCAATTTTTCAAGAGAAAAAAGACACGCTTACCCATTATTTTTAAAAGTTCCTTTCAACAGCTTCTATTCTGTTTTATGTATTTGGGATCAGCCCACATGGAAAGGCTTTCTTAAGATTCTATAGAAATATTTTCCCTTTCCTGCCATGAACTCCTACAAGAAAGGAACTAAAAAGTAATAACAAAATACTTTGCATTTTGTGCTATTTCTCCTTGTGTGATGATTCTTTGTAGAACCACCATGTCTCCTCACTGATTACTGGAAGGAACATGAGGAAATTTTCTTATTTTTTTTTTATATTAATTGACCAAAAGACCATTTTCATGTATCAAAACCTCCACTCCCTCTAGGGTTCTATAACCTGACGTTTACCATGTCGGTAACTTCCCTGGCTCTCAGTCTAAACCATAGTATCAGCCCAAATATCCTTGCTTCAAAAATTGTAAAAAATGGGGGAGTTTCTCATTTTAACCTGTATAGGATATTACATAATTCTAACATTAAAGAGAGACTTTACGACAGTACACAAACTTTGTCTACATGCTTTTACTCACTAGATGTTCCCATGGACTAGATGGAGAAGTCACATGTAAGTGGATTTGACAAAGAAAAGATAACACTGAGCTCTTTGGGTTGTTAAGACAATAAATTAAGACAGCGCATGTGAATAATGCAGGGTTCCTTGGAAGTTCTGTCCTCTCCACTCTGCATGCTCTGTACTACCCCAGGGTGACCCCCATCCACTCTGGAGTGTGTGTGTGTGTGTGTGTGTGTGTGTGTGTGTGTGTGTCCCAAATACCTGTACTTCAAATTTTGCCCACGAGTTTCCAATCTACACACGCGATTGTTTACCTGGACTTTCCAGTCACCTCTAACACAATATATGTGACACTAACTAACCTCACCTTTCATCTTCCCACACTGGCTTCCCTTCCTGAATCCCCCCAATATTGGAGAGTGTGCTGTCACCCACCTGGGTGTCTGCGCCAGAAACCTGGGCAGCCCGACTCCCTCCTCACCCTTGCTCAGCCTTCATTTCCGTCTGATCAATCTCCGCGCCCTGTTATTCAGTGACCAAGTCTAAGCAGACAACTCATCGTCTCCATCTTGTGTCTCTGCCTTGGCCAAGGCTGCCGACCTCGCTCTCCGGGGCCCCTGCAGGGGCCACCTCGCTCAGACTTCACTGCCGCCAGTCTTCACCTTCCTGCCTCTCTCCCGTTCAAGGCCTTCTTCTTCTCCCTGGAGCAAAACCAACCTCCGTGTGACCCTTTGGATCCTTTCTCTGGTTACTGCTCTCCGACTTCCTTTCCCATTTTCCTAACGTCCCACTGTCCAGCCGGACCGAGTGCCTTTTATGTCTCCTAACACTTGCTGTTTCTCTTACCTCCAGGGTTTCCAACTGGCTCAGACTTTGCTGACTGGGAGCTATCAAACTACAAAGAGACCAAAACCCCAGGGGCACCTGGGTGGCTCTGTCAGTTGAGCCTCTGACTCTCGGTTTTGGCTCAGGTTGTGAGCCTAGGGTTGTGGGATTAAGTCCTCCCTCCGCTTGGGATTCTCTCTCTCTCCCTCTGCCCTTTTCCCCAGTTCACTCTCTCTCTCTCTATCTCTAATATAGATAGATAGATAGATAGATAGATAGATAGATATTCTAGGATTTTCCTGTGACTCTTTTTCAGAGTAAAGTGTTTTCTTTCACCTCTCCCTGGACTCCAGACCGTATTTCCAAGTGTCCTGCAGTTCACCCTCCGCATGGATGTTTAACAGACATCCCAGACAGGAACCATGTCCCAGACCGATCCCCGTCCGTGTAGGCCACCATTCTCCTTACCACGTGCCACCCCTCGTGCACTAGGTATTTCACTTGCTCATTCTGTTCCCCATACGTCTCCCTCGAAGGTAAGCTCCAACAGATGGAGGTACTTTTTCCTCCCTGTTCAATAACGAATTCCCAGAGCCTAGTACAGTTCCTGACTGTTATGAACTCCATGTCTGTGTCCCCCGCCCCTTCCCACCGCCAAATTTATATGTTGAAGCTCTCCCTCCCCCACTCCCCACCACTGTGATATTATTAGGAAGTGGGGTCTTTGGGAGGTAATGAGAATCAGATGAGGTTGTGTGGATGGAGCCCCACAATGGGACCAGTGACCTTGTAAGAGTCACGAGGGAGCTCTCTGCTCTGCTCTTTGCCATGTGAGGACACTTTGAGAAGGAGGCAGTCTGCAGCCTGGAAGAGCCGTCTCACCAGAACCTGACTGTGCCCACACCCTGATCTTGAACTTCTGGCCTCCAGAACTGTGAGACATAAATTGCTGTGGTACATAAACCATTAAGCGTGTAGTCTTTTGTTACAGCAGCCAGAACAGACTAAGACGGTGACACGTAGGGGACACCTGATAAATGTTTGTCGAGTGAATAAATGGCTGTACAGCAACAGCATGAAGGTGGATTGGAATTTACCCAGAATTCCTCAGATCTAGATGGCCACAGTACCGTAAAGAGATCATAGATTGTGCCACACAGAGATGTCTAGTTGTGTGACCCAGGGCAACTCGTTTCATCTGAGACAGTTTCTCATTTGGTAAAATGAAGATAAGATAGCTCACAAGACTGTTGTGGGCTAATTGATATAATTGGCTTTAACCATACTGTGATTGGTCCTAAATAAATATGCTCTATTCCCAAATCTTGGTTCGATGAAGGCTACTGGAAGCCTTAAAAACTTGGCAAGGTTGGCAAGCTTTATCCTAAGCAGACCTCGGAGGAAGCGACTCAGGAATTAATCAAACTGTGTTCTATAAGGAGCTCATTTTATTAAAAGTGCTGTAGGTCTTATCAGGTGGAACAGGGTTTAGTGTGAGGGTCAATTGAAAAGCATATCCTTGTAAACAGTTGCTCAAGGCATCGTCTCCTTGAGAGGAATTGGGGGCATGAACTCCCCTTGCCAACTATTTCTCCCAACTCACTGGGAAGTGTTTATTTGGGACATTGTTTATTGAGCTCAGAGAACTGTGCTTTGCCCTCCTGCTTAATGTCTAATAGCTGTGCAATTATTTATAAAGTTTCTTTTGCCGCAGCGTGGCCAACAGTCTTCCGGGGCGGAGGGAGGCGGGGGTTAGATGGGAAGGGAGTTGACACTGAAGAACTGGGCCACGCTAGGGAGAGGTCCAAAGTTTCTGGGGAAATGAAGTAAAAATGCCATTTTTACCTGGTGCTTATGACTACCAGGGCAAAACAAAACACAGTCCTCTTCTGGTGCGAACTGGTGAAGGTACATTTGCAGGATGATGTTTGCAGACACGCTGACGTTTGTTGACATTGCAGTGACCCACAGGAACCAAGCAAATTGGACACGGAAGGAACTGACACATCGTATAAGAATCATAGACCGACACAGCTAAATGAAACCTTAGGAGTCCTTTGTTTTGAGGACGAGAAAAATGAAGCACAGAGAGACGAAGTGACTGGACAAAGGTCACACTACTGATAAGGAGCAGAAAGACAACTCTGCTCTGTGGCATCCCAGGCCCATGCCCTTCCTACCACATTGTGCTCATAGCAAGGAAAGACTTGAGTCTTCAATGAAACGTTCAAGACTCTCTCCACAGTTGGATTACGATGACCTAAATAAGTTCAGAATTTAGTAAATGAGATAATGTATATAAAAGTACACTGTAAATTATAAAATATTGCCTAACTATTGGGTGAATTGCCGATCAAATCTGCGAGGTTAATAAATAAAACGGTCTGACCGGGTGGATATATTCATACAGTATTACATGTCTTAGTTCAGTGGCAACCAAACATAGCAAAGTGATTTCACCTGCTTCGTCAGCTGTTCCATTGACTCTCTGTTGCTGACTCCAGAGGAGACAACATACCGATCACAAATCTGCACAAGGAAAATGTGCAAGAAAATTAATTTGTATGCGGTGTTTTTCATTTAAGATTTTTTTTTTCAATCATAAAAAGAATGCCTAAATGTATTGAGTACACTGGGGAAATACAACCAAATATAAAAGAACTTAAAATCACTTGCATTTGAAAACAAATACTCTTATAAAGTTTTGGTTTTTTAAAAAGGTATTTATGAAGGGTGCCTGGGTGGCTCAGTCGGTTAAGCATCAGACTATGGCTCAGGTCATGATCTCACTGCTCATGAGTTCAAGCCCTGGGTGGGGCTCTGTGCTGACAGCTCGAAGCCTGGAACCTGCTTCAGATTCTGTGTCTCCCTCTCTCTCTGCCCCTCCCTCGCTCGCACTCTCTCTCTCTGTCTCAAAAATAAATAAACATTAAAAAAAAAAATAAAAATAGGGGTGGCTGGTTGACTCAGTCGGTTGAGCGTCCGACTTCGGCTCAGGTCATGATCTCGCGGTCTGTGAGTTTGAGCCCCGTGTCGGGCTCTGTGCTGACAGCTCAGAGCCTGGAGCCTGTTTCAGATTCTGTATCTCCCTCTCTCTCTGCCCCTCCCCCTCTCATGCTCTGTTTCTCTCTCTGTCAAAAATAAATAAACATTAGGGGCACCTGGGTGGCTCAGTCAGTTGAGCATCCAACTTCGGCTCAGATCATGATCTTACGCCCTGTGAGTTCGAACCCCACGTCGGGCTCTGTGCTGACAGCTCAGAGCCTGGAGCCTGTTTCAGATTCTCTGTCTCCTTCTCTCTCTGACTCTCCCCCGTTCGTGCTCTGTCTCTCTCTGTCTCAAAAATAAATAAACGTTAAAAAAAATTAAAAAATAAATAGATAAAAATAATATAAAAAGGGATTTATGAAAGACTACTACCCTATAGGCACATCCTGTGTATGTGGATCAAAACCCCTATCTTCAAATAACAGTGTTTTTTCATTAACCTTTAAGAATGCCATAATTGATTATATATTATTTCTTTATCTAGAACTATCATAATTTATTTATTTGGCCATTTATCATGTTACCCAATTTTCACTATTATAAATATTTCTGAAGTTAAAACAATACTTGGGCCACGTTTCGGCTATTTCTTAGAATAGATTCCTAGAAGTTGGATTATCACCTCAAAGACTCTGGCGATTTTTAATCTTCCCCCTACAGATCTTCAAGTGCTTTTCAGAGAACGTGACCTATTTATACTCACTCTAGTGCTACATATAAATGTACATCTCACCACCTCCTTGGCAGCATTACTATGGAAAATAGTTGACAATGAGGGAAAGTGTAATGAGAAACAGGATATTTATGTGGTCTCAAAACAAATTCCCACAAGGTGCTTAATAACTACAAAGGGAAAAGTAATAACTTCGCGGGAGAGAAACCTTGCAGACACCGCATTAACAGAGATCAAAGTTAGTATCATTGGTAATGGGACAAACTGACGTGGTCCTCATAACGGGAGGCACAGAGAAGGACGCAACACCACTTCTGAGATATTCCTGCCAAAAATGCATAACCTGAATCTAATTATGGGGAGGCATCAGACAAGCCCAAATTAAGAGACATTCAACAAAATCAATGATTTGGATTTTTCAAAAATGCCAATGTCGTGGGGCATTTAATGTTTTCTAGTTTCTACTAGGATTGAGTTCTGTTCCTCATTATGTTATCCGAGTGGTTTTGCTGGTGCAGAAGAAAGCTACTGGATTTTGTTCATTTTTCTTGCATGCCACCATTTGACTTATTATGAATGAAGGTTAAGAGCTCCCAGCTGATCTCTCACACTTTTTAAAAGATATATCATCACATTGTCTGCAGATAACAGTAATTTTACCTTTTATTTCTGCCTGATGTCTTATTGCATCAGATGGAATTTCTAGAACTGCGCTATATAATAATACAGACGTGCAGTATCTCTTCCTGGCTAGTGGGAACATTTCTGGTCAACATTAGGAATGGAACAGGCTGTCAATATACGATGTTGTATATGAAAGGGGGGTTTCTTTTTTCCCCTAGATTTCTAAGGGTATTTTTAAAAATTGGGCAGGAATGTTGAATCTTATCTGAACATCTTTTTCGTCACCTATTGAGATTGTTATACAGTTTTTCTCAATGAGATTGTTGAACTGCTGTTAATATATTAATAGATTTTTCTAATGTGAAACTACCTTTGCTTCCCTGCACCCCACCTGCGGTAGCTGAGGTAGATAGATTTAGTACTTCATTTTGCTGTTCTTCTATTTTTTTCCCTTTTGCAACTCTGCAGTGGATATGTATTGTATCAACTTAGTGTAGCTGCTACTGTTTCCAGAATTACCTCCCCAGCACACCCCCCCCCAGCCCCCCCGCATAATTCTGGGCCAGGTTGGCCACAAGAGACAACGGTGTGAGAGTGGGAATGCAGAAATGAAACCGGAGTCATGTTCTCATTGCACTCACAGGGCACGAGGTGCTGATGCCCCTCAGTGTTGTCACTTCTCTGCTGGGACAACAGCCTGTCTCCACCTGTGCGGGCCAGCATCTTCAGTTTCGCTGACCCCTGGACTGGATGCATTTCGGCTCCATGGGAAAGGGACCAATTTCCCCTGCAGATCTCCTCATCATTAAAATTGGAGACTCAGGGGCAGTGAGAGATGCAGATGCGTGTCTTGCTGCCCCCACTGAACATTGAGTCCCTCCTCCACAATTCAAATATTCTCTTGGGACATTATTTGTCTCCACGTACAGTTCTCTCCTGCTGTATAACAAATCACCCCCAAATTTAACAACAAACCCTATGATCTCACGAAGCGTCTGATGGGTGGGTCTAGGAGTAGCCCTCAGCCAGGTGGTTCTGGCTCAGGGTCTCACATGAGTTTGCAGCCAAGATGCTGTGGGCTACACTCATCTGAAGGCTTAACTGAGCTAGAGGATCTGATCCCAAGTTCCCATGCGTGGTTGCTGGCAGGAGGGCTCAGGTCCCTACCCTGTGGCCGTCTCCAAAGGGTTTCTTGAATGTCTTACAAAATGGCAGCTGGCACCCCCTAGAACAAGCGATCCAGAGAGGGAACAAGCAGGAAGCTACATGCCTTTTAGTCTCAGAAGTCATACACCCTCTCTTCTGCCACATTGTATTCATTTGAAGGCAGTCACTAAGTCCAGCCCACACTCAAGTGGAGGAGAATTAAGTGCTATCGCTTTAAGGGAGAAGTAGCAAAACATTTGTGGATGTACTTAAAAACCTCCACACTCCCTTGGTCCCTTTGCAGGATTGGGATGGCAATGGCTTCCCATCATTGCAGGTCTGGAATACCTCAATATACAAGCACTTCCTAAATGCTTGATCACACTCCTGTAAACAGCCTCTTCATTAAATTATCTGTAGATAAAACTGTTTGAACAGAACTCTGCTTCTAGAATTTTAATACAATATATTTGGGGGGATGGTGAGCACACAGCATGGGAATCTCATGGGCATATATATTTATATATTATATATATAATTATTCTATATATTATGTAATTATTATAGAATTATACAAAACATAATTAATATACATGTACATATATAAGTATTTAAAATATATAATTACTATACACACACAGAGAGAATGAATATGAGTTTTTCATGTTTTCCTAAATAAAATGTTTAATAATAATAAAATAAATAAATATGCCAGGATGGCTGCTGGTATTTATACCATTCTCCTTCTCTTTCTATGCTCTCTCTGCATTTCAGGGGATAGAAACCTGAGAACTACATTTCCCCAAATCCTGTGCAGGCAGGGTTCTGACTCACAGTCTGTTGATGAAAGGCACTCACTGGGAGATTTAGAAGGCAGAAGGAAACTATGTTATTCCTCCTCCTGCTGTGCAGTGGCCTCAGGGCCTTTCCTGTCAGAAACACCCACTTGGCGGGAAAGGCAACTGTGACCACTGGTTGGTGTTGGGTTCTTGAGGTTGCAGAGGGGGGAGATAGCAGCAACTTCCTGATCCTCTGAAAGCTAGCAAAAACCTGAGCACCATCAACCATCTTCCCTAGCCTTTTTTCCTCTGCCTCTTCCAGTGGTTTTGTGTGTGCGTTTGTTTTTCCAATAGTTTTTTAAGCATATGGTTTCCTCTCCTAAATCACGTTCTCCTCGAAATATCCAGAGTGTTTCATTTTCCTGACCAGCTCCTGACTAATACAATAATTAGAAGGGAATAAAAAAATCTGAATATACAGTGATTATTTGTCATTTATTTGTTTCTATAGCAAAAAAAAATCCACTTGGAGAATGCCAGTTTTATAAGCCTGATGCTCTCTTAAAATCTTCTCTCTAATTATGATACACTAGGTATAAATCTTAATTTTATTTACTTTCTTTTCACTCTTTTTTTTAAGTTTATTTATTTATTTTGAGAGAGAGAGAGAGAGAGAGCGCGCACAAGTGGGAAGAGAACAAGAGAGAGAAGCACAGAGAGAGAATACCAAGCACACTCCACACAGCACAGAGCTCATTGCCGGGATTGATTCCACGAACCAAGAGATATGACCTGAGCTGAAATCAAGAGTCAATGCTCAACCTACCGAGCCACGCAGGTGCCCTTCACTCTTTTTAAAAATTAGATTTGCCAGAAGTTTTGTTTTTATTTTCAGAATCATTTCTTTGATTTGTATACCATGTAAGCTAGAAGTGTATTCAGCTGCTTGCATCACAAAATGAAACTAATTGTGGGTTTAGCAAATAAGCATTTATTTTTCCAACATAATAATAAGTTCGGAGGGGGTAGTGGCTGGCATTGCTCAGCTACTCACCAGTGCCATCAGAGATTCAACCTCGTTCTACTCTTCAGATTCACTATACCCAGCCCTTTGGCTTTTCCCCTCATGTTGGCGGCTTCCTGGTCACAAGATGGTTATTATGACTTCAGATATCAGAGGTATGCCCAAGACAGAAAATGTGATTTGGGAAGGGGGAAAGCACTAAATCATCTCTGTCTGTACCACTTTTGACCATTAAAGCAAGAGGAGGTCTGGGGCACCTGGATGGCTTAGTCGCTTAAGTGTCTGACTCTTCACTTTGGCTCAGGTCATGATCTCATGGTTCGTGGGTTCGAACCCCACATCAGACTCTGTACTGATAGCATGGAGCCTGCTTAGGAATCTCTCTCTCCCTCTCTTTCTCTGCCTTTCCCTCACTTGTGCTTTCTCTCTCTCAAAATAAATAAATAAACATTAAAAAAAAAAAAAAAACAAGAGTGGTTCCAAGAAGCCCCATCAATCATCCTCCACTGATCTCTCAGCAGTAACACTTTTCTCACATGGCCACTACTAACCACAAGGGACCCCAGGAAGTTAGTTATTTCACTTTCCAGCTTTTATATGAGACAATGAGACAAAATGAGGTTAGGACTGGAACCCTAAGGAAACCATTCCACAGTCTCCACAACATCTATCCATAGCACAGTGATGTTTGTTCTGCCTCATGTTTAAGTTACCTCAAGGTAGCTTGCTGTTTATTTTCTAAGTTATTCCAAGAAGGAAGTTTACTTGTTTTATTTTGTTGTTAAATAAGGAGATCACTTTATGCTATGAATTTTCCTAGGAGGATAGCTTTGACAACATCCCATGAGTTTTGTAAGAGTATAGTATGGTATAGTACTCTTTTTACAATTTTCTAAGTATCCTTCAATCTTGCCACTGATTTCCTCTCATAATAATCACTTTTTAGGAGAGTGTTTTTCATTTCCATGAGATTGAGGGCCTTACCCTTGAACTTCTTTCTTGATTTCTAGATTTACTTTATTTTAGGCAGAGAATGTATTCTACTTTTTAAGATTTACTAAACCTTTCTTTGTGGTCTAGTGTAAGATCTGCTTTTGTGAATGTTTCTCAGACATTTTAATAAAAGGGATAATTTTGCTTATAATATTATATATTATATATTATAATATGTATGTATTGTTCAAATTCTCTATAAACCCAGTTTTGTGGGGTTTCTAATTTTTCTACAGAAGTCACTGAAATAATTCTAAAACTATCAGTTTCTTATGTTTGTCATCATTTGTTTCCCTTTATCTTGTTTGATGCTTTGCAATTCGGCACCGCATTTCATGACAATACACTTTGTTATCACTTGACATGGTGGAATTATGGTTGCCTAGACTTCTGATAGAAAGACCTTGGGGTGCCTGGGGCACCTGGGTGGCTCAGTTGGTTGAAACTCCGACTTGGACTCAGGTCATGATCTCATGGTTCGTGAGTTCGAGCCCCACGACAGGCTCTGTGCTGACAGCTCAGAGCCTGGAGCCTGCTTCGCATTCTGTGTCTCCCTCTCTCTCTGCCCCTCCCCCGCTCATGCTCTGTCTCTCAAAAATAGATAAACATTTAAAAAAATTTAAAAAAGAAAGAAAGAAAGAAAGAAAGAAAGACAGACCTTGGGGTGCCTGGGTGGTTCAGTTGGTTAGGTGTCCTGACTCTTGATTTCAGCTCAGGTCATGATCTCATGGTTCATTAGTTCGAGTACCACACGGGGCTCCACACTATCAGCTTGGAATTCTCTCTCTCCCTCTCTCTTTCTCTCTGCCCCTCCTCTGCTCACATGTGCTCTCTCTCTCCCTCTCTCTCAAAATATATGAATAAACCGTAAAAAAAAAAAAAAAAGAAAGACTGCGTTTCTGAACTGGGCACACAATGAAAGAGGGACTGGATAAAGTGTGTGGATTTTAATCTTAGCTCACTTACTCTCTTTGCGGCCCTGAACAAGACACTTAGCCTCTTTGTGCCTCAGTTTCCTCATCTGTAAAATGGGAGAAATAATAGTCCCCACTTCACAGCGGAAGTTGTTAAGAGGGTTGGATGATGTAGTTCACGCAAAATGCTGAGAGCAGTACCTCCCCCGTAGTCAGCACTCAGTTAGTGTTGTTAAAGGAGTCAAACACCATAGGCCATTCGACTGAGGTGCGTCTATGGCCTTGGTAGCCTAGTAAGCAAACCGAAACCTGAGCCGGAGCCAATTCCCGTAAATACCTCAAGGGTAATAAGAACAACCAATCACAAACAGCCAATTAGGCTTTCCCAAATAATGCAACCGCTTAAGCTACAGCCAATCACATAATTTCCTTGTTTTGCTTCTCCATCTTGTCTATAGGTACCCTGCCCATAGCTCCTGACCGTGGAGTGCCCCTAACCAGTTACTGTTGGGTACTTCCTAGTTCAAATCGACCTCAGTGCAAATAAACGCTTAAAAATTTTAACGTACCCGTTCACCTTTTAACAGCGTTAACTAGTATTACTATCGTTTTCCATCTAGCAGACTTACTTTTGTTTCTAGTATCAGAGCAAGGGTGGGGCAGAATCTACATTCCCGAGCCAATCCTGTTGGCATTCAAGTTGGTGTTAATTCGTGCCAGATTCTAGCGGCACTTTGTCAGTGACAGTCTGCAGGGTTTTAAATGCATTTTTGACATTTTCTCTTTCTTCATAGACTTTTATCGGGGCGTTGGAAGAGGTTGGGTCAAGGGTTACTAGCCAGCCACCTTTTAAACCAGAACACTTGTATCTAATTTTTAAAATAACCTCCTTCCGTGTGATTCAAGCGAGGTGGAGATTGATGCTATAATTCAATCGCCATAAAGAAATAACCATTAATGCTCTTTTCAGTCCTGGCTGGGCACTTTCTTAATAGCCTCAAAAGACTGTGAAATATTTCAGAGAATCTTTTTGTTCTTATCAGGAGTTCATTTGAGAATTTAGGTCCCATTTTTTCCACATGAATTTCAACACTATCTTTCTGAATCCTATCTGATCTACTCTCTAAAACCAATCACAGCATCATCTCTAAAATAGCATCTCTGCTCCAATGAGAGCTCTCTTTTAAAAATAATAAGCCTGACAGACATCACGCATTTTAAATTGAACATAGACTGCAAAGCAGCCCTCCTCCATTAGTCCAACTGACCTTTGAATAACCCAGACTGGAAAAGAATAGGTCATGAATCGAAGAAGACTCTAATCCTGGCTGGGGCTTGGTGATCCTATCAGCCCAGGAGTGGAAACAGCAATCGTGCATGACATGTGAATTGTTCTCACAGAACAGTCAGCCTCCTATGATGGAAAGAGCACTCGAGTAGGAGTCAGAAGGTAAAGGTTGCAGTGCCAAACTAATTTCAAAACATACAGATTATGTTACATCACTTTCAAACTCTTAATTCTCTTATTTATAAAATGAGGATAACGTCCGAGGCCGTGCCTCCTCTCAACACTGTCTTTTCTTGCCTTCAAGGGGCTTGTGGTTAGTGGAGGGTGGTAGAGTGGGTGAGCTTTGGAGCTTTGGGATTTGAATCCAGTTCCACCCACTTACTAAGTGTAGAACTTGGAGCAAATCATTGAGTTCTTTGTGCCTTGGTTTCCTCGTCTTTAAAATGGAGCATGATAATAGTAATTACATCAGAGGGTGTTTTTGAGAATTAGAGGAAATAATGTACATCAGGCTCTTGAGACCATTCCTGGCGCAAGGTAAGCATACATTAAATGGCATATACTCCAAATGTGACTTGTTCTCTTTGGGCAGCCTTTGACTTTTTTACCCGAAGCCCATCGTGAGGCCAGACTTAGTAGTTTTCCCTATCTTCCTGAAGTCTTCCCTTCCCCCCAAAAGTCCAGCTCCAAAGGGTTGACAAACAATGTTGATGTGAATGAAGATTTCACAGAGGTTCAGAGGAAGGGATAGAGTAACAATGGCAATAATAACAACAGCGACAAGTAAATTTTATTGATTCTCAGTATGTTTGAGGCATGGTGTTGAGTACTTTCCATGGATGATCTCATTTCATTCCATACATACAGCAACTTTAAGCCAACGTTCTTTGGATATTTTCATTTCTCTGTATAGCCTCTTCCCTTTACAGAAAGAACTACTTTCTGAGGATTTTCTTTCTTCTGCCCTCTTTTTGTCAAGGCACCGAAATTCTCTCTATTGTCCCAAGCAATTCAGTTTCCCATCCAGTCTCACAACCCACTCAGTAAAACCACGGTGAGATAGCTGGACTGAGCCCTACTTATTCTTTCCTGAATCACAGTGCCCAGGAATGCCTCGGTCCATCCCACAATGCCTGCCAGTAGGGTCCAGGAGCAATGGCCCTCGTCACGCCACGCTGTTGGGAAGAGGGTCTAGATTTCAGTCCTGCTCCCCATTTTATCTCCTGTGCCTGATTGCCGAGCCTGATACATAGAAGGCCGTTGGCAAATATGTATGGAATGAACAAACGTACGCTCAAACGAACATAACAGAGGCTGGAAGGAACTAGTGTCTAACAAAGAGTGTGGTGATGTTCTGTGGGGTACTGACTGAGAGAATGCGGAAAATTTTCATGGAGAGGATAGGATTTGGCCCGGAAAGCTAACTTGGGTTTTAATAGGCAGAGAGAAGAGACAAGAATATTTCAAATAAAGGGAGTTGTGTAATACCACAAATGCAAAAGAGCATGTGGTTTGTTTGGTGTAGAGAAGTCATTCGAATAGTCTGCATCATGGAGGTTCAGTGCCTGAACTTCGGAGGTTCCTGAAGCTTCACGGAGGCCAGAAAGGGCAGAGTCAGAGATGGGGCCAGCAAGCTCACGGAAGCCAGCTCAAAGGAAGAGACTTAAACACCTTATTTAGGAGTTTGATTTGTAGGCAGAGGGGGAAATCGCCCAGTGACTGGCTTGCTCAGGTGTGCCCTTTAAAAAGATGACTCTGTTAAGGATGGATTAGGCTGTGGGCAGAACGAAGATGAGGACAGTGGATAGGGAACAAGGATGGCAGAACACACAGATGAGCGTCCCCTCCCCCAAGTCTTTGAGGGCAACCTCCTCCAGGAAAACTTTTCTGGAGTAGCACTTCCGAACCCAGCAGATTTGGGAGTATTTGTCATATGAAATAGAGTTGTGTCTTCCCTATTCTTTGCAAGTACTTTAAACACAAGGTCACGGAAAGGAAGTTAATTAACACAGAAACTATATCAGAGATATTAAATCTTCTAATCAAGGCTAACAAGTCTACTCTAACTGGGGTAGGGGGGCGGTGAGTATACTCATAAATCCAACCTGTGAGAAAAGAAAGGGGAAGAGAAAAGCGCTTTTCAGATCCTGGGAGCCTCTCCATTGCTTTCTGAAGGGTAACCACTTGTTTCTAGCAGGTGCTTGTATCATCAATTGTTTGACAGTCTCTAATACATTCCTAGAACATGCAGAATTCCAAACAATAAGAAACCTCTGTTACTTCACGGTGCCAACCTCTCCTGATGTGTATAGCCACGGTCATGTGTCTGCTCATAGCCACTACCTTGTTTTCCTCATAGTTACTTTTTATTTGCCATTGCTCTACCCCACATTTAAATCTCTGGTTAATTCTGGTATCATATAATCACCATGGAATCCCCCCCCCCCTTCTCCCACTGCAATTTTAAAGATCATTTCATGGCCATTTGAATGTAGATTACAAAGACATCAAGAATGGAAGGTAGGAGGGGATCGACATTAGGACACAGATCACAATAGCGATTATAGCCATTTGAAATTGATTAGGTATGGTGATGACAAATCAGGAAACAGTCCAAGGTGATCTACATTATCTAGTTTGGCTACTGGAAGGATGGTGATCGTATTTGCTAGAAATAGCACTGGGATTTGAGGTGCTATTATTTAGTATTTAGTCAGAAAACCAGGGTCTACCACAATTCTGTTGGCCAGTTTGAGACACGTTGTTCAGTGGCAAAAGCAGCCCGGGGGAGTCAGGTCCAGGAACAAATCAATGTTGCCGAAACCCATCTTTACATCATGCTCTCTTTGTTGGGAACCTATCATTTCATTCATAACTTTGGGAAGATAATTACACCATGCTAGTAAGAGACAATTTGATGAATAACTGTTTATTTTCAGAGGAGGCATATTTGGTACACTGGCTGCATAATGGGGTCAGGAACACAGCAAGCTGTCAGCGTGTTTTCTATGTCATTTAACCGCCTGGCAGGGTTCTACTTGGGAAATGGAAAATCTCCTTATGATAGATAATATAATACCCTTGGCCTTGCTCAGAAGCCAAACTTTGCAGATAAGGTTTGTAAGTATCTTAATATCATCTGTCAGCCTTGCCTTGTTTCTGCCCCACCCCAGGTCCCGGCACAGCCCAGGTATGAGGCAGGTGGTAACTACTCAACTCTCTATTTCATGGGCCTCAAAAGAAGTAGTTAGTAGGGTTATAAGTGTTGAATACCTGGGCCGACCCCCATGTCATTTTCGGCAGACCAGATCTTGGCCCTAGAATCAACACCCTCATTGCTCAGAGGTTCTGAAGAAACTGAGAACATTACATGCAATAAAAGTAAATAAGGAATGAATTGAAAGTCTGGACCAGAAAATATAGGAACTAGCATAATGCTAACGGCTAACATTTTTTGAGTGCTTACTGCGTATCTGCTACTAGCCTAAACACTTTACACGGGTTATTCAATGAACCCTTGCAAAAAACTTCAGAGGTAAGTAATATCTATTTTGCAAATGAGGACAATGGAACTGGTCAAATAATCATTCAAGCAAGAGGTGGCTGAGTCAGAATTCAAACTCAAGAGAGTCTGAATCCAGAGTGTCAGCGCTTTACCGGGAGGGATATTCCTCCCTACAGGGGATCCTGGGATGTGCTGCCCAGGTCTGGCACGTCCAGAACTGAAACATTCATTTCCCCGGCTGAGTGTCGTGCCTCACCAGAGTTACACCACCCACCCAGTGTCCTGTCAGTGCAGGAGCCTAAAGGCCCAGTGTCTTGCCCCCAAGTTTGAGACAATTGAGAAGGCCATCCAAGATTCAGAGCTCTCCAAGAATCGGCTGATATTTTTCCTTGTGACTGCATCACAGTCAGTCCCCCTTCTGGATCTGCCCAGTTCTGCCCTTTCCTCCTTCACGGGTCTTAACTGCCAAGAGCACGCCTCAGGATACTTGCTGCACATAGATCTCCACCTCAGAGTCTGCTTCCCCAGATAACATCCTCACTGTGCGGGAATCAGGGAAAAACCACGCTCCAGGGCACACAGAAAGTATACGTGACAGTACCACACACACGCACACACACACACACCTGCACACTCACACACACACACACACGGACACACATACACAGACACGGACACGGACCCTAGGGACTCGGAAGTAAGTGAGCCTTTGGGGGTTAAAACACAGATTCCCATACAATTGATCAGAACCAGCCTCAGCTTAAAGGGCTAGGATGACCCCCAGCCCCAGACAAGAATTGAATGTGTACATGAGCCAAAGGACCGGTTAAATGTGGAAGCACAGAGAGAAGTGCTATCCAAAGAGTGCCCCGCCAGGCCAGGGACGTGCCCAGCTACCAGACCGTCCTGTCCTTTCTGGGGAAATGAGAGCCTTGCTTTTTCAGGGCCCGATGCCATTACATTTTCATCTTCGTTCACTCACTATTTCCGGTTCCACACTCACCAACACCCAACTGATAACCCGGCTCCTATGGAGCCGGCTGGTCAGGTCCGCACAGTGAGGGGTTTGTGCTTGTCCGGTATGTTGCACGTTACAAATTAATAAATTGGTGTTCTGATTTCATATCCATTTCTTAGAGATCTTGCTGGCATGGGTGAGCATTCTGAAATGCGATCACCTCTGGAATGATGACAAGCGTAGGCTCCTAACCCTGCAAGGTTGAGGGTCTGATCCCAGGCTGTGGTGAATCCGCAAGACAGTACCTAACAGAGAAGTCCCACAAACCCAGCCATGAAAAGCTTTGTTCTTTTGCGAAGCTGAAATAATAACATTTTCAAAAGTTGTAGTCCTTGTCAAGGGAACAGGGAGGCCTATTGAAAGCTGTGTGCAAACAGAAATGGTTTTGATTTTTCACTTTTCCTTTGACTTCTCTAGACCTACATTGTCTTTCAACCAGAAGACACAGCAGCAGGACAATTTGTGATGACTGCTTTCTGACCACATATCCGGGGAGGCCGGGGTGATGGTGCACCCAGGGGGCAGCGTGGGGTGAGGGATGCTAGAAATAGAGCAGGGCAACTGAGAGGGACATTACCCAAGGCCCTTGGACAGTGCAGTGCATATAGAGAACAAAGGCATTATGGATAGAAGTTTTATGGTCCTAGTGTGTATCAGATCGAGGAGTGAGGAGAAAAACTAGGAGGAATTAAAAAATCAAAGGCCAGGGAAGTTGGGAACGAGATAGTGTGAGGTACGAGGAGTGACTTGAGCAGCTCCGATGGCTAGCTTAGTGTATGATCTCTCACTGCAGTTCCATTTTTATAAACGTATAAAGGCCAGTGCAGTGTGGAATCCTGGATTGGATCCTAGAACAGTAAAAGGATGTTTGTGAAAAAGCCGCTAAAATTTTCATAAAGTCTTTAGTTAACGGTCATTGTACCAATGCTAATTTCTTAGTTTTGACAAATGTATCATGTTTACGGATGGTGTTAACTTTAGGGGGAACTGGGTAAAAGGCACACAGAAATGCTGTGTCTGCAACTTTTCTGTAAATCTAAAATTATTCAAAATAAAAAGTTTATTTAAAAATATAAAGGTCTATTTGTTTTGGATTGGGCCTTAGAACATACTAAAGAATGTCTAATTAGGTGAGATAATGGCACTGTGGGTCACGTTTTAAAAGTTCCTAATCAGGGCACCTGGGTGGCTTAGTTGGTTAATCATCCAGCTTTGGCTCAGGTCATGATCTCACCGTTCATGAGTTTGAGTCCCTCATCAGGCTCTGTGCTGACAGCTCAGAGCCTGGAGCCTGCTTCGGATTCTGTGTCTCCCTCTCTCTCTGCTCTTCCCCTGCTTGCACTCTGTCTCTCAAAAAATAAATACAAACATTTTTTAAAAATTTATTTAAAGTTCCTTATCTGTTAGAGATACTTATGAAAATATTTATGTGTAGAAAAAATCAATTACAAAATATACAGACCTATTTGGCCTTTAGCTCAGGAAGGTTTTCTTCAATTTCTCTTTGATTATTGTTTCTAACCAAATTGCTTTTTAATAAGAAATATCTATAATTCTTGGGCACCGGGGTGGCTCAGTCAGTTAAGCGTCTGACTTCAGCTCAGGTCATGATGTCGCAGTCTGTGAGTTCGAGCCCTGCATCTGGCTCTGTGCTGACAACTCAGAGCCTGGAGCCTGCTTTAGATTCTGTGTCTCCCACTGTCTCTGACCTACCCCCGCTCACATTCTATCTCTCTCTCTCTCTCAAAAATAAACATTTAAAAATAAAGGAAAAGTTAAAAAAAGAAATATCTATAATTTTTATTGGATCTTTTTTTTTTTCTATTTTTGTTCTTAATCTCTGTTCTTTTTCTCTAAATTCTGGAAGAACTTCTGCTATTCACTCTCTACATCACTGATCTGATTTTCTGCAATGTTGCTTCTGCTTGTATGTCCTCCTCTGATGTGGATATTCTGAGACTGCATTTTTAGTTTCTTTTTAATGCATTCATGTCTCAGTCCTGGCTTTTTACATGGGCCCCAGCTATATTTTAATCACAAACTATCTTCCACTGTTACCATATGCTATTGCTTCACAGAAGCCAATGCTACTTATGTTCTAGCAGACATCCATCTACTATGACTTTGCAAGACATAAATGGGTACACTTCCCCACTGCCCTTAACAACTGGTCCTTTGCTCTCCAATCTTATGGAGCACAATGAAAACACACCCATAGTAAGAAGACGTACAGAATTGACACTGTCTTTGGAGCTGTCTGTGATAGGTTGTAAAAACTGCATTACTGAGAGTTTGGAATTCTTGATCAAAATCCCAAAAACTTGTATCTTCTGAGTAATGTATAAATCACCAATAAAGGACACCCCCTTCCCCCCAACTACCTAGCTAAATGTTGATGTTATGATGTTGCAACAAGGCCCATCGATGGGACCTTATTATGAGAAGGTCCTTTACAGAAAATGAGAGTGCGATTACACACCACCAAGTATTGAGTGAAAAAACTTCACTATGCTCATGACACTTCTATTTAAAAAATTACATTACTCCATGTCTAATGAAGAGGTTATTGTTTAGTGTTTGAGATATTATTCTTCCATAGCAATCTAACTGGACAAGGTCTACCTTTGTGAGTAGGAAACAGGATTGTCATCTGAGAAGTAAGTCCCTTTTGTGTGTGTGTGTCGACCACCAGAGGCCGGCCCATGACCTGGGCAGAGAGCAAGGCCATGCCCCCAGACCAGAGGCTCTACTACAGAGCGCTGCAAGGGAGGAGGTCATTTTCGCTGAAGGGTCAAGGACGTCCAGGAGACAGGTTTGGGTAAGGTGGAGACAGGCTGGGGTATGCAAAGGATGGGAGACATGCAGGGTGTGTGAAATGAAGCAAACTTTGGAACCAGAAGGTAGAATAAAAGAAACAAATGTAGAACATCATTTTGACAGTCTAACGTTATGCTGCTTGCACTTTCTATCGTCTTTCCTTCTTTTGTTCTCATTATTTAGTAAAGTTTCTTTAGGAAGTTAACAGCGACTTTGTGCAAGAGCAGTCTTCAAAGACGGTGAGTGGCATCCCCAGGAGGCTAGACAGTGGGCACAGCTGGAGTACAGGGGGAGCCCATCTAAAGGAGAGAGAATTTAGGAGTTACAGAGACCCTCACTGCCCTACCCTGGAGGAATCTGTGCTTTGCTTTAACGTGGGACCAGTCCTGAATTGTTGTTGTTGTTGTTTTTTTAAGACTTTTTATTTTGAGTAATCTCTACACCCAATGTGGGGCTTGAACTCATGGCACTGAGATCAAGAGTTGCACACTCCACCAACTGAGCCTGCCAGGCACCCCTGAATTGGTTCTTATGTAGAGCTGTTATTCCCTGCCATATCTCAGGCTTGCTCTCAACTACTGTTTCTGCCCTTTCCAGAACCCCAGAGGAACCCATGTGCCTGCCAAGAAGTGGTCTTCTTGCTTGCTGAGCCACCAATAGTCGAAATCACTAAGATCACCTGAAACTCATGGACCTTCCTGTCCTTTGCTGGATAAAGGATTTGCTTAATTAAGGAAAGAGTTCAATACGTTCTAGAACCTGCTTTGCGTTTTTAAAGCACTTAACCTACCACATACACTCTGTTTTTGCAAACTTGAGTCTTAATCTTTTATTTTTAAAATTTTTTTAATGTTTATTTATTTTTGAGAAAGAGCACGAGCAGGGAGGAGCTGGGGGCGGGGGGTGGGAGGTGGGGAGGACACAGAATCTGAAACAGGATCCAGGCTCTGAGCTCTCACCACAGAGCCCAACAAGGAGCTTGAACTCACAAACCATGAGATCATGACCAGAGCTGAAGTCAGATGTTTAACCGACTGAGCCACCCAGGTACCCCTTATTTTTACAAATAGATTTGACAGGAAGCTACATTCTCAGAATAAGGATTTCAGCCATAGACTGGGAACTTTTCTTCACTCAGCCACAACTTCTAAATTATTCTCCAACAAAGCTGAATGACAGCAATTCAGGCTCAGGATTTGGTGCCCACCCCTGTCCTCACAGTAAAATCCCGGAAGGAACTGCTAATATTTATAGAACCCTTGCTCTTTGCCAGACACCATTTTAAGTGTTTGGGGTGCAACAATAAAGAGGGTGTTTTAATGAAGAGAAAGACAAGAAGTAAACTTTGGAGTTAAATAAAACTTGCCCAAATCCCCACTCTGTCACTTGCACGACATACGTAATTTTGGTCAAATTTCTTAACCATTCTATGTCTGTTTCCCTATCTGTAAAAGGGAACTAATAGTAATACATACTCTCCAGGGTGTTTTGTGAAGTTTAAGAGACATAACGGATGGAAGAAATGCCTGGCACATAACCAGGGTCCTTCTCCTTTATTCCTTCCTGATGGAAGCGTAAGTGTAGCAGAATGTGTATCATTTGACCCATAACACTACAAAATGCAACGGTTAGTTTTCTACCTTCCAATAAACAGTCTCATTAATTTTCTGGCAAAGAGAGGAGAGTAGGGCTGGCAGCTTACCAGGGCTAATGGAGTCTTTTTGTAGGACTCCGTGGCTTATTGTTGATGAATGAAACTCTTACCCACCATTATTTTGCAGGGCAGCACGATTATGAGATTTCAACACCCAAGCGTGTGAGGGGAAGTGTTGATCCCAGAGCAGTGGTCCTCAAACCAGGCTGCATATGATAATCCTCTGGGGAGTTTTGAAATTATCAGAACCCAGGCTGCACCCCAGGCATTCTGATGGAGCTAGGTTGGAGTGAGGCCCAGGCATCTGTATTTTTTACAATGGTGCTGGTGTTGGGATATGAGCCCTCTCAGGTCAAATGTCTGATTCTACAAACACTGCCTCCAGATGTGGATGTGGACTGCTGTCGGAATTGTTGCTACTGCTTCTGCCATCATTAACTATATTATGTTGCTGCTCCATCCCCCCTGCCTCCACACGAACAGAGACATGTCACGTTCTACCACTGAACTTTCTCCAGACCTCCCTGCTGCACCTGGCTGGTACACGGGTGGGAGGGAAAGGAGATATTCCTCCTTCCACTCATTCAAAGACCCACCTCATGAACATTTTCAAGACGATTGGTTATTGGGATATGTACCATCTCCAGAGAAAACTCCCACCCCACCCATCAGATTGCGGTCTGTTTCTATGATCCCCACCAAATACTCAGAGGAAAGCCCCCAGTTCTGTGTCACTTCGATTCCATACTCTGAAATGAGAGTCATACATAGTTTACTCTGTATCCACTGGTATCTAAGGATCTACAGCCTCCAGTCCACGTTCACTGAGGAGCTCATAGTTAGGTATCCAGTGTGAGTAAGGGAATAATTCTGGTCTACCTGGGGTCATCCTTTGTGGGTTCCCTGCTCTTGTGTCTGCTGGGAGGTTACAGTCTCCCTTTAAGTTGCAGGCTGTGTTCATGCACTTGCTTAAAACTAAGTCTTTAGTACTGCTTTTGTACAGCAGGTTTATCTTTCCTTAGGGTATAGCCATTTTATAATTTCATGCATCGCATGGTCTATCTTAGAAAACGATTTTTAAAAGTTTTCGCTATAAGATAACATAAGTTCTATAAAATATTCAAACATGGCAAAGTAAATATAGCGCTTCTCCTCCCCTTACAAATACCACTCCCTAGTATTAACTAACTCTAATTTGGTGTATGCTTCTCTAGATATTTCCTAAGGACTATGTTTTAATACTCATAATTAAAGAGTACATACACTTTATGGCATAAAATATTCCATAATAATTATCCAGTCTCCCTGACCACTGTTTTTAACATTTGCATAATATTCTAATAAATGGAAGTGCTATAATTAGCCATTACCAAGTGTCAGTGGAGTGGTCATTTATAATTTTTCATGATTATAAATAATGCTGTGATAAACATCTTCTTGCATATTTTCTTCATTTAAGATAATTTACTTTCGTTTAATTCCCATAAATGAAATTACTTAGGGAAAGAGTATGAGCAAGTTATAGAGGCAATTTACAATTTAATGATAGGAAAATAAGAAAGACATATAGCCAACCAATGTATTTGGTTAAATAAATGATAGTTTATCTGTGTAATTGGATACTATGAAGCCATTAAAAAATATGTTGTAGAAGAACACTTAATATAATGGAAAGATTTCTACTATATATTAAGTAACTTACAAAACACATTACAGAAATTTCTATGTAATTTGTATAAAAACATGTTTATAATCAAAATATAACTGAATAGAATTTATGTGGAAATACAAAGGCCCAAGAATAGTCAAGACAGTCTTTAGAGGAGAACAAAATTGGAAGGATTACTTTACCAAAAATCTGAACAGGGCAAGATAGGAAATACTTTAGGCTTTGCAAGTCATGTGGTCTGTCACAACAACTTAACTTTGAAAGCAGAGAGATGATATGCAAATAAAGAGGCGGGGCTATGCCAAGACACCTTCATTTGTAAAAGCAGGCCTCTGGAATTCAGAAAGGGGGCCGTGTGTGGGGGGGGGGGCAGGGGGGGAGAGAGAGAGAGAGAGAGAGAGAGAGTGAGTGCACAAGCTGTGGCAAAAGGGGTGCTGAAACAGAATGGAAAAAGATGTTTTTTTAAAAATGAAGCATACAACCCAAATTGACTCCAATATTTTTAAAAAATGAGACTTCATTCCTACCTCACATCCTACATAAAAATAAATTCCTGGTCAATTGTAGCCATAAATGTGCAAAATCAAATGATAGAGCTTCTAGAAAGTAATATAGGCAATATATATATTCATGACTTTATGATAGAGAAAGATTTCTTAGGTAAGACACAAAATGTACTGACTCTGAAGGAAAAGATTGATACATTAGGCTATACTAAAATTTTGAACTTTTTCTTTATCAAATGATATTGCAAGTTATGGTCTGGGAGAAGATAGCAGCAACACGTACGTGGAAGGGCGCACATATCCAAAAATATTAAAAAATGGCTACAAACCAGGTTTTTAGAAAAGAAACAGAAAATCCAGCAGTAAACCAGGCAAGAGACTCAGACACTTAACAAAAAGAGAATATCCAAATAGTCAATAGATATCAGAAAGAGGTTAAACTTCATTAGTTATCAGGGAAAGGCAAATCTGAAACATATGATGTCATTGTTAGAATATCAAGAGCTAGACAATGTGGGGCAAGTACTGAAATGATACCCAAGCACTGGGTGCAGTCCCTTTATGGAAATCTACTAACGCTCAGCACACCTGTGCCCCAGTCATTCCGTTCCTAGGTTTATAGCCCAAAGAAATGTGTACGCGTGCACATCAAAAGATACGTACACAAATGCTCACGGGGACACTCCTCAAAACAGCCTCCAACCAGAACCAGCTCAAATGTCTCCAAATAGTAGAATGGATAAGTAAACTGTAGTATATTCATATGATGCAGTCTGTACAACAATACCGTTCCAATGAATGAATTCTCCTTCACATGATTTGCAAGAACCCACATTCATAATTTGCATGACAGAAGTCAGATACTAAAGACTGCCAACCGGCAAAACCAACTCTTGGCAATACTGACAGGGGAACCAGTGGCTGGGGACAAGCAACAGAGAGAGTTTGAGTTCCTCATACCGTTGTGCTTATTCCTCTGCGGGGCGGGTACATGAATTACTCACTTCATGCTAAGGTGTTAAGATTTGTGTTTATAACAGATATGCTGTTCTGTGTCGACACCCATGTATGTATATTTCATTTTTCCAGAAGTTTATAAAATGTATCTGAATAGAAACAGAATTGAGGCAATGGATACTATATAAAATTGATACTATATAAATCAAGGGATAAAGGTAAAAACGTATTTTGTCTAGAGCAGTACTGGTAAATAAAAGTTTCTGTTTGATGGAAATGTTCTAAATCTGCTCTATCCAATGTAGTAGCTTCTAGGCATATGTGGCTATTGAGCGCTTGAAGGTAGCCAGTGAGACTGAAAAACTGAATTTTCACTGGTACTTCATTGTTATTAATTTTAATTTAAAGAGCTACGTGTGACTAGTGGCCAGCATACTGAATAGCACAGATTATGAGCTTTGAGGGCAGCCACCACGGGAAGTTGAATCTACTAAAATATGTTCCCTCGGGAAAGGGGACAGTATGAGGAGGTTTGATGAAGTTTTGGGGTGATGGTGGTGTGGTCCAGAGCTGATGGCCAAGAAAGAATTCTTGAAGTCATCTTTGGTGCAAAAAGGTGATTTCATTAAAGCACGGGGACAGGACCCACAGGCCGGAAGAGCTGCTCTGGGATCGCGATGGGTAACTCATTGATATACCCTCACATTCGGAGGGGGTCGGGGATAGAGTACGTCTCTAAGGAATTTTGGAAGCAAGGTTTCTAGGACCTTGAGGGGCTAGATTTTGTTAGGGAAACAGGATTTATTACTGTTTAATAACACTTCAATCATGAGATCCTTCAGATGTATATTGGGGGGTGATAAGCTTGGAGTATGACTGCCAGCATATATCTTGGGGCAGTTGAGATAAAGGAAGCAGACTTACAGGATCCTTGAGGTTGGGACAATGTTAAGCCAAGGTTCTCTTTTGCCCCCAGCAAAGTGTGGTCCTTGAGGCAGCTGAGCTCCTAGAGGGAGGTTACTCTGCCAGTTTCAAGGACTTGTCAATGGGCTGCAGACAGTAAGGGAATTCAATTTTTCACTTGCCTTAGTTTCCCACATCACCTTGGCAAGCACTTAAACCCTTTCCTTTGTTCCCGGGTAGCTGGGAGTGTCCAAGGAATATCACACAGATCCCACCTGTGTGGGGCGGGGGGATGCTACCTTCTGCTTTGCCCCTCAGCCTGCCTCATGCTCCCTCATCAGGTTGAGATGGAGCCTGGTTGCTTTTTATCCTAAACTTTTCTGTACCATTTAATACATTTAATGCACTTTCTGTGCATATGACTTAGATATTAAAACTTAATTTTAAAAAAGAAAGAAAGTTTGAAGCACATACTCAAAACTGTTCACAGTGGTTGATCTTTGGGTGTTGGGATTTATGGTGATTTTTCTTTTCTTCCTTTTTTTAAAAAAAAATAACTATTTTTGAAAATGTTTGCCATAAGCACACTTGGAAAAAGAACAAATTAATAAATCAACAGCTAAAATTAAATATTGATGACAAATCAGAAAATTCTTGAGGGGCCTGTCTTTACTTGCACTATTAAGGCAATAATGTGTTTAATGAGAATTTATGGCAGGTCATATTTTTCTTTTCAACATTTAATATCTAAACATGCTGGCTAAGCAGGGATTTCACATAAAGCATGCCATATTTCTGCTGCCCTCCACTTTCTCATAAGGCACACAGATGGTTGAATTTGGGCTGCATCAACAAGGTACAATTTAGTGTGACCCACCTTCAGGATAGTTTAAGCAGGTATCTTTGAAAGAGTGGCTTTGCCTTCCTGCTGAGCTGTCTTACAGCTCAGTGTCAAGGTCTTCCAAGGGCTAGATTTGGGGTGAACTTTCTAATACACTTGTGGTGAAGACGGTTATAGGTTCTGAGCTGTGCATCCAACCACCGCTGCTTCTGATGTGTATCCACTCAGGTAGCCAAGAAGTCTCGGTTCACCTTTACCACCCTGCCTTCCCCTCTAAGACCTTGCACTCCAGACTCCCGAAACCTCTCCCTATTCCCCACTCGTTCCCCTTTTGTGCACCTTTGCATTTGCACATAATATTCCTTGGCTAGCATGCCTTTCTTCCTTTTTTTTCTTCCTGGTGAATTCCAATCTGTCCATTAAGATCCATATCAAATGTCGTCTCGTAGAACCCTTTTCTGTTAGACATGTTAATCACGGTGCTGGAAGTCCATAACCCTAAGTGCAACTTTTCAACCTCCAGCATCTGCTCAAAGCACCTGTCCTTTGGTCATAGCTATTGGAGGGTGGGGGGAACATGTGACATAGGAACGAACACCCCACCAAGGGCAACTCATTCATAGGCTAGCCTATAATCTTGCAAAATTTTAATTAGAAAATAGGTGAATTTTATGGCATGTAAGGTATACCTCAGTAAAAACTGTTTTAAGAAATTAAACCAGGAGGGAGGGGCCAAGATGGCAGAAAAGCATGGAAGTTTTTTTGCATCTCACATCCATGAAATACAGCCAGATCAACACTAAACCATCCTGCACACCTAGAAAACTGATCTAACGATTAACACAACAATCTGCACAACCTGAACCACAGAATTCAGCTGGTACGCAGTACGGAGAGGGGAACTGGGGGTGAGAGAAGCCGCAGAGGCAGGGAGCTATTTCTGCATGCGGAGAGAGGACAGAGACAGGGGAGAGTACGGGAAAAGCATCCCCCCGCCAAAGCGGCTGGATAGAAAGCGGAAAAGTGGAAACAGCTACAGGGGCTGAAATAAAAAGGGAGAAAGGACAAAGGAGAGGGTTTAAATTCCATTAAGACTCTATAAACAGGGGGAGCGCACAGTCTGCAATTCCACAGCTCAATACCTGGTGGTGCTGTGGTGGGAAGGGCAAATCCCCAGGAGCAGTGTGAAGTCCGGGGGTCTTCAGGTCACATGGGGAGAGGCAGTTCCCCTGCTATGAGGACATCTGGTGGAGGCTGTGGGGGGCCCCCCCCAAAGACAAAGACCCCAGTGGACCTGGGAGAGCAACCACATTCACTGGTGCTGGAACAAGGTCGTTGGGGGTGAAGCCTGGTGCCAGATGTGTGTTGTGATTTTCTGTAATCCCTGAAATGCTGCTGCTACAGGATCGTGTGAACTTCTTCTGAGGCGGGCTGGCACCCAGCCGCAGTCTCTGGGCACCTGTAGCAGCATAGTCCGTGAACATTCCTGGGTGTGGCCGGCACCCAGCCAGTGCTCGGTGAGACCCTCCTGCAGAGGGGCAGAATGGATCAAAGCCACAGTCCCTCTGCGGAGGGGTCAGGAAACACAGCCCCATCTGTGACAAAACTCAGGAGGGAGGTACCGCCTGGCAACCTGACGGCTTGGTCATAGACGGTGTAAAAGCAGGGAGTGGACAGAGGAGACAAAGGACAGTTGCGCGATGGCTGATTGGGGAGAACAGAATTCTGATACTAGAGACTGGGTAGCTGGGTGACGCCATTTTCACCCCTCCCCACGCATGCACATACACACCTACAAGCACCAGGACAATCCACCCCAGTAAGCTAAGCAGCGCCACCTAGTGGAGAACAGAGCTGTTACACTAAGCCCTGCCCAACTGGGCCAACCTCACTCTTCAGAAACACCGCAAGTCTGTCCGCCAGCTTAGTTTACAGACTAAAGTGCTTCATAGTTTCACTTCTAGGGGAAAATGATGTAATTTCAATCATATTTCAGTCTGTTCTCTGGGCCATCTAATCAAGTTTTTTTTTTTTTTTTTTTTGCTTTTTTGTTTATTTTCTTTTTCTTGAATACAGAAACAGAAAAAATTGATTTTTATTTTCAATTTTTATTAAAAATATTTTTCTTTAATTTATTTTTCTACTATATTTTTACTCTTTTGTAAATTTTTCAAATTCTATTTTACTTACATCATTTCATTTTATTGTATTCCATTATGTTCATTTTTTCAAATTTTCAAATGTTTTCCTTTTTTTCTTTTTTTTATTGCTTTTTATTTTTTTCTCCCCCCCCCCCACTTTTTCCTCTAATCTAACAAACTCCTTTCAACAACCAGACCAAATCACACCTGGGATCTAACATAATTTATTTGATGTGTGTGTGTGTGTGTGTGTGTGTGAGTGTGTTGTTTTTAATTTTTTTATTTTAATTTTTTTACCTTATTAATTCCTTTTCTTCCTTCAAAATGATGAAATGAAGGAATTCACCCCAAAAGAAAGAGCAGGAAGAAACAATAGCCAGAGACTTAATCAACACAGATACAAGCAAGATGTCTGAACCAGAATTTAGAATCATGATAATAAGAAAACTAGCTGGGATCAAAAACAGGTTAGAATCCCTTTCTGCAGAGATAAAAGAAGTAAAAGCTAGTCAGGATGAAATAAAAAATGCTATAACTAAACTGCAATCTCTAATGTATGCCATGGCGGCAAGAATTGATGAGGCACAGCAGTGAATCACCAATATAGAGGACAAACTTATGGAGAATAATGAAGCAGAAAAGATGGAGACTAAGGCAAAAGAGCACGATTTAAGAATTAGAGAAATCAGTGACTTATTAAAAAGGAACAACATAGGAATCATAGGGGTTCCAGAAGATAAAGAGAGAGAGAAAGGGGTAGAAGGGTTATGTGAGCAAATCATAGTGGAAAACTTTCCTAACCGGGGGAAAGAGACAGACATCAAAATCCAGGAAGCACAGAGGACTCTCATTAGATTGAAAAAAAAAAATGACCATCAACAAGGCATATCATAGTCAAATTCACAAAATAGACAAGGAAAGAATCATGAAAGTGACAAGGGAAAAATAGTCCTTAACCTACAAGAGAAGACAGATCAAGTTTGCAGCAGACCTATCCACAGAAACTTGGCAGGCCAGAAAGGAGTGGCAGGATATATTCAATGTGCTGAATCAGAAAAATATGCAGCCAAGAATTCTTAATCCAGCAAGGCTGTCATTTAAAATAGAAGGAGAGATTAAAAGCTTCCCAGACAAACAAAAATTAAAAGATTTTGTTATCACTTAGCCAGTCCTGCAAGACATTTTAAAGGGGACTCTCTGAGGGGAGAAAAGATGAAAAAAAATAAATAAAAAGACCAAAGCAACAAAGACTAGAAAGGACTGGAGAACACCACCAGAAACTCCAACTATACAATAAACATAATGGCAATAAACTCATATCTTTCAGTACTCACTCTAAATGTCAATGGACTCAATGCTCCAATCAAAAGACACAGGGTAACAGAATAGATAAGAAAACAAGATCCATCTATATGGATGGTTTACAAGAGACCTACTTTAGACCTAAAGACACCTACAGATTGAACATAAGGGGATGGAGAACCATCATGCTAATGGTCGACAAAAGAAAGTCAGAGTAGCCATACTTATATCAGACAAACTAGACTTTAAAATAAAGACTGTAACAAGAGATGAAGAAAGGCATTATACATAATTAAGGGGTCTATCCACCAAGAAGACCTAACAATTGTAAACATTTATGCTCCAAATGTGATAGCACCCAAATATATCAATCAATTAATCACAAACATAAAGAAACTCATTGATAATAATACCATAATACTAAGGGACTTCAACAGCCCACTTACAAAAATGGACAGGTCATCTAAACAGAAAATCAACAAGGAAACAATGGCTTTGAATGACTCACTGGACCAGATGGACTTAACAGATATATTCAGAACATTTCATCCTAAAGCATCAGAATATACATTCTTCTCCAGTGCACATGGAACATTCCCCAGAATAGATCACATACTGGGACACTAATCATCCCTCAAAAAGTACAAAAAGATAGAGATCATACTGTGCATATTTTGCACAACACTATGAAACTTGAAATTAACCACAAGAAAAAATGTGGAAAGATAACAAATACTTGAAGACAAAAGAACATATTACTAAAGAATAAATGGGCTAACCAAGAAGTGAAAGAGGAAATTAAAAAGTACATGGAAGCCAATGAAAATGATAACACCACAGTCCAAAACCTCTGGGACGCAGCAAAGGTGGTCATAAGAGGGAAGTATATAGCAATTCAGGCCTTCCTAAGAAAGGAAGAAAGGTCTCAGATACACACCTTACACCTTAAAGAGCTGGAGAAACAATAGCAAATAAAACCCCAAAACAGCAGAAGACAGGAGATAATAAAGATTAGAGCAGAAATCAATGCTATCGAAACCAAAAAACAGTAGAATGAATCAATGAAACCAGAAGCTGTTTCTTTGAAAGAGTTAACAAAATTGATAAACCACTAGTCAGTTTGATCAAAAATAAAAAGGATGCAAATAAATAAAATCAAGAATGAAAGAGTCGAAACATCACAGCCAACACAGCCGAAATAAAAAAACAATAATAAGAGGATATCATGAGCAATTATACACCAATAAAATGGGAAATCTGGAAGAAATGGACATGTTCCTAGAAACATATACACTACCAAAACTGAAACAGGAAGAAATAGAAAATTTGAACAGACCCATAACCAGTAAGGAAATCAAATTCAATAAAAAATCTCCCCAAAAAACAAGAGTCCAGGGCCAGATGACTTTCCAGGGGAATTCTACCAAACATTTAAGGAAGAGTTCACACCTATTCTCTTGAAGGTGTTCCAAAAAATAGAAATGGAAGGAAAACTTCCACATTCTTTCTAAGATGCCAGCATTACCTTGATTCCAAAACCAGATGGAGACCCCACTAAAAAGGAGAACTACAGACCAATTTCCCTCATGAACATGGATGCAAAAGTCCTCAACAAGATATTACCCAACAATACATTAAACAAAATTATTCACCATGACCAAGTGGGATTTATACCTAAGATTCAGGGTTGGTTCAATATCCACAAAACAATCAGTGTCATTCATCACATCAATAAAAGAAAGGACAAGAACCACATGCTCCTCTCAATAGATGCAGAGAAAGCATTTGACAAAATAGAGCATCTTTTCTTGATAAAAACCCTCAACAAAGTAGGGATGGAAGGATCATACCTCGAGATCATAAAAGCCATATATGAATGACCCAATGCTAATATCATCCTCAATGGGGAAAACTGAGAGCTTTCCCCCTAAGGTCAGGAACAAGACAGGGATGTCCACTCTCGACACTGTTATTCAACATAGTATTGGAAGTCTTAGCTTCTGCAATCAGACAACACAAAGACATAAAAGGCACCCAAATCAGCCAGGAGGAAGTCAAACTTCCACTTTTTGCAGATGACATGACACTCTATATGGAAAACCCAAAAGACTCCACCAAAAAACTGCTAGAACTGATCCATGAATTCAGCTAAGTTGCAGGATATAAAATCAATGCACAGAAATTGGTTGCATTCCTATACACCAACAAGGAAGCAACAGAAAGAGAAATCAAGGAATCAATCCCACTTACAATTGCACCAAAAACCATAGAATACCTAGGAATAACTCTAACCAAAGAGGTGAAAAATCTATACACTGAAAAATATAGGAAACTTATTAAAGAAATTGAAGAAGATACAAAAAAATGGAAAAAAATATCCCATGCTCCTGGATAGGAAGAACAAATATTGTTAAAGTGTCGATACTACCCAAAGCAATCTACATATTCAATGTAATCCTTATCAAAATAACACCAGCATTCTTCACAGAGCTAGAACAAACAATCCTAAAATTTGTATGGAACCAGAAAAGACGATGAATAGCCAAAGCAATCTTGAAAAAGCAAACCAAAGCAGGAGGCATCACAATCCTGGACTTCAAGCTGTATTACAAAGCTGTAATCATCAAGGCAGTATGGTACTGGCACAAAAACAGACACTCAGATCAATGGAACAGAGTAGAGAACCCAGAAATGGACCCATAAATGTATGGCCAACTAATCTTTGACAAAGTGGGAAAGAATATCAAATGGAATAAAGACAGTCTCTTCAGCAAGTGGGCTGGGAAAACTGGACAGCGACATGCAGAAGACTGAACTTATACCACTTTCTTACACCATACACAAAAATAAACTCAAAATGGATGAAAGGCCTAAATGTAAGACAGGAAGCCATCAAAATCCTGGAGGAGAAAGCAGGCACAAACCTCTTTGACCTTGGCTGCAGCAACTTCTTACTCAACGTGTCTCCAGAGGCAAGGGAGACAAAAGCAAAATGAACTATTGCAACCTCATCAAAATAAAAAGCCTCAGCATAGAGAAGAAAAACTAAGTCAGCAAAACTAAAAGGCAACCGATGGAATGGGAGAAAATATTTGCAAACGACATATCAGATAAAGGGTTAGTATTCAAAATCTATAAAGAACTTACCAAACTCAACACCCAAAAAAACAAAGAATCCAGTGAAGAAATGGGCAAAAGACATGAATAGGCACTTCTCCAAAGACATCCAGATGGTCAACTGACACACGAAAAAAATGCTCAATATCACTTATCATCAGGGAAATACAAATCAAAACCACAATGAGATACCACCTCACACCTGTCAGAATGGCTAACATGAACAACTCAGGCAAGAGATGTTGGCAAGGATGCAGAGAAAGAGGATCTCTTTTGCACTGCTGGTGGGAATGCAAACTGGTGCAGCCACTCTGGAAAACACTATGGAGGTTCCTCAAAAAATTAAAAATAGAACACCCTACGACCCAGCAATTGCACTACTAGGTATTTATCCAAGGGATACAGGTGTGCTGTTTTGAAGGGGCCCATGCACCCCATTGTTTATAGCAGCACTATTAACAATAGCCAAAGTATGGAAAGAGCCCAAATGTCCATCGATGAATGAAGGGATAAAGAAGTTGTGGTATATATATACAATGGAGTATTACTCGGCAATCCAAAAGAATGAAATCTTGCTGTTTGCAACTACGTGGAAAGAACTAGAGGGTATTATGCTAAGCGAAATTAGTCAGTCAGAGAAAGACAAATATCATATGACTTCACTCATATGAGGACTTTAAGACACAGAACAGATGAACACAAGGGAAAGGAAGCAAAAATAATATAAAAACAGGGAGGAGGACAAAACAGAAGAGACTCTTAAATATGGAGAACAAACAGAGGGTTAGTGGAGGGGTTGTGGGATGGGGGATGGGCTAAATGGGAAAGGGGCATTATGGAATCTACTCCTGAAATCATTGTTGCACTATATGCTAACTTGGATGTAAATTAAAAAAAAATAAATTAAATGAATACCTCAAAAATTTTAAACCAAACACCTAAGATTAATGCAACACCCTAAGAAATCATGTGGACCATGCACAGGTCAAAGATCTGATGAGCAGAGTCCTTGACTGAGCAGAGAAAGGCAGCCAGGAGTGAGAAATGAACGAATTAGACACAAGACAGAAGGGAAGATGCCAAGAGACTGAATCCTAGTCCATGGGTTTTCCTTATAGTAACCACCTCCTCCTTTTCTGAGGAATTTGATTTGTAACTAAAAGTTGATGATAACAACTTCCCTGATTACCCAAAGTAGAGTTCATCTCTCTTTTGTGCTGTAACAGCCCTACTGAAATTGCAGTTTGAGTATGCATTTACCAATGGAATGGAATTTACCATTGGAAAGCGGGAAGGGGGCTCCTGAGTCAGACAGACCTGGATGTTAACCTTGGCTCAGTACTCATGAACTCTGAAACCTTGAGCTCATGACTTCTTTCTGGGCCTTAGTTCTCTCATCTATAAAGTGGGAATAACCCTGCTCATGAGGATTGACTGAGATGGCATATGAAACATTGGTGGCTGGGTCCAGATCCTAATAGGTGCTCAGTAAATGTCAGCTTCATTCCTTTGTTCACCCTGTACTGTAACTGGTTCTCAGACTTCACTTAATTCCTCCCTCCCTGGCCTGTGAATTGGTGGCAGAAACTGTATCTTGTTCACTTGGGGTGCCACTCTGTTATCTGTTTGCCGGGCAGACAGAAAGTTTTCATAAAATAGTTTTTAATTTAATTTAATTTAATTTAATAATAAAACCATAGGATCACATGATCCATCTTGGTAGGATTGCCAGATTCAGCAAATAAAAATTCAGGATGCCCGGCCAAGTTTGACTTTCAAAAACAACAAATAATTTGCATAGTAATATGTCCACTGCATGGGTACACTAAAAATTATTTGTTGCTTATCCAAAATTCAATCTTAATTTTATTTTTTTAAATTTTGTTTAATGTTTATTTATTTTTGAGAGAGAGAGAGAGTGCGCACGCGCGCGTGCAAAAGGGGGAGGGGCAGAGAGAAGGAGACACAGAATCTGAAGCAGGCTCCAGGCTCTAAGCTATCAGCGCAGAGCCCGATGCAGGTCTCCAACTCACAAGCCGGGAGATAATGACCTGAGCCGAAGTTGGATGCTCAACTAACTGAGCCCCCCAGGTGCCCCAACCTTAATTTTAGGTTGAACTTCCTGTATGTCATTTAGCAACTGCACATCCTGACCATTACCTTCTCATCAATCCCCACCTCTGTTTACAAGTAACAGGCACTTGGGTCTTAAAAGACCCACTTTTTCAGAAGAAAAAAGAATTTGGTCAGTGCCTTTTCTAACTATGGGATTCCCATTAATGAATCCTAGGGATAACGACTGCATATTTGAGAAATTACTGTGTGTGGAGACCACACAAATCAGCCTGACCTGGGGAATCCCAATTTGGCCTGCTGTCCTGGTGTAATTCGGCATGTCAAAGCTCCCCTTTCCACTTTCCAAAGTGACCGGGTTTGGATGATGAACGCTATGGCCTCCCGTGTGCGAGGCATGGCCCTGGGATGTCAGCCCGTGTTTTCGGAGAAAAGGTGGAGGCAGGTGGAGTTGCTGCTTCATAAGACATCACACCAGTGTTCTCCCTCTGCTTTTGTCTTCACGCTTCCTGTTAACTCAACCCTTCTACACCTTTATTATCTCTCCACACCACTGTGCTCCCCTCTCAAATGCCTTTACTGGTGGGCCAGTACCGGCCACTTATTGGGTGCTCACTCTTTGCTGAGATCCAAGAAAAACACTGTAGAGGAATCGCTTTGTCAAATCTTCATGAGAACGTGGAGGAGGCACCACCCTCTCCTCATTGCCCAGGGTCAGGTTCAGACCCAGATCTGAGCTCTTACCCACAGCGGGCAGCACAGTCCCACATTTCTGATGTAGCCTGTGCCCCTGGAGCTGTGCCTTTGTTCTGTGCAAATAGGAATTCCGTGAGCAGGACCCTGTGGGTGCACTTGGATGATGTGACAGTTGTGGGAGAGATCAGAGTGAATAACTAATAATTGTCCACTCTGTGCTGTGACCAGTTCTCAGACCTCTGAGACTTCTGAGAGACGAGCACCGCGATGCTCTTTTTATGAATGAGGAGACAAGGGCTCAGGGCTGGATCTGAGGCCAGGTCTTCTGCAACTATACAAAAGGGTATTTCCTAATGCACTGCATGTGACTCTCCAAATTATGCTATCTTTGGAACATGCCCCCTGGGCAAGAAGGAAAGATCACTGCCAGGTGATAATGGAAAGGATCCTTAAGGACACTTAGAAGTGCCCCTTTAAGACACTTCTAGGTCAGAGAAGCATCCTGGGAGAGGAGCACGTGTAGAGTTGTGCTGACCTCTACCGGCAGGATCTCTCCCCCAACCCAAGACCATCACGGATTGTCCACTGGTTCGCTGGCCCACTGGTCACTTGGTTTTTTCCCCCAGATTTGTAAATATTCAGAACAGGTTGGGCCTCAATATGGACAAATGCCATTTAATCTGAGCCTGAGCTCCCGCCTCCCAGACCAATGCTTCAGTCAGTCTATGAGGAGAACCCATCGTTACATTAGAGCTGGCACAGGCCCAGGCTTGTGAACAGCATCGGGAGCACAACAGTTTATTGGCAATGAGAGGGGAGGTTTGGAAAAGAAATCAATTTTGTTAAAGATAAACAAACTATAATTCTACCTTCCTGATGAGAGCACATTTCCCAGGCAAATGAATAATGGCATGGCATTTTAGTTCCCAGAAACAATTCCAGAATCATCTTTATGACACATTACCTGATAACAAATGTGTCTTGGCATGGCATTCAAGGCCCCCTGCGGCCTGCTGCTGCCAGCCTTTCCTCCCTTATGACCTGCCTCTTCCAGGCATGAACCTTGGCTCTAGCACTGTTGGGCCATTTCCATTTCTCTGAACACATGCACTTTCTTGATCACACCTCAAGCTCGGTACGGCCACCGCCACATCCACGTGCTCTTCCTGCCACTCTTGCAATGTTGTCAGAGAATCTAGTACAACATTCCCTCAACACTACGTGTACCACGTGCATTAAATGAGTTTGCTTTTCTGTACTGTCTTAGTCCGTTGAGGCTGCCATAACAAAATACCATAGAGTGGATGACTTATAACAACAGACATACCAACAAGATTTCTCACAATTCTGGAGCTTAGGAAGTCCAAGATTGCGGTGTGAGCAGTTTCCGTGTCTGACTAGGGCCTGCTTCTTCATAGATGGCTGTCTTTTTGTTATAACCTCACATGGCAGCAGGAGCAAGGGAGTTCTCTCGAGCCTCTTTCACTAAGGGCACTAATGCCATTCAAGATGGCTCCGCCCTCATGACCTAGTCACCTCCAAAGGCCCCATCTCCTAAAACCATCACCTTGGGCATCAGGACTTCCACATACGAATTTTGAGGAGGTGCAAACGTTCCGACATAGTATATACCCACATTTATGGAGCACTGACAGTGTTCAGGGATGATTCCAAGAACTTCAAATGTATCAAAACAATCGTAACAATGCTCTGAGGAAGTAGACGTAATTTTTATATTCCCATTTTACAAATTGGGAAACCGAGGCACAAAGAAGGGAAGCAAGTTTTTCAGGGTCCACAGCTTGTAAATGGTGGAGCCACGACTTACACCCAAGCAGTCTGACTCCAGAGTCTACAGACCTAACACGACCCTGTATTTTTCTCTCTCTTTTTTAAAATTTCTTTTTAATGTTTACTTATTTTTAAGAGAGACGGAGAGAGAGAGATAGGCAGAGTGTGAGCAGGGGAGGGGCAGAGAGAGAGGGAGACACAGAACCTGAAGCAGGCTCCAGGCTCCCAACTGTCCGCACAGAACCCCACGCTGCGCTTGAACTCACCAACTGCAAGATCATGACCAGCTGAAGCCTCATGCTTAACGGACGGAGGCACCCAGGAGCCCCATTTTTCTGTCTCTTTTAAGAAAACAATGGGACCCAGGGCCTGGGACATAGAAACTGCTTACTAAATGCAGACCGAGCGAACAAAGGAATGAAACCTATTTCTTGGCCCCCAGCGGCCCCCTGCTGTGGATGTGGGACATCAGCTTTTCCAGTGGCCACCACCCTCCCAAGCCCTCAGACTCAAAGCCTCCAAGGGGAGCACAGAGTCAGCGGCCTCCCGGCCGCGCTGTGCAGAAGGCGCCTGGACACATGGGCAGTTCCCAGTTGGGCAGATGCCCCTGATCTTTAAAAGAACGTTCCGCTTCCACTGGAACAGGTAAATTGCTTCAGGGAATGACAGGTTACTCCACTCTCTCTCTGAAGATAGAAACTGTTCCTCCAGCCCAGAGTGAGTTGGTTGGAAAAAACTGATTTCACGCTTTGCTGAGTCTGATTGCCCTTGAACACCGGAGCGCATTATCTGCCCGCCTGCGCGGGCTGAGCGTGAGGGCCGTGACGGCCGTGCAGGGGCACGGCAGGCCCTCTTGGGGGGAGATCTCAGATCTCCAGCCTCCGCGGGTCCCCCAGGAGCTCTGTCACAGCAAAGCCAGCGGGTAGGCAGCTTTTCTGGCGATAACACCACTTTCTTGCCCTCTCCTCCTGCCTCCCCACCCCCTCCATTTTTTCCTGTTTTCTCCAGGGGCTGCAGACCTGCTTTCCCAGCTGTCTAGCTTAAGGCCTTTCGCCCTTGCTTGTTCCACAGGCTTCTCAGCCTCACGGTGTCTAAAAGGGAACTTTCGTCCCCAAATGTGCTTTGCTTGTTTCCATCAATGTCACCTTCAGGCAGCCAGTCCCCCTGAGCCTAAAGTCACCGAGAGCCCACCCAGCTGGTATGGATTTCCTGGTCCTCCCAGTACCCCCTTGATGCTGACATTCTAATGTTAGAAGATGGGCCCAGGTTCCCCGCCTCCAGCCCCCCTGCACAGGATGGCATGGGAGCCCTCACTAAACAAATGGCTTGGCTGCCTGGAACCTTTCAAAGAATTACCACCTGCCTCCTCCAGGGAGCAACTGTGTGACAGAGGACCCTGCCCAAGTGTGGTTTCTGGCCTGGGCTGCGGCTTGTGTGGTTAAGGGCAGTGAGGCAAGAAAATGAACTCAAATCCAGACAGCCTAATGGTAGGCCCAGGGGTTGAGTGGTATAGAGAAACCCTCCAGAAGGTAAGAAGGAGAAAGCTGGGAAAGCACATGGAAGAGGAAAAACAAACAAACAAAACCCAGCACCCCCCGGGGGGTGGGCAGAGAAGCCCTTCAGACAAAGGGACAAATTGGTGTGTTAAAGGGGAAAGTGTTATTACAGAGCTCCTTTGGATGCCTCCGGATGGAGTCGGTGAAAGATGGCGAAGTTCACAAAAGGGGTCCAGGATTAGTGGGCAGAGTATGGAGAGCATGAAATCAGTTGGAATTTGGTGGTTTGGGCAGGGTGCCAGCAGCACAGGAGGGGATGGGAAGGTTCTCAAGGCTGGGAGCAGAGATGACAGCGAGGCCTGTTGAGAAACCGGCCAGCAAGAGGCTTCCCAGGATGGGAAACCTCCTCAGTTAACTAGATGCCAACAAGACATAAGGGGAGTTTGTGATCTCCAGTGTGGTATGCTCAAATCTACCTGTTACCCCCGAACCTCCATTAATGTCTACTCTGTAAGAGACCTTAGTAGCCTCTGTAAATATTCATAGTCACCCAGGGAAAATGAAGGCTCTCGGGTGATGCATGAAATGGGGCAAGGATGGGACAGAGGAAGGAAGAGTGAGCATCGAGAATCCAGGAAAGGTGGGAGACTGGAGGTAACAGGGGGTGCTGTTCCCCATCTGTGGGACCAGATTGGATTCGTCTGTCTGTATCTTTTGAGGGTTGGAAATGGCTCCACAGATTGGAGGACTGGGGACACCCAGGTGGCTACATCTGCATGTGATTACTGACCAAAACAGGAAGGTCTGAAGCCGAGGGAATTAAAGGGAACTTAAACTGGTGGAGATTTTTTTTTTTTAATTAGGTATCTGTGGCTAGAGGAGGGACCAGATCAGCAGCTGTTACTGGCACTGGCCTGCACTGGCCTTGAGCAAAACAGAGAAGAAAGCAGGTTCCCTGAAACCCAGTGAGAGCACTGAGCCAACCCTGTGAGGTTATAGATTCGCATTGGAGATAAGTGAGGGAGGACAGCTCTGTGTCTGGGTTAAGAAAGTGGAACAGGGGCGCCTGGGTGGCTCAGTCGGTTGAGCGGCCGACTTCGGCTCAGGTCATGATCTCGCAGTCCGTGAGTTCAAGCCCCACGTCGGGCTCTGTGCTGACAGCTCGGAGCCTGGAGCCTGTTTCAGATTCTGTGTCTCCTTCTCTCTGACCCTCCCCCATTCATGCTCTGTCTCTCTCTGTCCCAAAAATAAATAAAACTTAAAAAAAAAAATTAAAAAAAAAAAAAAAGAAAAGAAAGTGAGACAAAGAGGGTTCATCTAGGATGAATGTGCCTGAGGTGCCGAAGGAGGGAGAGGTGGGGACAGATGTGGTGGGAACGTCCAACCAGCTTCTCTGCATCTGCTCTTGGGGCTAAGCCAGCTTCCGTTTCACTTTGCTCCCATCCAGCTGGTGGAGCAAACACCTGGCTGTGTTCTGTATCCCTAGAAACCCCAGACCCTTCAGCAAAGCCCCGTTCCTGGCAGAACTGCCACTGATAGAAGCCCAGGTAACTGCCCCTCCTTCCCTACCTTCAATTAGGTCTGAAGTTCTGTAAATTCTACTTCTCAAATAGCTCATTTCCTCCTTTTACTCCAAATGCTCCTTTCTTTGCTTACCCCTCCTGGGCCTGATGTCCTGGGGCCTAATACGCCACCCTCTCCTGGGGTAGGTCTCAGACTCCCCCTCAAGGCTTAGGCACAAGCCAGCAGGTGCACCGTGAATGCTTATTAAGTGAATAGTTAAGAGTCAAATAGTTAAGTGAATAGTCAAGAGTCAAACCCTTGCACTGCACACCCCTCATCACACACACACACACACACACACACACACACACACAACTTATACACACACACGTGCCCTCCAATTTCGCACTCATTTAAGTGTACAAGTAAAATGTGCCAACGTGGGAGAACTAAGAGATCTTACAATGTGTCAGGGAGACCTCACAAGTGCTTTTAGCTTCTCTCCAAAGTTTTGCGTGGATTTAGAGACCAGAAAGCCATCCTACTACACCACAATGGATGATGTAGCTATCTTTAAATCCATAAGTTATTCCTTGCAGGGGTTGCCGAGGAGCCATCCCCCACTTTTGCCTTCTCTTCTCCATCATCTTCCTCTCTTCCTGCCCCTGGTCCCCCTCCTTCAATTCATCATCTATGCACACTGGCTACAATGTCAGGCACTGTGGTAAGTTCTCTGGATAACTTACCTCAGTTAATTCTCACCACCACTATCTGAGATGGGCATCAGTACCCCCGTTTGATGGAAGACTTGTTCACGACCCCAAGACTAGGGAACAGCAGTTCTCTCTCTCCAGGTTGCAAAGCGCCTGCTCTTATTATTTAAATTTAAAATCACTTAAGTGTGTTATGGTCTTTAACAAATTGCACTGTGATTCTGTATCTGCCTTTGCTGCCCCACTGTTAGCTAGGAGAACGGGGACCAAGTCTGATTTATCTGTGTAACCTTTGCAATGCTTTATCCAGGGCCTGGGGCACCAGGGATGTTCGGTTGGTGTTTCTAAGTAAATGTCGACAGCAGAGTACAGAGTGTGGGATTTACAGTCAAATTGTCCCAGGTCCGATTGTACTCCATCATGTCCAGCTCTGTGACCTTGACCAAGAAGCTCATCCTTCTGAACTTTAGCTTTCAAAACGATAAGAATAACAGTACACATTCAATAGTACATAAGAAATGCACATAAAAGGGTCAGCATACTGCCATGGCAGAGTAAGCACTAAGTAGATGTTGGCCATTATTATTGGTGGTAGTGGTGGTGGTGAGTGATGCTTCCTATCTCTGACCCTTTAAAGACCATCTAATATAAACCTCCCTGGCCTATTAGGGCAATACCTTTGGGCCTCTGTGATTGTGCCCACCCTGCTCTCACCCTGACCCCATTCCACAATTATAATCTCTGGTCTCTGTATCCAGCCTTCTGATTCCAATTTGCCTCACCCCTGGTGCATGGATTTTGTATTCGGTTTCCAGTATTTGACTTGTGGATGCACCTGCATGGTCTTGGGCTTGGATGGGTTCTTGTGGTTCTTCCCAGAGGCTGGGGTCTGACCCTGCCCCAGTGTCCAGGCACCCCAATTTTCTCTAATTCTTCGCATTTATTATTCACACCCTTCCTACCAAGAAAAGAGAAGGAAGGAAGGTATGAGGGCAGGTGGGAGGGAAGGAGGAAAAATGAAGAAAAACAAGGAAGAAGGAAAGGCTTGAGTTAGTCTCTCTAACTCCTCTCTAGGCTTTTTCACTAATGCCTGAGCTGGTATTGCTGCTTCTAACCTTATTTTCACCCAGTCCACCATCCATATGGTGACTTGGAGTAATAACAACAACAACCAGCAGGTATTAATCATGTGTTACATATGTGACAAATACAATTCCAAGCGCTTCACATGCATTAATTTATGTAACCCTCACTGCCCCCATATAAAGGAAGCAATAATGGCCGCATCATTTGAAAGATACAGAAGCTGACAAGCCCATTTGTCCACTTGCTTGAACACCTTGACCAAGGTTGCATAGCTAACGAAGTAACAGCCAAGATTCCCATCAAAATAGTCACTCAGGATGAACTTGGTTGTTGTCTTCATGTTTGACTGTGAGCACACACTTCAAGAGAAGTGTAGGCAGATTTTGAGGCAACGTCTTGGGGCTTAGCTCCTCCCTAGGCCTGGATTTTGGATAAGGTCAATATTTGTGCACCAACTCGCCCCACACAAATGTTCCCCTAAGGGGCTGCCAAAATTTGAGAAGCGCTTGAACTAGGAGAGACTCAAAAGGTCCTGCTATCTTCCCCAACTTGATACCCACAGGTAACAGTGGGTTCCTGCAGGTCAGGGACTCTCACACATCTTTTTTTTTTTTTTTTTAATTTTTTTAATGCTTATATTTGAGAGAGAGAGAGACAGATCATGAGTAGCGGAGGGGCAGAGAGACAGAGACAGAATCCAAAGCAGGTTCCAGGCTCCTAGCTGTGAGCTGTCAGCACAGAGCCTGACATGGGGCTCGAACCCACAAGCGGTGAGATCATGACCTGAGCGGAAGTCGGATGCTCAACTGGCTGAGCCACCCAGGTGTCCCTCTCACATATCTTTATACCTGGCACAGTGCCTGACCCAACACATTTTTTTTACCCGTGGTATTATTCATACTGCTCTCTCCAGGTTGTACTAAGAATTTCATGAAATAATATTTGCTGAAGATGATAGGTGCTTTTCAGGTAAAATTTAGTGGTAGTAATAGTATTGTCTCTAAAAGAGTTCAAACTATCTGAGAGGCTATTGAAAGGGTTTTTATACCATTGGAAAAGCTAAAGAGACACAGTCATGCAGAATTTCTTTTGAAGGGATTGAATTGTGGCTTGAAGACCTCTGTATAGCCTACATTCTGCTTTTCTTGCACAAATTTGTGGACAGAGAGCAACCTGGGCACCCCACCTTTGTCCCCAACCTCCCCTCCTCCCCCATCTGTTGGTGACAGAGCCACCAGAAGCCCACCACCCTCTGGAGCGGATGCTTATTCCTTGACTTTGGTCGATAAACAAACCCAGAAGATTGAGTAGCGAGTATGGGTGTTTGTATAGAGCAGTTGAGGAAACATTCCCAGCCCAGAGGACACAGCTGGGGAGGCTGTCAGAACAATCCGGGCCTCTGAGAAAAGGCTAGACTTAGCCCAGCAAACATGGCCCCGGCCTGGGCTTGACCTTTAGATGCCACGTGTCACCTTCGGTGGGAAAATAAATAGTCCCCTTGTCTGGAATGTGCCCCCCCCTTCTCTTGTGAAACATGGGAAACAGGCAGCAATTGTGTGAGAGGAAAAGCCTGTCTGCAAGCTGTCCTTGGAGCATGTGGACAGGCCTGCCTCCCGCCAGCAGGTCAATACCACTATTGTCTCCCTTCATGGGCCGTGCTCGTCCCTCAGCCTCCCAAGATTCAGGCTCTAGTGTCAGGGGCAGGGCTGCTGTCTACACAGTTTTGTAAGGGGTGTGGAGGGGGAAGGCAAAGAGACATACTTCCCTTGGGCTAGCGGAAGCTTGGTGCTGCTTGGCTCATGTGAAGACCATGGATGGGGGAAAGCCCAGGTCAGGAGGTACAATGCTCACCTTTACATCGGGGGTGCTGAGACCTGTGGCCTGGAACCCTCGGAGGTGCAGAGAAAAGATGGAGTCTCGAGGTAGGAGTGAGGAAACTGGCCTAGGTGGCAGTGAGTTTGCTAAGCAGACCCTGAGGGAGGGCCACGGCTTCCTTACCCATAAGTTGGGCTCCTAAACTTCCAGACCTGCAAGAAGAAGCAAACAGCTTTCAGCTTGCGAACTACATTTAATTAATTGATAATAACTTCCAGGAGCCATTATATTACGAAGCGTCCTGACAGTTGGGTTCAAGCTCAGTAGGAAAGAGTGGCACATTGATTAATAATATCTGCCATAAGGTCTGATTGTGAAGGGATGGAGCTGTCAGAAGGTGAGCCCCTCTCTGCCACCCCTGTCCCAATTCCACACATGGCTGTCCTGACAGCCTGTCTCTCCTTTCCCTGGATCCCCTTCCAGGGCTGGACTCCTGTCCACCTTTGTCCACCTCTATCCCCACCGGTGAAAATATATTCTGTGGCTCAAGTTGGAAACCTGGATCTTATCGTGAAGTTCTCCTTTTCCATTTCCTTCCAGATAGGGGCAATTTACAAATCCTTCCAGTTCCACTTTCTCAAGATCTTTTTAATCCATCCTCCTCCCTCACCCACCACACAGCATTTGAGCTCATCTCTCACTTCGGTGAGTACAGCGCCCTTCCAACGGGTGTATATGACTTGGACACTTCCCATCCAGTCCATCATCCACCCATCACATCCACCACAAGAGTGGCCCTAGGAAAGCCTATGTCAAGAATTACAGGCAACAAGACTTCAACACGAGGTGGGGGGTTGGGGTGGGGCTCTTGAAATGGCGGAAGAGCTATCTGAGACTGTTGCAGGCAAATTGTAACTCCTTGCACTCCCAGTGCCTCAAATTTGGGATAGTTCATTCCCTCTCTCCCAGTTACCTTGTTAACAGACCTCCTAAATGCTTTCCAAAGCATCCTTATTCAAGTATGTGCATTAACAAGTTCAAAGATCCTCATTTTCCAACCTCTGAAGTCTAGGAAAGCTAAGAATTTTCTTCTTTTCTTCCAGTGGCCTCCTTATCTGTTCTGGTCAGTTTGTTCACTCCTATCTCTGGAGGAGTTAGGTCCCCCGAGGAAAGTTTGAGGACAAATACAGATGACTACTGGCCAATGCGTGGGAAGCAAGACATGGCAGCTGATAGGGCTCAGAAAATTCTTAGAGAGCCAGCTCTCGGCAGAGGGTCTGCCCTGACTAGGAGAGAGCAGTTGTAATTTGTTTTAACCAACTGCAAGGAGATGATTTATTCCCTGGAGCAGTAGGATGGGCTTCATAAGCATGATAGAGGAACATGGAATTTTGTAATAAACCCAGCAGATGCCCTTGCCTTGGAGGAAGGAAAGCTTAGTGACTCAGATATTAAAGTGTCACAGAATGGCTGGACAGGTCAAATGAAGGTAACACTTACATAGGACCAGGTTCCCCTATTCAGGGGAAGGCGTGCACCACCTACTGGTGATTGATGAGCAAGACAGCTTCCAGAGAGCCTTGAAGGGAGAAAGCCAGGCAGCCAATACACCACTTTTAACCACAAAATCTAGGGTGTTGGTTTTTATTTTAATTAGCAAATTTGAGACATTATGCCTGTGTGTTGCACATTATTCCAGGGTTTCCAATGGAATTATTAGATGTTTTCATCATTTTGCGGGTTATCTCCAGAAGCATCCTGAGGCAAGAGGAGAGATTAAAAATATAGACACGAGATGCTTAGGAAGGGTGATATGCCCTGAATGGTGTGGGGAAAGATTGGAAGTATTGAGATTTATTGGAAGATAACTGTCAGTGCTTTTTCTAGGTAAAAGTTTAGTGGATTCTTTTTTTTTTTTTTTTTTTTTTGATAATTAAAAATTAACATTTAAACTGCAGAAATAATTTTCCCCTTTTTAAAAAAGGAAATTCTTTTAGTATTTTTCAGAGAGGCTTTCCCTAGCCCCAGAGACTGGATTAGATGGTCCTATTATGCAAACTCATTGCCTCTTGTACTTTCCCTTCCAAGCACTTCTCATAATTTTTAATCACACATCTGTATGTTTCTTCATGTATTTAATATCTATTCTCCCACCAGGCTATAAATTCCAGGTGTAAAGAACTGGGTTGTCTTTTTTCCCCTGTTCTCACCCCAGCACCTAGCACTTGCCTGGGACATAATCTGAACTCAAAGGGACTGATAATGCTGGACTATACGGTGGATACGGAAGAAGATGAGGACACGAGGAAGTAAAAAGAGTGAAAAATGGTAGAGTCTATAGATTGAAAGTCCAAACGAGAATGGAGAATTTTACAATGTGAGGTCTAGAAGGTTGGCCAAAGGTTATGGGAGGAATGAAATTGAGATTTTAAGAGGAAGTGTAGCTATTGGTGATGACAATATTGGTGATGACAATTGGTGATAACCTCTACTAAGGTATCACATAGGAGTTGGTAGGTAAGGTGGGGTGGAAAACTTAATGACAGGTGAGGAACTGAATGTCTAAGGCCAGCTGTTGACTGTGTCTTGTCCATAGATTACCATTAACAAGATGACTGTTCATGTCAGGAATAATATGGAGAACTGAAGCCCATAGTGAATGCTGGGGAGACAGAGAAGTTGATGGATGACAACCAGAAGGAGAGATAGCAGTGGCATAGTCTGATAGGCATATGTTTCCTCCATCCATTTTTTTAAACAAATATTTACTAAGTGCCTATGATATATTCCATGAGTGATATAAATAAGAGTAAAACATTGTCTCTCCTTCAAGGAGTTTATAATTTACTGCCTATAAATGTAAGTAACATTGAAAGGCATTTATTGACTCAAGTGTTACTGATTATCTTTTTAAAAAAAATTTTTAATGTTTATTTATTTTTGAGAGCATGATTGGGGGAGGGGCAGAGAGAGAGGGAGACACAGAATCCGAAGCAGACTCCAGGCTCCAAGCTGTCAGCACAGAGCCTAACGCGGGGCTTGAACCATGAACTTCAAGATCATGACCTGAGCTGAAGTCAGATGCTTAACCGACTGAGCCACCCAGGTACCCCAAGTGTTATTGATTATCTCAATCTGTGCCAAGCATAATCCTTTAGGGATATGAAGACTCCTGGATCTTGCCTTCAAGGAGTTTATTATATGAGGCAGATACAAATAATGACATAAAAAAATTGTGACCCAAATGGATAAATGGTAATATTGAGGTTTACCCATAACATCAAGAGGGCATGAGGAGGTTTTTTAGTCCAGATTAAGGAAAGGGAATCAGAGAAAATTTCTTGCAAGAGAATATGTCTGATTTCAATGTTGAAGAAAGAATAAGAGGAAGTAGAGGGGAAGACTGGAGATTGTTCTAGAGAGAGTAAGCTGTGCAATGCCTGATGGCATATGAACTTATAGCAAATTCTGAAACCCACAAGAAGCTCTGTGTGAAGGGAGCCTGAGGGGAGATGTGGGGAGTGGGAGAAGATGCAGCTGGAAAGGTGAACAGTTACTAAATCATAAAGATTTTTATGACAGGCTAGGAACTTTGAACTTCATCCTGAACACTACTACGAAACCATGAAGTAGAGTAATGACACGGGTCTGTCTGAATTATTAGTAGCAAATGACGAGGGAGGGAAAAAACCCCAGCTCAAACAAGCTTAAGCAAAAGCATGAATTTATTGGTCGTATAACTTAAAAGTGCAAGGGTACATGTGGCTTCAATCAAATCTTGACACAGGGCTTAAATTAGCTCATCTGGAAGGTCCTTCTCCATCTTTTGGTTCTGCTCTCTTAAGTGTTGGTTTCATTCTCTGGCTCTTTGAGGTGGCAGTTCTGAGCCTATGTCTATCCACAATTAAATCTGGTAGAACCAAAGCTTTTGTTCCTGGAAGTTCTCACTCAAGCAAGACCCTGGACCCTTTCCCCTTCTGTTTAGACCAATTTGGTCACATGCCCTCTCTCAACCAATTACTGTGAACCACCCCCTTGAACCAGAGTCTGGCCCAGAGAAGATGGGGGAAGTGGGCTCCTTCACATAAGTATATTATCATGACAGTAGGGGGTAAATGGATACTGACCAGGTAAGAACAACAAATGTGTGCTCCAGTTTTAAGAAAGGTCACTCTTGGTAACTGTGTAGAAAATTTGACAAGGAAGCCCGGAGGCAAGGATGCTTGTCAGTCAGTTAGTACCATCAGATAAGAGGTGATGATGACCAGAACTAAGGCGATGGAAATATGAGCAACTTTTAGGTAAAAGCGATGGAATTTAGAGGATGGCTGGGAGTCAAGGAGAAGTGAGGAGCCAAGGTGCCTCCCAGGTTTCTCGCTTAGATATCTAGGTAACACCATTCAATAGAGTCAAAAACTGTTGGAAGAAGAGCAGTTTGGATGAGAGTCAAGAAGAATAAATTGTTTTGACATTGTGAGTTTAAAAGTGCCCATGGTATGTTCCAACGGAGGGTTCCAGGAGGCCATCAAATTTAAGAGTCTGGAATGCAAGGAAGAAGTCTGAACTGGAAACATGAATTGGAGGGTCAGGTTATGGATGAAGACTGACTCCATGGAAGGAAAACTAGACAGTCCAGGAAAAGGGTGTAACGGAAATGGTCCCAGAACTCAAGGGGCAAGCAGAAGGAAAATGAACTGAATTAACAAAGATGACTTGGAAGGACTTATCAGAGAGCTATGTTGTAAACCAGAATACAGCATCATCAAGGAAGGCAAGAAAGAAGCAGCAGCAGGTGGAAGCTGCTGTGTGTGGGGGGTGGGGGGATAGAGGATGCCCACTGTCACCTAATGCCTCAGGAGAGCAAGCCAGTAATGCTCAGGAGGAACGCAGCAAGGCAGCACCTGCAAGGACAATCTTGTTCTACGGTGAAGACAAAAAGGTGAAGGGAACAAATAATGAGGGTGGAATGTTGATTATGGAATGGGAGATTCTAGTAGATAGAGTGGACATATTTTGAAGGAACAGGGTGGGGTATTGGGAGATAAAGCCCCAGCAGAGGATGGGTGACTGCAGGGGTTCGAACTTCGGGGCTCAGCCGAGGTCGATAGGGAAGTGGATGTGGTCAGGATAGGTGATCCCAAGGTTCTAAATAAAATGCCGCAAAAAGTTACTTCAGTGCTGGTGTAGACTGGTGGTATATAAATCAGATAATAGGGACACCTGGGTGACTCGGTGGGCTCAGTGTCTGACTTCCGCTCAGGTCATGATCTCACAGTTTGTGGGTTCAAGCCCCGAGTCGGGCTCTGTGCTGACAGCTCAGAGCCTGAAGCTGGCTTCAGATCCTGTGTTTCCAACTCTCTCTGTCCCTCCCCTGTTCATGCTCTGTCCCTCTCTCTCTGTCTCAAAAATAATAAATAATAATAATAATAATAATAGACATTAAAAAATAAAATAAAATATGACATAAAAATAAATAACAAATAAATAAATACATAAATAATAGCATGCCCCTGAGGCAGTCCTCCTCCAATGGCTTCCCATTGTCCTTAGAATAAAATGCAGTACTGTACCCTAGCCTTCAAGACCCTACTTGGTCTGGTCTCTAACTTCATACCCAGCCACCCCCCTACCTTGTTCCATCTACAAGCAAACACATTCTTTCTGTACCTGGAAAGCCACATGCTCACTCCCATCTCAGGGCTTTTGCACCTGCTGGTCCTTCTGTCTACAGTCTTGTCCCCTTACACAAGTCTAGTTTGTCTGGTTCATTCAGGTTTTGGTCCAGGCATCATCTCCTCAAAGAGGCCTCTCTTCTCCTGCCTCCATAAATCACCTTCTTTCTGCTAACCTGCTTTATTTCCTTCAAAGAATTTATGACACTCTGGGATGGTTCCATTTATTTAATTCCTGTTCCTTTCCGCCAAAGTGGAAGATCCAAAAGGTCATAGACCTTTTCTGTCTTTGTTCACCCGTTATCCCCAGCTTCATGAAAAGAGTCTGGCACAAAGTAGGTGCTCCATAAATATTTACTGACTGACTGAATAAATGAATATTTAAAGTTGCAACTCCCTCTGTAGGTTCTGGATAGAGCTGTGGCCAAATTTCTTTGAGCTTTTAGGAATAGACAGGCTGACATATTTTGAAGTGAGAAGTCACTCAGGTTCTTCAAACAAGACATTTTTCTCTGATGTAAGTTATTCTGAATATCATACAGCATTTCCAAAGGAGCAAAGTTTGCTGATGGGAGAAAAAAAAATCTACTTAAAATATGGCAAACAGGTCCATGTTTGGTCCATGGCAGAATGGCCCACCTATAAATAGTTTTTCATAAGGAGCTATTGCACCAAATAAAAAGCCACCTACTCTTACCTGAAATATTTTTGGAGTTTTAGTTTTAAATGGAAATTTTAGAGTGCCACATTCTCCAGGAATGTTGAGGCTTAAGAAGACGGCTGCACCTGGCAGAGACTTCCAGAGACCATATCCTGACTATATTTTTGTTGTAAACTGTATTTCCTAAAATAGAACTTGTTTAGGGGAGGGTAGTGCAATGAGATCTCCCAGGAAATTGAGAATGTGTGAAGGAAGGGCTAGAGCCATGAACCAGAAGGGGACATTAACGTTTTCTAAATGTGTTCCAAAGAAGGCTAATTCCCTTAAGTATAACAAGAGCAACATGGGTGGGTGTGGGGCAGGGTAGAATTTGTCAAAATAAATCTAGTCATGTAGGTATGAGTGGGGGGAGTGGGCCAGAGAGAGAGAGGGAGACACAGAATCCGAAGCAGGTTCCAGGCTCTGAGCTGTCAGCACAAAGCCTGATGCGGGGCTTGAACTCACAAACCATGAGATCATGACTTGAGCCGGAAGCAAGATGCTTAACCGACAGAGCCACCCAGGCACCCCTAGTCATGTAGGTATTAGAACAAATATAAGCTGGTTTCTTTACTGGCCAACTTCCATGCATTTGGAGATGTTCCTAAGCTTTGGGGTGACCTATCATATCCATTCTTTTGACCTTAACACTTCCCAAGAGATAGCTACTAACATGGGTCCTGGTATCAACGGTAGTCGTATGATTCTCTGATAATAAACTTGGCTTTGACATCTTGGAGCATCAGGACTGAAGAGTGGTTTGCAGAAGTGATAAAAGATGGGTCAATATACACAGAAAAAAGGATGGTAAACAGCCAAGACATGGCTTTGATGTTCTGTCTCCTTGAAGGGCACAGGCTGAAATGCTGGAAGGAGAAATGAGGGAAGGGTTGGGATTTTAAGAAGATTGCATGCTAGCTAAGCCAATCCACCTGACAGAAGCTTTCGAGTCTTCCTCTGCTCCCTTTAATTCATTTGGCTAGAAGCCATCTCTGACACAAGTATTTCCTTATCTAAGGTCTGGAGTCATTTTTTGCTTTCTATTTTGGTTTGAGGCTTAATACTGCCTCTCTTTTGATTAGTGTAAATTTAGGTGGAAAAGATCATTTTTCTTTCCCTTCATGTAACTCTAGAACCAAGATGTTCAGAAAGGCAGGGTAAAGCACTGGCTTGGTGTTACAAAATATAAGCTACAAGCATAAGGTGCACATATAAATTACAGATTTATGCATCTGTGGAATATATCGTGTGTTGTTCTTTGTTACACAGAAGGATTTCCTAAAAATTCTTTCGAATGGCCCATAGTTCTTCTGGGTATTAACTGTGGTAATGGTAGGCTGGAAGTACACCAATTAAGAGGCCATAGAAGCTCTGGAAAGAGGTGTTATGAGTGGACTAGAATCCGGTCACTCATGTGACTTGGTCATGCTGCTGGTACTACTGACAGGTCCCCTTTTGAAGGGTTGACAAAGCCATATGTGCTGGTCTCATGGCCTCCCAACAGACTATGGGAAGAAACTATTTTCTTCCCAACAAACTATGGGAAGAAAATAGGACAACTCTATAATGCAAGCCAAATGGCATAATGAATGCCATAAGACAGGATAAAAAATGTATTTGATTATAAAGAAGCAACAAAATAATGAATGATTGGGGGAGGGTATGGTCAGGAAAGACTTCAAGGGCTTTAGTGGATGGAAAATCCACCTCTGAGGCCAGAGAAATATGGAGTGACAAGTCATTGGGTCAGATGGTTCCTGGGTCAGGGCATCGGGTGAGGTGAGCTGATCAAGACAGAGTAGGGCAGATAAGGCCAACGAGAATAGAATCATTGTCAATGGTGCGGTACTTAATTGGAGAGTTCCCAGGACCTATTCTTCATTTGATTGCAGAGGGAGAAAACCACAGCTGAAGACTTCTTTGACCTCATGGACTTCAGAATCAGTCAAATTCATGTTTAAACTCTTACTGTCTATGTGACTGCAAACAAGTTATACAACTACTTGACCCTCCATTTCTCCAACTACAGAAAGAGTATAATGATACCTTTCAGCAACATTGTAAAGAATAAATGAAATTGGCCGTTAGAGGGTACCAGCCCAATGCCTGGCACACAGTAGGTGCAAAATAATCTCCTTCCACTCTAGAAGGAAGTAACAGTAGAGTGGCTGATAGAAATCCAATGTCAAGATGTGCTTTGTCTTGAAGAACAATGTGTATTTAAAGCACCTCTTGGTGGTATCCCACATGCACACCCAGAAAAGGGTTTTTCAGTTACTGCTCAGTCATGAGAGGACGTATGTAAGCTGTACAGCATGGGGACAGGAGAAAGCCTTTTGATGGACCTGGTTTAAGTCTTTCTATTCAAGAACACCTGTTTACTTTTTAGTCATTTTCAGTGGAGAAAAAAAAATATTACAGTAGCCAAATAGGAAATGCAGATGGAGTTTTCTTTTTTGTATGACTCAAAATTACATTGCCAATCCTGAAGGCAATAAAGGTGTCAAAGAGGTCAAACACACAATTTGTGAAAAATCAATGTATCATGTGACAGTAAGCATAGCTGTTATTGGCCAAAACATTTCAGATAAAAAAAATTGTACTCAATGTTTTAAACTTAGACTCAAAGTTCGGTTATATTACTGAAAAGGGGAAATAGTGCATAATTATACAGATAAAGATGAGTAGAAATGTAAAAATGTGTGTTCTTTATTGTGGTGTTTCTTTTCCCCGAGCTGTTTGTAAATTGGTGGTATTTTGTAACTGAAGGTGTCTTAGGATTTGAGAAATCTGATATTTTCTGGTGGGGATCCAGATTCCCTTTGGTCATTACTCCTGCCTCTGTCCTATTCATTGACCCCCCATACTGATTCCACACCTTTTCAAGAACTCCAGTCACACCCTGTTACCACAGTCCGTTCACTGCTCACTTACTCTCTCTACAATTGGCCAAAGTTTGGTCTTCAGAGAATTAAAGTTGCCACCAACTGCAGATTAATTCTAGCTTTTGAGGTACCTCCTGGCTGTTTTACTCAACTGTATACTGTGTGAATAGCCAGCGTAAAATCTCCTACCATAAAATAACATTTTTCCCTTGCAGTACGGTGGCTATTGGCTTCAGTATTGGATTGAGGAATAAAAATGATAATTTCTATGTTAATTAGAACCAGGATGAGTTTTCCCCCATTATTTAGAAGCCCCTTTTTGCTTATATTTACTTTTTCTGTCCTGCATTCAAATGTCTTTTTGTAGAATGTGGGGTTAAACATTCTTCCTATGTACCCCACAAAGAAACAGAAATATGGTTCGCTTCAGATACTTTCTCAGAAGTTCTGTGTATATATAATGTTTTCTGTTTTAATTAGGAAAAAAATGTACTAGGAAAAAATGTAAAAGTTTGTTTTTAAGGCTTGTACATTCATCTATGTCCACATGATTTCCTTTGTATTTATAATGCAACTGTTTGATTTAATATACCTATTATATTACATATATTAAATTATATGTATATATATATACACATATATATACTGTGTTCATAGAAATATACATTATATATGAATCTGTAGCTACCTGACTTATAATCTGAACACTTTTCTAAAAAGGGTTATGTCCTATTAATTCTGTATATCTAATACCTAGTAGCGTATGCCTATATAATGAGGCACTCAGTAAATATTTGCTTATTATGGCTGAAAAAAAAAAGAATTTATTTCCAGATCCGTATTTAAAGTTTTGGGTTAAAAGGCTGTACTCAGCATAAGTCTGAATTTGTAACAGAAGGTTTTTTTTAAAGGTGCCAATTGAGGAGCTCAAGTTGTTCCCGAGAAGTACTATTCTTATACTGGTCAAGTCACATTTAGAACATTTGAAATACCTCTTGCTAAGGAACATGGTTCACTGTGCTTCAGGAGTCAAGGGGATAATCAGTTCCATTTATACAGGGAATTTGAGAGATTGGAAATCAGAGGGATCCTCCTACTTCTAGAAGCACCCCAACTCCACGTGATAGTTTAATTTTTCATCCCTGCCATGTACAGCCCAGGAAACTGTACAAAGGCAAACTCACACTTTCCATTGAAAACAACTGAGAACAGGGGCACCTGGGTGGCTCAGTTGGTTAAGCATCTGACTTTGGCTCAGGTCATGATCTCACAGTTTGTGGGTTCGAGCCCTGTGGAGGGCTCTGTACTGACAGCTCAGACCTTGGGGCCTGCTTCAGATTCCTTGTCTCCCCTTCTCCCCTGTCTCACTCTGTCTCTCTCTCAGTTTATTTATTTTTGAGGGGGGGGGAGAGAGAGAGAGAGAGAGAGATAGTGTGAGGGGGGAGGGACAGAGAGAGAGGGAGACACAGAATCCGAAGCCAGCTCCAGGCTCTGAGCTGTCAGCACAGAGCCGGATGCAGGGCTCGAACTCATGCCATGAGATCATGACCTGAGCCAAAGTCAGACGCTCAACCGACTGAGCCACCCAGATGCCCCAAATATAAGTAAACTTTTTAAAAAAGAAGAAGAAAGGAACTGAAACACCTACTGAATAATTAGATCAATTTCAAGGAAAAAAAAAAAAGACCTTCAGTGTTTTGATGCAGTGAAGTCAGCATCCTTGACAACCGCAGTAAAAGGGGAGCATACTTATTCTGTATATAAGAGTTAATGTTATTTTTCAAAAGCTGTCATAGTACAAGTGACATGTAGGAATAATGCTTTGCTCACATCACTTGTTTCCCTGTTTCAATAAAACTTCTGTTTCTGGAAAATAAATGGAAAATTATGTTGGCAATTAAAGCATGAGATAAATCACATGCCTTGAAGTTTAAGTCCAAGGATCCTATCACCAGCCAGGGGTCAGGGGTCTCACTTGCAGGAAAAGTTCGCAAAGCAGAAGAGGAGGAGGAAGAGCAAAGAACAGCCTTTGAAATACTAAATTTGCAAATTTTAATTGCAGAGTCATAGAAAGCATCAAAATGTCAATGAACATATTGTCACAGGGGCATCAGCCAATGTCCTATAAGTAGTTCATTTTTAAACACCCCACAAAGTTAAGTTCACAGCATCCATCCTGTTGACTTACTCTTGCCCCCCGCCTGGCCCTACCCCCTGGACACCTAGCATGTCCTCTTCTCCCACTAAACTCTGCACATCTTTTAAGACCAGTTCAAGTGGTCCTCCTCTGATTCTCCACAGACCCTTGGACATCCCTGTAATAATACTTGCCATGCATCTCCTCTTAGATAATAAGTTCTTTGAGGGCAGGCACTGTTTCCCCTTGTCCCTATGCTATCAGAACTCTCTCTGAGGCTTAGCATAGCATGGTCGCTCAACAAACATTTGCTGACCTGAGTTGAACTCTGGGAAACACAGAGGAGGAATAAAATAGGGAAGGGAAGAGAGGCTCCCCCCAGAGCTACATGACAAAGGGAAGAAATATGAATTCATACTTGCTTTCAGTAAATATTCACCGAATGCCTCTTAATGTGAAAAACTATGTTCCAGCCATCTGAGCCAAACAGACAAAAACCTTCACCTTGGAGGAGCTTACATTCTAGTTGCATGAGACACACAATAAACAAGCAAATTGTGTAATATTTGGGAGGTGGTGATTGACTTGGAAAAAGAAAATAAGAACTGAGAAGCCAACCAGGTGCAGCTATAGGTTGAACTTGCATAGAGAAAGGTCAGAAGAGGACACTGAGCAAAGACTAGAAGGAGGTGGGGAATCTGCCATGTGGAGATGTGGGGGAAGAGCGTGCTAAGCAGAAGGAATGGCCATGCGGAGGCCCTACCGGAGAGATGTGCTTGGTACATCCAAGGAACCACAGAGGCTCTTGTGGCTGGAGTGCCGGAAAGGAAGAGATAGTAGGAGGGGATGACGCCAGAGAATCAGGGGGTCCAGATCCCATAGGGGATTTAGGCTGTTGTGACAACCTTGCCTTCACACTGGCGCTGGGGGAGCAGAGAAGGGGCTGATGGCCTGAAGCCTCCATGGTAGTGAAGAAGGGTTGTGCTGAAAGACTGTGGCCATGCTCTGTGCCTCCCACAAAGCCGGCCCTTTTCCCTCTGACCTCACCTCTCCCTGGAGCCCAAGCTACTCCCATCTGCGCCCACTTTGTGCCTACTTCTCTCATGTATCCATCTGAGTTTTGCCTTGACATTTGATTTTATACAGGCCACAGACTTTGTCACAGGACCCCAACCAACCCATATTTCGTTGACTTGTCCAGTGTTCCAAACTGGGGATGTTTCAAGTAAAACTCAAGGTCTCATGCTTTTCTTTAAAAATGGTAAGATATGGTCATGATGGGCCTGCATTCCTTCATGGCCACAAGTCACTGGATCTGAGGAGAGCTAGCAACCTTCAGACAGAGGCACTTAGCTGCCACTTTGACACAGTCCCCACCACTCTCTGTTGTCTTACACCCTACCCTCTGACCTCAGTTCAGTTACCAGCTGGACCTTTAGCTGTACGATCTTGCTCTACAGACCTGCTAATGCCCACCCCTGTCCCCCTTTCTGACAGCTCCCTGACTTCCATTCCTTCCTTGGATAGTTTCCTTCTGCCATTGGCCTAGGCATATCCTGGCCCTGCCTTTCTCAACCTGGGTCAGCCCCTGGCTTCCAACCATACCAGGCTTTGCACTGAGACTCAGTCTTGCTGGCTCAGTCCTGTTGAGAATTTCTGTATTCAAGTACCTGGGCTGGAGGGTCTCCAGGAACTCTGCCAGCTGTGGGAACCCCAGATCTCCCGTTTGAGCACAAAAAAACTGAAGTGGAGAAAAACAGGTGTACAGCTTTCCTCTAATAAATGCACGTTTTATTCCCTTGTCTTTTAAAGTTGCATCAGGATGAAAGTCTGCTATACTCTGTTCTCATTTGACTCCTAGAGTTCTACCTGGGGCTTCATTGGTTCCAGAAAGATATGTTGCAGAAAATGCAGTTTTTCTATTGTCTTTCTTTATAATTAAAGTGTCCTTTTTGCCAGTAGTAAATCGACAGGAACTGAATGACTAATCACCAAGCAAGATTGTTTCTGAAGTGGGGTGGGAGCCACCACTTTCTCCCCTGTTTCAATAAAACTGTTTCTGTAAAATAAATGGAAAATTATGTTGGCAATCAAAGTATGAGATAAATCACATGCCTTGCAGTTCAAGTCCAAGGATCCTATCACCAGCCAGGGGTCAGAGGTCTCACTTGCAGGAAAAGTTCTCAAGGCGGAAGAGAAGGAGAAAGAGCAAAGAACAGCCTTTGAAATATTAAATTTTCAAACTTTAGTTGCAAAGTCATGGAAAGCATACAAATTCATGTAGTTTCCTCTCACCTAATTAGACTTTTAGAAGTAAGGGCAAAGAAGGAAAGGGAAAAGGAAGGGAGGATGGAAAGGAGGGAGAGAACAGACGGTCAACTCTTGTCTTCCCTCTGCCCGCAAACTCCCATGCCCTACTCAGCCTCTGTGACCTGTCCCCCCAGAGATGTGTCATGGACAAACCTCAGGTGCAGTGGGGGGGGCGTAGTTGTCTCCCACCCTACCCTGTTTTCACTTGCCCTACTCCTTGCCCTGTATGGTGCATTTCCAGTAGCTAGACCGGAGTTTGAAGATTCCCGGTGCACAGGAGATCCCTTTGGCTCTGGAGAGCTGATGAAGTTCCCAGAAGGCTCAAGGGGCCTGTTTCCTGGATTTAAAGCTGCCCCAGGCCTCAATGGGGATGCGAAGGAGGCCATGCAGTTGGGAGCTCACCTTACAAGGGCAGAAATGTAGGGCAGTAATGGGGGCTACATTTAAGGCCGCCTCTAAGTCAGGAACAAAGAGTGAGAATTTGGACCTGTGCCCCAAAGTGGGGCTTCCGGGGTGCCTGAGAAGGTTAAAAAAAAAGTGACTAGAGGGAGGACATCCTAACATTAGGATATCCTCATGATTTCCAGTTCTAGGCTGGGTGTTGAGTGAAGAACGGGCTAATTCTCTGGTGACCCATTCAATAGCTAAAAGACAACCCAGGAGGCTTTATCTGTGATGTTCTTTTTAAAATTGCTTTAACCACCAGTCTGCACAACCTGAACCACAGAATTCAGCAGGTACGCGGCACGGAGAGGTGAATTTGGGGAGCAAGAAGCCGCTGAGGGTAGGGAACCGCTTTTGTGGGTGGAGAGAGGATGGAGACTGGGAAGGGGGGCAGAATACAGGAAAAGCACCCCTCCCCAAAAGCTGCTGAAGAGAAAGTGGAAAATTGGAAACAGCCGCAGGGACTAAACTAAAAAGGGAGAAAGGAGAGGATTTAAATTCCATTAAGACTGTAAACAAGGGGAGCGCAAAGGCTGGAACTCCTCAGCTCGATACCTGGCAGTGCACTGGTGGGAAGGACGAATCCCCAGGAGCAGAGTGGGGTCCGTGAGGTTCTCAGGCCACATGGGGAAAAGTGGTTCCACTGCTGGAAGGACATTTGGTAGAGACTGTTGAAGCCACCTGGTCCCAGCAGATCCCAGAGAATGGTCACATTCACTGGTGCTGGAACAAGGTTGTTAAGGGTGAAGCCTGGTGCCAGATGTGTGTTGTGACTTTCCATAATCCCTGAAATGCTGCTGCTACACTGTCTCACGAACATTTTCTGGGGTGGGCTGGCACCTGGCGGCAGTCTCAGAGCACTGGCAGCAGCAGGGTCCAGCAAGCGTTCCTGGGTGCAGCTGACATTGGGCCATTGCTCATTTGGCCATTGTTCAGTGAGACCCCCCTCCCCTCCCCCACCCCCCACAGAGGAGTGGAATAGGTCAAAGCCGCAGTCCTTCGGAAGTAAGGGGCCAGGGAAAACAGCCGCATCTGAGACAAAACTCAGGAAAGAGGTACTGCCTGGGGCCTGGTCACGGAGAGTGAAAGAGCGGGGAGTGGACGAGAGCTGAAGACAGAGGACGGGTGCGCGATTGCTGACCCGGGAGAACAGACTGGGTAGCTGGGTGGCGCCATTTTCACCGCTCCTGTGCATGTGCATATGCACCTACGAGCGCTGCAACAATCCACCCCAGTAGGCTAGCAGCGCCATCTGGTGGAGAGCGGAGCCATTACACTGAGCCCCGCCCAACTGGGCCAACTTCCCTCTTCAAGAACACAAGTCTCACCACCAGCTTAGTTTCTGGACTATAAAGAGCTACATGACTTCTAGGAGAAAACAAAGCAATTCCAGTCCTACTTCAATCTGTTAGCAGGTTCATCTATTCAATTTTCTTTCTTTCCTTTTTTTTAAATTTTTTTCTTTTACACTTTTTTTCTTTTTCTTGAATACAGAAAGAGAAAAATTCATTTTTATTTTCAATTTTTATTAAAAATATTTTTCTTTAATTTTTATTACTCTATTTTTTACTTCCGTGTAAATTTTTTCAAATTCTATTTTAACTTCCATCATTTTATTTTAGTCTACTTCAGTGTATTCACCTTTTCAAATTTTCAAACAATTTCCTTTTATTTATTTTCTTTCTTTTTTTCTCTTTTTTGTTTCTTTTCTTTTTCTTGAATGCAGAAAGAGAAAAACTTCATTTTTACTTTCAATTTCTATTAAAAATATTTTTATTTAATTTTTTACTATATTTTTTTGCTTTTATGTAAATGTTTTCAAATTCTATGTTACTTCCATCATTTTATTTTAGTCTATTACAGTGTATTCATTTTTTCAAATTTCAAACGATTTCCTGTTTTTCTTTCTTTTTTAATCTTTTTTCTTTTTCATTTATTTTTTCTTGAAAAGAAAAAGGAAAAATTCATATTTATTTTTAGTTTTTATTAAAAATAGCTTTCTTTAATTTTTTCTACTATATTTGTTACTTTTGTGTATATTTTTTCAAATTCTATTTTACCCCCATCATCTCATTTTAGTCTACTTCAGCATATTTATTTTTTCAAATTCTCAAATGATTTCCTCCCCCCTTTTTTTTCTCTAATATGTCAAAGCACTTTCAACACCCAGACCAAAGCACACCTAAGATCTAGCATCATCTATTCGAGTTGTGTGTGTGTGTGTTTAATTTTTAATTTTAATATATTTTTGATTTTAATTGTTTTTATTTCAATTTTTCTACCTCATTAATTCCTTTTCTCCCTTCAAAATGACAAAGCGAAGGAATTCACCCCAAAAGAAAGAGCATGAAGAAACGACAGCCAGGGATGTAACTAACACAGATACAAACAAGACGTCTGAACCGGAATTTAGAATCACGATAATAAGAATACTAGCTGGAGTTGAAAATAGATTAGAATCCCTTTCTGCAGATATAAAAGAAGTAAAAAATAGCCAGAATGACAGTTAAAATGCTATAACTGAGTTGCAATCACGGATGGATGCAGCGGCGGCAAGGATGGATGAGGCAGAACAGAGAATCAGCGATATAGAGGACAAGCTTATAGAGAATAATGAAGCAGAAAAAAAAAAAGGGAGATTAAGGCAAAAGAGCATGATTTAAGAGTTAGAGAAATCAGTGACTCAATAAAAAGGAACAACATCAGAATCATAGGGGTCCCAGAAGAGGAAAAGAGAGAAATAGGGGTAGAAGCGTTATGTGAGCAAATCATAGTGGAAAACTTTCCTAACCTGGGGAAAGACATGGACATCAAAATCCAGGAAGCACAGAGGACCCCCATTAGATTCAACAAAAACTGATCATCCACAAGGCATATCATAGTCAAATTCACAAAATACTCAGGCAAGGAGAGAATCATGAAAGCAGCAAGGGAAAAAAAGTCCCTAACATACAAGGGAAGACAGATCAGGTTTGCAGCAGACCTATCCACAGAAACTTGGCAGACCAGAAAGGAGTGGCAGGATATATTCAGTGTGCTGAATCAGAAAAATATGTAGCCAAGAATTCTTTATCCAGCAAGCCTGTCATTCAAAATAGAAGGAGAGATTAAAAGTTCCCAAACAAAAATTAAAGGAGTTTGTGACCACTAAACCAGCCCTGCAAGAAATTTTAAGGGGGACTCTCTGAGGGGAGAAAAGATGAAAATATATATATATATATATATATATATATATATATATATATATATATATATATAAATAAACACCAAAAGCAACAAAGATTAGAAAGGACCAGAGAACACTACCAGAAACTCCAACTCTACAAGCATCATAATGGCAATAAATTCATATCTTTCAGTACTCACTCTAAATGTCAATGGACTCAATGCTCCAATCAAAAGACACAGGGTAACAGAATAGATAAGAAAACAAGATCCATCTATATGGGTTTACAAGAGACCTACTTTAGACCTAAAGACACCTACAGATTGAACATAAGGGGATGGAGAACCATCATGCTAATGGTCGACAAAAGAAAGTCAGAGTAGCCATACTTATATCAGACAAACTAGACTTTAAAATAAAGACTGCAACAAGAGATGAAGAAAGGCATTATATCATAATTAAGGGGTCTATCCACCAAAAAGACCTAGCAATTTTAAACATTTATGCTCCAAATGTGGTAGCACCCAAATATATCAATCAATTAATCACAAACATAAAGAAACTCATTGATAATAATACCATAATACTAGGGGACTTCAACAGCCCACTTACAACAATGGACAGGTCATCTAAACAGAAAATCAACAAGGAAACAATGGCTTTGAATGACACACTGGACCAGATGGACTTAACAGATATATTCAGAATATTTCATCCTAAAGCAGCGGAATATACATTCTTCTCCAGTGCACATGGAACGTTCTCCAGAATAGACCATATGCTGGGACACAAATCAGCCCTAAGTAAATACAAAAAGATAGAGATCATACCGTGCATATTTTCATACCACAGCACTGTGAAACTTGAAATCAACCACAAGAAAAAATTTGGAAAGGTAACAAATACTTGGAGACTGAAGAACATCCTACTAAAGAATGAATGGGCTAACCAAGAAGTTAAAGAGGAAATTTATTTTATTTTATTTTTTTTTTATTTTTTAATATATGAAATTTACTGTCAAATTGGTTTCCATACAACACCCAGTGCTCATCCCAAAAGGTGCCCTCCTCAATACCCATCACCCACCCTGCCCTCCCTCCCACCCTGCCCTCCCTCCCACCCCCCATCAACCCTCAGTTTGTTCTCAGTTTTTAACAGTCTCTTATGCTTTGGCTCTCTCCCACTCTAGCCTCTTTTTTTTTTTCCTTCCCCTCCCCCATGGGTTTCTGTTATGTTTCTCAGGATCCACATAAGAGTGAAACCATATGGTATCTGTCTTTCTCTGTATGGCTTATTTCACTTAGCATCACACTCTCCAGTTCCATCCATGTTGCTACAAAAGGCCATATTTCATTTTTTCTCATTGCCACGTAGTATTCCATTGTGTATATAAACCACAATTTCTTTATCCATTCATCAGTTGATGGACATTTAGGCTCTTTCCATAATTTGGCTATTGTTGAGAGTGCCGCTATAAACATTGGGGTACAGGTGCCCCTATGCATCAGTACTCCTGTATCCCTTGGGTAAATTCCTAGCAGTGCTATTGCTGGGTCATAGGGTAGGTCTATTTTTAATTTTCTGAGGAACCTCCACACTGCTTTCCAGAGCGGCTGCACCAATTTGCATTCCCACCAACAGTGCAAGAGGGTTCCTGTTTCTCCACATCCTCGCCAGCATCTATAGTCTCCTGATTTCTTCATTTTGGCCACTCTGACTGGCGTGAGGTGATATCTGAGTGTGGTTTTGATTTGTATTTCCCTGATAAGGAGCGACGTTGAACATCTTTTCATGTGCCTGTTGGCCATCCGGATGTCTTCTTTAGAGAAGTGTCTATTCATGTTTTCTGCCCATTTCTTCACTGGGTTATTTGTTTTTCGGGTGTGGAGTTTGATGAGCTCTTTATAGATTTTGGATACTAGCCCTTTGTCCGTTGTGTCATTTGCAAATATCTTTTCCCATTCCGTTGGTTGCCTTTTAGTTTTGTTGGTTGTTTCCTTTGCTGTGCAGAAGCTTTTTATCTTCATAAGGTCCCAGTAATTCACTTTTGCTTTTAATTCCCTTGCCTTTGGGGATGTGCCGAGTAAGAGATTGTAAAGAGGAAATTTAAAAGTATATGGAAGTCAATGAAAATGATAACACCACAACCCAAAACCTCTGGGATGCAGCAAAGGCGGTCATAAGAGGAAAGTATATAGCAATCCAGGCCTTCCTAAAGAAGGAAGAAAGGTCTCAGATACACAACCTAATCTTATGCCTTAGGGAGCTGGAAAAAGAACAGCAGATAAAACCCCAAACCAGCAGAAGACAGGAAATAATAACGATTAGAGCAGAAATTAATGCTATCAAAACCAAAAAAACCAGTAGAACAAATCAATGAAACGAGGAGCTGGTTCTTTGAAAAAATTAACAAAATTGACATACCACTAGCCAGTTTGATCAAAAAGAAAAAGGAAAGGACCCAAATAAATAAAATCAAGAATGAAAGAGGAGAGATCACAACCAACACAGCAGAAATAAAAACAATAATAAGAGAATATTATGAGCAATTATATGCCAATAAAATGGGCAATCTGGAAGAAATGGACAAATTCCTAAAAACATATACACTACCAAAACTGAAACAGGAAGAAATAGAAAATTTGAACAGACCCATAACCAGTAAGGAAATCGAATTAGTAATCAAAAATCTGCCAAAAAACAAGAGTCCAGGGCCAGATGGCTTTCCAGGGGAATTCTACCAAACATTTAAGGAAGAGTTCACACCTATTGTCTTGAAGCTGTTCCAAAAAAATAGAAATGGAAGGAAAACTTCCAAACTCTTTCTATGAAGCGAGTACTACCTTGATTCCAAAACCAGACAAAGACCCCACTAAAAAGGAGAACTATAGGCCAATTTCCCTCATGAACATGGATGCAAAAATACTCAACAAGATATTAGCCAACCGGCTCCAACAATACATTAAAAAAATTATTCACCATGACCAAGTGGGATTTATACCTGGGATGCAGGGCTGGTTCAATATCTGCAAAACAATTAACGTGATTCATCACATCAATAAAAGAAAAAACAAGAACCACATGCTCCTCTCAATAGATGCAGAGAAAGCATTTGACAAAATAGAGCATCCTTTCTTGATAAAAACCCTCAAGAAAGTAGGGATAGAGGAGCATACCTCAAGATCATAAAAGCCATATATGAACGACCCAATGCTAATATCATCCTCAATGGGGAAAAACAAAGAACTTTCCCCCTAAGGTCAGGAACAAGACAGGGATGTCCACTCTCGCCACTGTTTTTCAACATAGTATTGGAAGTCTTAGCTTCTGCAATCAGACAACACAAACACATAAAAGGCATCCAAATCAGCCAGGAGGAGGTCACACTTTCACTCTTCTCAGATGACATGATACTCTATATGGAAAACCCAAAAGAGTCCACCAAAAAACTGCTAGAATTGATTCCAGAAATGGACCCACAAACGTATGGCCAACTAATCTTTGACAAAGCAGGAAAGAATATCTCTTCAGCAAGTGGTGCTGGGAAAACTGAACAGCGACATGCAGAAGAATGAACCTGGACCACTTTCTTACACCATACACAAAAATAAACTCAAAATGGATGAAAGACATCAATGCAAGACAGGAAGCCATCAAAATCCTTGAGGAGAAAGCAGGCATAAACCTCTTTGATCTTGGCTGCAGCAACTTCTTACTCAACATGTCTCCAGAGGCAAGGGAGACAAAAGCAAAATAAACTATTGCAACCTCACCAAAATAAAAAGTTTCTGCACAGCGAAGGAAACAATCAGCAAAACTAAAAGGCAACCGACAGAATGGAAGAAGATATTTGCAAATGGCATATCAGATAATGGGTTAGTATCCAAAATCTATAAAGAAGTTATCAAACACAACACCCAAAAAAGAAATAATCCAGGGAAGAAATGTGCAAAAGATATGAATAGACACTTCTCCAAAGACATCCAGTTGGTCAACTGACACATGAAAAAAATGCTCAATATCACTCAACATCAGGGAAATACAAATCAAAACCACAATGAGATACCACCTCACACCTGTCAGAATGGCTAACATTAACGACTCCGGCAACAACAGATGTTGGTGAGGATGAAGAGAAAGAGGATCTCTTTTGCATTGTTGGTGGGAATGCAAGCTGGTGCAGCCACTCTGGAAAACACTATGGAGGTTCCTCAAAAAACTAAAAATAGAACACCCTATGACCCATCAATTGCACTACTAGGCATTTATCCACAGGTTACAGGTGGGCTGTTTTGAAGGGGCCCATGCACCCCCATATTTATAGCAGCACTATCAACAATAGCCAAAGTTTGGAAAGAGCCCAAATGTCCATGGAGGGTTGAATGGATAAAGAAGATGTGGTATATATATATACAATGGAGTATTATTCGGCAATCAAAAAGAATGAAATCTTGCCATTTGCAACTATGTGGATGGAACTGGAGGGTATTATGCTAAGTGAAATTAGTCAGAGAAAGACAAATATCATCTGACTTCACTCATATGAGGATTTTAAGAGACAAAACAGATGAACATAAGAGAGTGAAACACAAATAATATAAAAACAGGGAGGGGGACAAAACAGAAGAGACTCATAAGTATGGAGGACAAACTGAGGGTTGCTGGAGGGGTTATGGGAGGGGGGATGGGCTTAATGGGAAGGGGCACTAAGGAATCTACTCCTGAAATCATTGTTGCACTATATGCTAATTAATTCAATGTGAATTTTTAAAAATAAAAAAAATAAAAATAAAATTGCTTTAACCAGGAGCCATTCTAAAACCCATAATGTTCATTGGGTATCCCTGGACTGGAGAGAACTGGTCTTCTTCAAAGAACCAAAGACAAAGAAAAAAAAAAAAAAAACCTTTTCTCTCTTGATTTGTGAGCCCCTGGGTTGCTAGAATGCTTCTCTTCAAAGATTCTATTTCGCATTTCATGCCTGTCGTTTTATTTTCTGCTACCTGCTTAGAAATAACCTTGTCTTTCTGGTACTTAGTTATACCACATAAATCCTTCTGCCATTTCTAAGAAAGCACAGAACTGTGCTCTGACAGCCCTTCGTGGACAGCCAGGCTGCAGGGGCACAGCCCAGCGCTGCCACCTAGGCTGGCTTAGTGTGAAAACATCCGCCGGAATTTGTGAAATGGGATTTAATTGGTGCTGAATAAACTCTGTTTTAAAATTCCTCACACATCGGCCTCTGCTCCTGGGTGACAACAATCTGCATCTGCTCCGCTTTGTAACAGAATCCTGGTCCCGTAGCCCTGTGCCCGAGAAAGAGGCAGCGACAGGACACCCCCCCCCCCACCCCATCCCCCTGCACCCCCTTTCCGAGCTGTCAATCATCTGCCAGCTCTGCTCCCTGCTGCCCCGGGAGAGGCTCCAGGCGGTGCGTCCTCACTCTCTCCTAACAAAGGAAGCCAGAACTACCGAGGAGCCCACACGGAACTTTGGGGCAGAATTACAAGCTTTCATCTGATGGAGAACTGTTCTCATTAATGGCAGCGTGGCGCTCACGTGCAACTTTAAGAAACGGGTGCAACTGCTTGATACTGATGGAGGAAGCACAATGAGACCCCTGGTTAGTGAAAGTCTGAGAGCTTAGCAGGAAAGCCTGTGCCCCACCCCAGGTTTGCCATTCCCGGGGCCACTGAGAAAGCCACAGATGCTGTTTTTAGTGGGTGTGGGTTTGTCCTTTGGGGTAGGACTGGGGGAGTGGGGGCGGGGCGGGATGCGTGACTCACCCATGGGTTGTTGGTATATAGACCCCTGGAACAAAGAGTAGAGGGGAGCCGGGAGGATGGATCGGGGTTACCTGGATGACAGAATCTTCCTCCACTTGTGGAAATGGGGGGCGAGCTTAGAATCAAGATGGCAGGTAGATTTCATCCAGTGCAGTGGTAGTAACTACCCGGAAGACAGTAGTAAGAAGAATTTCAATTCTCTATCTGGGCTCCAGGGAGGAAAAGGTATTGTGATTAATTAGTAGTCACATAGCTTGATTCAGTTTGAAGAAGGCTTAACTTCCATACACTAGCTGGTGAGTTAGGAAGTTTGGGGCTGATATCCAGTGAGTTACTTGCGTTAGGAGACAGGGCAATTACTCAACACAGTACATAGAATTCTTCATGATAAGGGCCTAGTAGTCGCTCCGGTGTCGTGTCCCACCCCACCCCATCTCTTGCTTTATATACCCATCATGGTTCTCTGAACACAGTCTTGGGCAACCAGAAAACCCATGCCCAAGACCACTGAGCTCTACCCTTCAGAGACCAGAGCAGAGGCCCCAGCAGCACACTGCAGATGCAGGGGGCCAGGGGGATTTGGAGATGTGGGCCCCGCAAGGGGGTAGCAGCAGCAAAGGCGGAGGCTGCTATGGTGCCAGCCCCAGGCAGTGCTATGCGGTGAGCCCCATTCAGCCGGGGCCCAGCGAAGCCTTCAGACCAGAAGAACCTCAGGAAAGAAGGGTTACTGGGCAGTAAGGAGGCGCAGCTCTGATGGCCATCTGAGAAAAGCTACCATTTAGGGATGGGGATGAATTGAGTCCCCTTGGTGAAGGAATCTAAGAAAGCAGGGATTTTCCAGAGCAGTGGCCCTGCCCCAGGGTATGGGGTCCATAGGCTTGTGATATAGAACAGGGCAGGGAGACTTATGGGCCTCTCAGCCCCACTCATCATGGGTTTGAGCCAAAAGACAAAGATGGGGTGAGGCTCTGCAGCTCCCATCTTAGCTGTGTAACCCACAGACACATCATTTAAACTCTGAGTTTCAGTTTCCTCATCTGTTAAATGGGAGCGGTCAGACCCATGCCACAGGGCCATGGTCCACTCACTTATTCACTTGTTGCACATTTATTATGTGCCCAGCAAGTGCCAAGTGCAGAGGTAGCTGCTGGATGAATAAGACATAGTCCCTGAGCTGGAACCAGGAATTTAGGCACAAAAACAGAGTCATAAAGCAAAGAGGAAATGCTTGGCTGCTTTTCCCATTTCACATGGATAATGACCATGTAGGGGAACTAATGCCCAGCCTAGAATTAGAAGGTATTTGAGAAATACTGGTGTTGGGGGACGTCATTGAGAAGATGCGACTGCTGTTGACCCGCGTGCTGGACCCCAGCCATCAGAGGCTCCTCACCCTCTCCCCTGTCCTTGGAATGTGCATTTCACTTGCCTTCCCCACACCCAGAGGCTGCCCTCAGGACACAACCTTGAGATAGTGCTGAGACCATCTGGTTGGTATGCTCAACTGAACCCACTTAAGGCCTCCATATAAACTTTTAAGATTTTGCAGCAGGTGTGGAATCTACACATCTTGCTGCCACTCAGGACAAGCCTTGTATATAAGTTCCCTTGACTATGTAACCTGCTGCCCACCCATCTGGTCGGCCCACCTCCTTCTTTAGACTCTTCTGATCCTCTGCCTCCAGAAGATGGAGGGTGGAGGTGGGGGGGGGGGGGGAGGAGAGGTTCAGATTACATATGGGAAGCTCCCCAGGAGTTTAGAAACACCAAGTGGATGACAGAATCTGACAGGGCAGCCTGAGGGAGGCCTGGAAGTTAGTGGGGAGGGGGAGAAAGGGAAGGGAGACTTTGCTTGAGCTGCCTTAGGGCAAAAGCTTTGGAGCCCTGAGCTTATCTGTGAGCCCTGGCCACACTGAGAGTAACTTGTGAGCAATCTCCTCTTCCCCTAGCTGTCTTCCTGAGACCCCAGCAGTCTCTGGGGCCATCCCCCTGGCTCTCCCGCAAAAGGGGCAGCTCAGTTCTTGCCCACAACCCCCAAATTTGCCTATCTGTATCCATTTTGCTCTTTCTTCTCCTTTGACAATATTCTGCGGGTAGATGCCAGCTAAGTGTATACTCAGGTGTGATGGCTATGAGGTTAAGCTGAATCTACAAATGGCAAATCCCTCTTCTAACCACTGCTCAGCTAGCCATGATTATCCACCCAAGATGCAAAATAACCCGATGACCTGGAAATAGCTGGGAAAGCATTCAAATTAACAACCCAGACAAGACTGATCATTTAACTTTTTCACTCGCAGAAAGAGTAATACTTAGGGTCTCTAACACCTTCTAAATGCATATGAAACAACTTTAACAATAGGTGGATAATCAAATTGTTCTGAATAATCCAATCTAGTGTTTTCCAGCTTCTTCTTCATGCTAATTTATTCTGACATGGCTTTTCAATAATGAAAATCTGTTCTTGTAGAATCCATTTCATCGAGATTTTCCATATTAAAATGGAGATGGAAATGTCGTGGAGAATTAGATTACTTGTCCTCCTTCCAGCGCCTGGCATTCCTGGGGAGGGGCTTTGTGTCGCACTGGATAACCAGATGGCATTAATTGGAGAGGAGAGTGTACCTTCCATGTCAGGCCAGGCAATTATTTTTAAAGTGCTCTTTCTATCTAGCCATCTCGTCGAAGCCTCTTGCCTGCACAGACTTCATTGGTTCCTTCCCTCATAAAATTTATTAATTTTCAAAGGGTTTTCAGCCCTAATCATTACCACCATGGTGGAAAAGTAGTTCAAATAAATGCCTCAGTGACTAGAACACGTGTTGGTGTCTCATTCTGGAGAAACACTTTCTGGGCAAACCAAATCCTTAACATCAGAAACAAAAAGACAGATTGATAAATAAAGACAGATTTGGGGAGCACCTTCTGGGCACAGGTCCCCTGCTGTGGGCTTCTCCATCTTCAGGGCACGTAAGAATCAGCTGGGCAAGGTGTTAAATATGTGGGTTTCTGGGACCCACTCTCAGAGATTCTGAATCAATCGGTGCTCAATAGTTGTTAGCTGCCAAAGCCAAACTGTATAATACACTCTTCGTAAATCTCCTCTGGCAGTTTGCTGTATGCGGTAGTGTTGGGCTGGCATCAGCTCCCCTTCTCGAGCACTCCTTGGAAGGTCGTAATCAAATATGGGACAGGCACTCTTTCCAAAAGCTATGTGAACAATAATTAATTCACATCAAATAATATTAATTTGGTTATTGCTATAGAGGTGAGGCATCTCCGTGGCCCCATAGTTCTAATCTTTTTGTTTTATCTAGTAGCATTGGTTTTCCTTGGTTCTTCAGCACCACTTCCTAAAATCCCCTACAGGATTATGCTAATTCAGCTCTTCTCAAATATGTCTCTAAATAATAACATTGAGAATAACAATAATGACAATAATAAATATTTACCAGCAACTTACTATATAGCAGTAAGCTCCCTGCATGTTCTGTCTCACTGAATTCTCACAGCCACCCTAGGTGACATGCACTATTGTTATCCCTCATCTTACAGATGAGCTGTGCATTACCAGAGGCTTCCCCAGTTGCACATGGCCATGGAGGTATTAGCCGGGCCATCTGGGTTTTTTGGAGTTCTCCTATGTAGGACAAAGTAGGATGGTTCGTCCAGGACTGAAAGGGTTTTCTGGGAATTGAGACTTCCTTTCCTAAAACTGGGAAAATCAGGATGAGTTGATCACCCTCTTCCTATATGAGGTGGGTTTTTTTGGCAGGGGGAGGGTTCCAAATTCAGAAAGAATGGTTCCAAATTCTGAAAGGAAAGTTGAGTCCTATGATCCAAAGATGGAGTCCAAATGGTTTGTTTAAGAGACAAGAAGCAGGGGTGTGTGGGTAGCTCAGTCAGTTAAGTGTCTGACTCACGGTTATGGGATCAAGCCCCACATCGGGCTCCATGCTGAGTATGGGGCCTACTTAAGATTCTCTCTCTCTCTCAAATGTCCATTGACTGAAGAATGGATAAAGAAGTTGTGATACACACACACACACACACACACACACACACACACACACACTGGAATATTTCTCAGCCATGAAAAAGAATGAAATCTTGCCATTTGCAATGACGTGGATGGTACTAGAATGTATTATGCTGAGCAAAATAAGTCAGACAGAGAAAAACAAATTTCACTCATATTTGGCATTTAAGAAACAAACCAGATATACATATTGGGGGAGCAGGGAGAGGAGAGAGGGAAACAAACCACAGGAGACTCTTAATGATAGAGAACAAACTGAGGGTTGAAGGGAAGTGGATGAAGGATGGGCTAGATAGGTGATGGGTAGGTACCAAGGAAGGCACCTGTTGTGATGGGCACTGGGTATTGTATGTAAGTGAGTCACTGAATTCTACTCCTGAGACCAATCAATATTGAACTGTATGTTAATTAACTAGAATTTAAATAATAAAAAAATATCCTCTCTCTCTCTCTCTCTCTCTCTCTCTCTCTCTCTCTCTCTCTCCCTCTGCCCCTCTCCCTCACTGGAGCACTCTCTCTCTCTCTCAAAAAAAAAAAGAAAAAAAGAAAGAAAGAAAGAAAGAAGGAAGGAAAGAAAGAAAGAAGGAAAGAGAAAGAAAGAAAGAAAGAAAGAAAGAAAGAAAGAAAGAAAGAAAGAAAGAAAGAAAAAGAAAGAAGGAAGGAAGGAAGGAAGGAAGGAAGGAAGGAGAGACAAGAAGCAACCAAAAGCCGTGGCACAGCGTCAGGAAAATGAATGTGAAAACATCAGATTTGAATACTTGAATACTTCATTGTGGTCTGTGACAATGAGATAAAGTGGCTTTGACTTGCCAGCTACAGCGTGGTACATGGTATGTCAGCCATATTTAAAGGGCCAGATAAAGGGGTGCCTGGGTGGCTCAGTCAGCTGAGCACCCAACTTTGGCTGAGGTCATGATCTTGCAGTTCCTGGGTTCGAGCCCTGTGCCCAGCTCTGTGTTGACAGCTCAGAGCCTGAAGCCTGCTTCAGATTCGGTGTCTCCCTTTCTCTCTACCCCTTCCCCGCTTGTGCTCTGTCTCTGTCTCTCAAAAATAAATAAACGTTAACAAGTTTTTAAATAAATAAATAAAGAGCCAGATATGGGGGCGCCTGGGTGGCACAGTGTGTTAAGCATCTTGACTTCCAGCTCAGGTCATGATTTCATGGTTTGTGAGTTCCAGCCCCATGTTGGGCTCTGTGCTGACAGGTCAGAGCCTGGAGCCTGCTTGGGATTCTGTGTCTCCCTCTCTCTCTGCCCCTCCCCACTTGTGCTCTCTCTCTCTCAAAAATAAATAAACTTTACAATAAATAAAGGGCCAGATATGAAGGGCACATCTCTGCTCTTCTCCTGTCCTCTTTCTAAGGTCCTGAGGCTCGTCCAGAAATGCCTGTTGTGCATTGTGTTCTAGAACAATCTAATGCCATCCCCAGTCCTACGACTCAATCTCAACTCTCAGGACCTCTTAGGAAAAGCAGTGGCAAGAGCGGCAGCTCCATTCCTGCTTCCCAGGAGCATATGCACAACAGCTCCCTTCACACCTCTCCAGCAGAGAAAGTCAGGTAGCTCCTGGGTTTGTGCCACTGCGCTGCACCCACCAAGTGTTAGGTACAGAGAGGATATTGCCCTCCCACCCCCACCACCCGGGATAACAGGAGGCTGCAGGAATCCTAAGTTTCAAAAAAACAATGTCTGAAGTCTTTACTCCGGATTAGAGGATTTCCTCCAGAAGCAGCCTGAAGCCACGGGGAACGCGGAACCAAAGAGCTACCAGAGCTTAGAACAGACGGTTGAGTCCGAAAAGTTAAGGAAGAGACTCCAAGAAGTTTTGAGAACCAAAGGAACCAGAAGCAGCAAAGAGCAACGACGTATGACATCCGAGGACCAAGGAATCAAAAGCTGGAGTTTGAAGTCCAAAGCAACCTAGGACAATTGTCTAGAGCAAGTATAATTGTCGGCAGCTGGCTTTTGTGGCCCAGTGCTGCCTGGGTGTGTGTGGGCAGGTGTTTTTAAAGAGACAGTTAAATATTATAGAAGACACACAATTTCATAAGGGGAGGAGGATGAGTTTTCTTTCCTTGGTAGCTGCCATTATGTCTCTCCTACCTCCCTCTGGCTCCCATTCTTCCATCAGCTGACTCAGACTTTACTTCTGTTCTCCAGTGCAGGCTTTTCTCCCCAACCAACATGCAGACACTTTTGCCTACATTTACTCTCTATTTACTGACTGCCTACCATTCCAGTTATCTGCTGCTGGGTAACAAAGCACCGCAGAACTCAGCAGTTTCAAACAACAACCATTTATTTGCTCATGATTCAGCAAGTCAGCTGGGCAATTCTTCTGGACTGTTTGGCAGGTGGGGCTGTGGGAAATCTCTGCAGCCAGCTGGGTCCAGCTGGGACTGTAGGTCTGGCATGGCCTTCACTCACATGGCCAGTAGTTGGCAGACTGGTTAAGGTCTAGGAAACCCTGGCTGGGACAACTCATCATCTGTGCTTCATTGGGTCTGTCAGCCTCCAGGAGGCTAACCTGGGATTTTTCACATGGTGATGGAAGGATTTCCAGTCCCAGACAAGGGTAAGCCTCAGTGCTCTAGTACTTTTAAAGCTGTACTTGGATCATGTACGTTAATGTCCCTTTGGCCAAATCAAGTCATGTGGCCAAGCTCAGAGTCAGAGGAGGAGAGGTAGACTCTACCTTTTGATGAGAGGAACTACAAAGAATTTGCGCCCACTTTCTGCAATTTACCACACCTACCATATACCAGGCACCGTTCTAGACTCTAAGGAGAACACCATGCAGAAAACAGACACAAATCCCTGCCTTTTCTTTCCCAGCATGATTATAGCAATATATGGTAACTGTATAGACAGTCTATTATTAATAACATAGTAACTATAATTAGAGTAAATCTAGGGAAAGGTAGTATAGTGGGCTTTCTGTTTATTCCATGTTGTAATGTTACCCTTTTCTGGACTTTTTTTCCTTCTAAATCTTTTCTTAAGCCACTTTATTTAGACATAATTCACATACCATATAATCCACCAATTTAAAGTGTACAATTCACTGCTTCTTAGTCTATCCACAGAGTTGTGCAGTCATCACCTAATCTAATTTTAGAACATTTGCTTCTCTAAACACTGCTGCAAATATTAATGGTCCCCCTTCCCATCGGCGCATCCCTACTTCTCCCCCACCCCCTACTCCCGCCAACTCTTGATTGGAGATCAAGGAAGGAAGAGATCTGTCAAAAGTCACCAGAGAACAAAGGCAAACAGTGCTAGAATTAAAAACTAAGTGGAAGGATACACAAAGAGAAACTTCCTCTCGGATCTGCTCTTCCTGCCTCCCCTCACCGCCAGCAGTGAACTTGGCCAGTCCAGACTTGAAGAGGACCAGCAGGTTGTGTTCATTCATCTTTCATCTATTTAGTGGGTGATCATTGGGCCAGGCCCTGGGAATATAGATGAAGGTATGGGCCGTGCTCTAAAGAAGCTCAGACAGAGACCAGAGGTTGGGGAATGGGGGTGCAACATAGTAAGAGTCATGAGGACAATGTAGCTTACGGATGTAGAGATGGCCACCAGGTAGAGACAGTCTACCTCACAATAAAACCAACATAGATGAGGAGGGGAGGAACACCTAGGCAGAGACAGGAGAAGGGCCACCTGCTAATGACATTGTTGGGGATCCATACCCAAACAACCCACAAATGTGCCTCAGATTTCCTGGGCACTTGACACACAGTGTCTCCTCTCTCTCTCTCTCTCTCTCTCTCTCTCTCTCTCTCTCTGAAGTTGGGCACCTGTCACTTGCAATCAAAATCCAATGTGTTCAAACTAATACGTGGCTCAGCCCCCTCCTGCCTCCTTTGCCAAGTATCATCAGAGAGTTTGAAAGTTTGGGGGATGTCTTCATCTCACTGTTGTCTGCAGAGGCCAACTCGAATGGTACCTCCTCCCAAGGAATTTCCATGGACACCAACTGCTCTTAAGCTCCCTGGGTTATTAGGGAACTTGAGGAGGTAACCGTGGAAGGGCAGGTGGGAAGTCAGATAGCAAAAGCACAGAAGAGAGCATAAGCAGCAGAGTTAGGTGAGCCTGGACCACTTACTTTTCTGTACCTGTAAAGCAGAAATAATGTTATCTACCCTTCAGACTTGGGTGAGGATTACATGAGATGATGTAGGTAGCTGTGCTGATCACAGGGCTTAGAAAAATCATTTAGTGCCCAATTTAACTTCATCTCCCTCCCTTCTTGATTTTGATTCTCAGGAGAGAGGACTCAGTTTGTGGGGACCTAGGTTAAGGTGTTTTATCCTGTTTGCTCATTGATATCACTTACTCAACATATGACCACAAATGTGAACAAAACCTGGACCCTACCTTTGAGGAGCTCTGAATCATTAACTCCGAAGAAGTGTGCTGTAAGAACTGGAGGTAGGGAGAGAGGAAAGGAATGATCACTGACCTCAGGGCCAGGCGGAGAGCTTCAGGCCAGTCCCCGAGGCGTGATGTGATGGAGAATCACCCAGCGATGATTGCTTCCTACTGGGTTGTGTTGAGAGCGCTGCTAAATGTAGCTCGAAATGCAATGTCTGTGACACCATTTGGCGTAATTGTGCAGTTTCTCTCCAGGAAGGCTGAGCTGCTCATGGGCAGAGGCAGGGAAGCTGATTGGCTAGGTGGGTGGGGTGGCCCACAAGGGGCTGAGGACCTAGGGGATGTTAGGGAGTCTACAGAGTGAGTGCTGGGAGCCCAACGGGGGATGCTGGGCTGTGGATAGAGATAAGAATGTCGTTCACAATAGGACCCTTTCTCCAGAGGCTGTCACGAGGCATCACATGGAGGGCACCTGCTGTTCTGTGGAGGCAGTGGGTGACCAGGCATCTGCCTCTCCGTAATGGGCCAGGGACACAGTTACAGTTTTGGATGTTTACAAACAGGGCATCTTGATTGTGGAAAAGGCTTGAGACTGTTCTCTGCTGTGAAACAGATACCATCTAAGGCTGCTGCATAGACAGCCTTGAACTCGGGACAGCTGCAGAGAAAAATTGCTCTCTGGTTTCTTCCCACGAGCACCAATCAGTGCCTCGGGTCCAAGCAGAGAGCTGTAAAGAGTTAGCAGGGCCCTTCAGACGGTCCCCAGCCAAGGAGACTGTAAGTTGACTTTCTGCAAAAGGTAGAGAGACTGGGTTTCTGCTTGAAAGGCATTTCTTCTGACTTTGATAACTATTTGGAGGTTAGGGAAGGGGGACCAACTGCCACACACCTAGGGAACAACGATGTCATCCAGACAGGAATGCATCGCTTCAGAACGAGTTGAGATGAGAGCTTCCCACACCCTCACGAGGGCTATATGGGGACACATGGCCTGAGTCACTCGTGGCAACTCCCACTCACAAGCCAGACGGTCACACAGAGAGTGAACAGCTCGCTGTGACTTCTGGACAGTCTGTGAGTGGAGTGAAGGAGCCATCTTTAGGAACTGGCAATAGGCAGAACTCTCCATTCTCCACTCTGGAGACACTTGAAAGGCTCCAGTTGCTTGAGGCATCATTTTCTTGGTCCCTTTGATTGCCTTTTGAGGGGTGTCATGGAGGAATCCAAGAAGCGTTTGGAGTTCAACTGAGCTGGATTCAGACCTGGCCTCACACTGTCTAGCTGTGTCAGCCTGCCAGAGTTTCACAGGCTCTCTGAGCTTTGTTTTCCTCCACTAGAAAGTGAGGATAACAAAACCCTCTTGGGATTGTTAGGATCACCGAGCATGGATCACAGTAGGCACGTGAGAGGTGCTGATTCCCTCCCCTTCTTCTGGGCTTCCTGGGTGCCTACCCCTTTAAGGGAGAAAGAGCGGTACTTCCCAAACCCCAGGCACAGACAGAACAGTGTTAATCAACACAGTAAACAGAAGGAGGGGATTGATTTGTTCCCCTTCTCACACAAAGCTGAGCACACGACAGGTTATGGTTTTGAATATTAATGCATTTGAAGTGAGAAGAACCACTTATAACAGAAACTGTCTTGCTTGCAAAGATTTATTCCCCATGTAGTTTTCCATGGCTCATAAAAGGTGATGGATGAACGTAATTTTTAGTTTAATTTCTTGCCGTGCAGTTCAGTAATTTTTGAGATAAACTCAAATTACTAAGGTTCTGGAACTGTTCAAAGCAACGAGGAGCCATGCACATCTGGTTGTACATAGGACACGGCATGTTTAATTTTTCAAGCTAGCCAAGGAAGGGGTGATTAGAAATCCCAGCACATATGTAAACCGTGTTATCTTTAAAGTTCGCTTCTGCCGTCTCCAAATGCAATCCAAACCTCCCTTTAAGAAAATTTCTGTTGGCTCCTTGGGGGAAGGAGGCAGCGACATGGATAGGTGGGAGGGACATACAACTTTTTTTGTTTTAGATATTTTATAGCTGTTACCAAAATACATATTAGAATGTTTACAAAATGGAAAAGTAGTACTTAAGATTATGAAAAATATCTGTTTGGATTTTAAAATTGATTTGATTTTTTTCCTATAGATTTTATTTTATTTATTTTATTTAAATTTTTTAATGTTTATTTATTTTTTAGAGAGAGAGACAGCGAGACAGAGTGTGAGCAGGGGAGAAGCAGAGAGAGAGAGAGGGAGATACGGAATCAGAAGCAGGCTCCAGGCTCCGAGCTGTGAGCACAGAGCCGGACACGGGGCTCGAACTCATGAACTGCAAGATCATGACCTGAACCAAAGTCAGACATTTAACTGACTGAGTCACCCAGGTGCCCCATATTTTATTTTATTTTTCAATGGTTATTTATTTATGAGAGAGAAAGACAACACAAGCAGGGAGGGGCAGAGAGAGAGGGAGACGCAGAATCCAAAGCAGGCTCCAGGCTCGAGCTGTCAGCATGGAACCTGACGCAGGGCTCAAACTCATGAACTGTGAGATCATGACCTGAGCCTCATGACCTGAGCCAAAGTAAGATGCTTAACCAACTAAGCCACCCAGGTGCCCCTTCCTATAGATTTTAAATGGTTATAAGGCAAGATAAGAATGGATCCTTTAAAAAAAAATTAGCCATATGTTGTATAGTAAGGGAAAATCTGAATTTCAGAGTTAATCTGAGCTAAGCATGCACAAGGACAAGTGACCATGACGTAAACTGACACCAGCAGTGACAACCTGATTGTTAGAGGCTGTAATGGGCCAAATGGCAAATCTTTATAGACTGGTTTACTCTGCAAGTAGTAAACAAATAAACAGATAAATAAACAATGAAATAAATGAGTGTGGCTAAGTAGTGACTGAAGGTAATTAACAGTGTGACAAAGGTTAATCATTTTTTAGTAAGGATTTATGTTTCCATTTCAAAAAAACAAGTCTTGCTCTGTGTTGTAACTTGGATGTGTTCCTATTTATTAAGCAGCGTTAGGTTAAATAAAATATGCTACTACCCTTCTAATGAAGGTCTTTTCATGCTTACAATCTTCCTGCAAACAAAGGGGGAAAAGAGAAATGTTCAAACAGACATGTGTTTTGCGCTCTATCGCCGACAATAGCCTAAAAAGAATTCTTCTATATCAGCAATTTAACAGGGGTGACACTGTCCACACCCAGAATTACACTCTCAGTCTGGATGGCCAGATATGTTTGCAGCATGCCAGGCACAGCCGAAGTTTTGAAAATAGTGGGCCAAAAAACCCTCTCAGTCCTGGGATGATTCTGGTTCTACGGCTGGAACGGTCTTCAGAGGTCAGAAAATTATGCCTGCATTACCAGAAGGTAAAGATTTAATACAAACTGTTATGACAGTTTAAATATCTGTGAATCCCCAGTACTGTCATCATTGGGCATGTTGGATGCTCTGTAAAACTTCTACTGATAGGAAAAAACAACAGCCTATAAACTTGCCAAAGGGGTGGCATAAACAAGAGGATAAGGCACAAAATAAAATAAAATGAGCTATAGCCTTACCAATCTCCATTTACTTATCTGTCACTTGCAATACCACTGGTTTCGGAAAAGAATTCAAAGTGGCTTTTCACGAAAGGTTCAAAAGTAGTATCACCCAGAAATAGAATAACAAAGCCGTAGCACGTAGGAAAAGATGTTTGGTCCTTCATGGCTACTTTAACCGCTCGGATTTGCCCTCACACTGAGCAGCAGAGTCACCTAAAACCAGGTCTTCCACACCTTCAGTCTTTGCCGGGAAGGCCCTGCACCTGAATGATTGTCCGGGCTCCAATGCTATTCACGCTTAGGCCCTTGTGTTCGGCCTCACTCCTTTGGTTTGACCTTCAGTGCCTCTCTCTGATTATCCCTCTGGTTTATTATGCAGGAGGAAATTGATCCAAGATCAAGGAGAGGGATTTAATACAAATTGCTACTGACATGGTATACCAATTTAAGCATTTATTGACTCTAACAAACTATGTTCAGCCATGCTAGCGCACACCCATTTACGTCTCTTGTCTGCAGGCTTGGGAAGCCCCGGTTCACTCAAAAGTCAGTGGTAACCACCACTGGCGTTAGCTTTCGAAGGAGCTCTTTCCTCAGCAATGATCAGTTTTTGCCCATCTTTTGATATCACCACTTTTGGGTCTCTCGGGGCTGTGCCGGTCTGCCTCTGTCCTCAGAGAACAAATGTAGGCTCCCGGTAGGCTCTAGACTAGTGGCTTGTAAATCGTTTTGACCCAGGGGCACATGGGTGGCTCAGTCAGCTGAGCGTCTGACTCTTGGCTTCGGCTCAAGTCACGATCTCACGGTCTTGTGAGTTCGAGCCCTACATCAGACTCTGTGCTGACGGCATGGAGCCTGTTTGGGATTCTCTCTCTCCCTCTCTCTGCCCCTCCCCTGCTCATGCTCTCTCTCAACAATAAATGAATAAACTTTAAAAAAAATTTTTTGACCCAGAACCCACGGTAACAAATACATTCTTGATCACAACCTGGGACACACACACACATACACACATACATACACACACAGACTGCAACCAAAGTTTTATTTAAAAATAAACAAAAACAAAACCTAAACTTTACTACACAAGCTGCATGCTGATTTTTCTATTCCATATGTTCTTTTTCAAAAATTTGGGTCAGGAGGCTCTAAATCAATTTCACAATCCCCTAAAAGCATGTGACTTGCAGTTTCAAAAACTCTCATCTTGTGTAGTAGACAGTTCTGGGCTTATCTGCTGGGAACCAGGCCCTTATCAACATTGTTTTCTACATTCAGACTGTCCAACTACAGCTGAACGATTCTCAGGATACCGCTGGATTTTACTAGTTATCTGACCACTGGTTTAAGGGCCATCCTCAGTAAAGTCGGTACGCATGCACGTGGACACACACACACCTCCCTCTATTCTGTTGTTCCCATAGAATTTCTGATGGATCTCTTCTAGTTATGGAATATGCCAAGTTGTCATGGCCACAGTCAATAACAACCTTCACTGCATTCACCACCCTGAGTTGTCTAGCCCTCCAGATTTTCCAGCACAACCCCATGCCTGATGCTTCTCTGCCCCACAAGCTAGCCCCTGAGGGCAGACAGGGCGTCAAACCATTGAGGTAAAGGATGGTCTTTCAACCCCTTGAAAGTAAAGATAAGAAAAGAGCAAGGACAAGCGTTTTGTAGGGATGTTGACATGATTCTCATTAACTAATAAAAGGAAATGTATTTCAGCCAGCGACACAAATTTTTTCCTAGAAGTAAACACAGAGGAATTTATTGTGGGATATTCTTATAGCTTCAGTAAACTTAAGATGCATAAAAGCTGCTGGAGTCTTAATCTATATATAAAGAATTCTACAGTATATGTCTTGGGTTTTGTCATTATTTATGCAGTTAATGTTTCTAGGTTTATTTTAAAAGTGTTCTTCTAGATTTATTCCTAGATTTCCCCAAAGAGCATCTATTTAACCAACTGGCAGAACTGGGTTCAGATAGCCCTGAAGCAACCTTGAAAGGAATTCAACACTTGCTACTTAGGCTGCCTGACTACACACCCCCTCTTTAACCCCCTGAGCTACAATCTGATTACTTTTTACCCCCTTGAGACCAGACTTCAGTATTTCTCAGCTGAACCTTTTCTCTAGGTATCAGACAGGATAGGCTAAGTTATGCTGTAGTAACAAACAACCCTAAAACCTTAGTAGCATAAAGTAACTGGGTTTATATCTCACCTATGCCACATGTGTCCATCCCACATTGGTCCGCCATATGTCCTCACTCAGGGACTCTGGTTTATAGAGTCTCCGTATCTAGAATTGTACCAGTCACTGTGATAGGGAAAAAGAGGCATAGAATATTGAGTATCGCCCCTCAAAGTCTTCTATCTCATAGTGTCAGATGTCACTTCGGCTCTCATTTTACTCACTAAAACAAGTCACATAGTAATGCCTAACATCAAAAGAATGGAAGGAGTATCATATTACCTTGTTCCGAGGAAAGATACATATGAAGTTTTGTGAACAGTCTTTCTCCTCATCAATAAAAAGGATGCTTTTCCTCTACCTCTCAGCAGCATTTAACTCTGTTGACCATCTACCTTCCTTGAAATTCTCTTCCTCTTTGGCCGTGCTCACTTCTTCTCTGACTCCTCCTATTACTCTTCGTTAACTTTTTTTAAAGTTGATTTATTTTGGAGACAGAGAGACGGTGGGGGAGGGGCAGAGAGAGATGGGGAGAGAGGATGTGAAGCAGGCTCTGTGCTGACAGCAGATCGCCCAATGTGCAGGGCTTGAACTCACAGACCACAAGATCATGACCTGAGACCAATTCAGAACCAAGTGAGCCACCCACATGCCCACCTATTATGCTTCTTTTCTCCCTCAAAAAGCATGCGTCCCCATCTTCTGAGCTAAGATTTCATCCAGAATGGACCAAGATGGGGCCTAGAGGAAGCCAAATTCAAACTTTTATCTTTAGCCCTACAAAGAATGATCATCTTGGAAAACTAGGGCAAAAGTAAATATGCATGAATTTACAAAAACACATTTTTCTCCAAGTTCTTTCTTTTTAAATAGACAATACAACCAACTGTCTAGAAATCCCACTTTGGAAAATCTACCTAACAGAAATAAAAGCTCCAATATATAAGGATATATCTAACAAAATATTTATTGCATCATTGTTTAGAGAAGTAAAAATCTGGGAAGAACATAAATGCCCAGGAATAAGGGATGTGCTCGATTCAACTGTAATATATTCATATCATAAATTATTATGCAACTCTTTAAAAGATTGAAATAAATCTGTCTCTACTTGCCCATGGTGTACTGTTAAGTACAAAAAGTGATTTGCAGAGTTACATTTATAGTACAATTCCATTTCTATGAAAACAAACACCAACACCAACCATAAAGGTCCTAAATACGTGTTTCTGTTTGAGCATAAAGGAAATTGTAAAAAACATACAACAGCTTGTTAATGTTGATCATCTCAGGAGGATTGGAACGGAGAGCAGTGGGAAGAGATTTTTAACCTTCTAAAAACATATCTCAGGAGGGTCTCATAGATGATGAACATTGATACTGTGATTTTTTATTTAATGTATGAAAAGGTAAATATAAAAACAAAAACCGAGAAGAGTTTCAATTAAGCAAAATAGTACCAAAAATAAATTCTATAATTTCAACACCTTCACCCTGCCACATGGCCCTCCCCTGTCCAGATTTATTTCACCGCTGCAATCCCAATCTACTTATCAGCTTTTTACTTAACTCCACACCTTAAATGCTTTTTCTCATCACACCTCAGTCCTTACAAAGATCATTCCCTTTACCTTCACCACCTTCCAAAGGGCCAATAAACTGTAACTTATCAAACCACTATTTCAAAGCAGATAGCGCGATACCATCACAATACTAGGTCTGTCATCCTAGTTCATGCTTTTAAACATTATTTTTCCTTGAGGTCCCTTTTATGTAATGAATTTTTGATGTACAAGCAATATTAGCTTTTCTTTATTCTAGAATGATTTAGAAGGTAAACACTCTGTTTTTACATTGCTCATCATGAACTTCAGACCTTCTATAAATATTCCGTGTACCGTCACCATCAATTTAAATCTATCTATTCCAGGGGCGCCTGGGTGGCGCAGTCGGTTAAGCGTCCGACTTCAGCCAGGTCACGATCTCGCGGTCCGTGAGTTCGAGCCCCGCGTCAGGCTCTGGGCTGATGGCTCGGAGCCTGGAGCCTGTTTCCGATTCTGTGTCTCCCTCTCTCTCTGCCCCTCCCCCGTTCATGCTCTGTCTCTCTCTGTCCCAAAAATAAATTAAAAATGTTGAAAAAAAATTTTAAAAAAAAAAATAAATCTATCTATTCCAGCATAACTTCAGACTTTCTTTTATGGCAGATAAGGAATTAGATTCTTTTTGGATTTTCTTACTTCTTTCATGCCTCCTCATTGACCATTAGCATAATCTGAGAGCTAATATACCTCCTTCTGTGTCTTCTATACCCTGCGTTCATCCAAGCAAATTAAAATAATTATCTTCACTCCATCTCCCTCTTCCTATTGGTAAAAAGAGGAAAACAATATATATGTTTATGTTTCCTTGTTGGCGCATAAGAAATTTCTTCTGGTGTTATGTCGATTAAGTAGGTATTATAATAGTCATTCCCTGTGATGAGATGAAGGTAGGAATCGGGTGGATGGGACATAAAATTGGGAGGGACACAGATATTTCACAATATCTAGCTACCATCTCTCAGTTATGCGTTTATCTTGTCAAGATGCACTACCTATAGAAAAAATTCCAATGGGCCCCAATTAGGATAATTTCTTACTCCTCTAGTACAACTTACACCTGTGTCCAAAGACAATGAATTCTAGTTTCAGAATTTTTAAAGAAAAAGAGAGTGATACCAGGTGGCTGTGTCCATACAACTTATTATTTTTTCATGGAAGATATTCTAAGACCTGAAAATTTGTAGGAACTATATAACTCAAATAGCTATTCTGTTGAAATAACTGGAGGGCCTTATCTAGAGTAATGAGTGTTAGGAGGAGAAATTTTGGCTATAGAAATAACATAAATAATGAGCGATGAAACCAATTATTGCATCTAAACTATAACTATTATCTCAACCACCTATTTGAAGGTAAGTAAAAACGGTCATAAGTGGAAAAGGGTGGTTCCTAAGAGAACCAAGAGTAAATAATAGAAGAGTGGAAGGGTGTGACTGAACACTATTTGTGTTTATTTCTTGTTTATATAGATTCCATCAGGCGACAGTGGAGCAGGTAGGATATTTCTTTGTTCTCTTTGTTTTCAGCTACTATGTATTTTTGGATTGTATCTACCTTGTGTTTCACCATTACAATCTTGTAGAGTACCCACTGTACTTTTTTTTTACAGTTTTCTATGATTCTTATCATTGTAGGACAGAATTTTAAGCTGTTCTGTTTGTATTCATAACTGCCAATTCCTTGAGATTGACCTGTGGATTGTGTTTTGTTTTAATTTCCATACAGGGCATGGAATACAAAGAGAAGCAGAAACATGGTCTCAGAAAAGAAAATCATCCCTGTCATCACTGAAGGATTCACAATCTAGAAAAAGAGACAGGCATATAAGCAAATAATTGTAGCAATATAAAAAGCAGCACTGGAAAAGGGTGTGTCAAATTATGTGGGAACAAAAAAGAGGGAGCAACTCGAAAGATGACATTTGATCTTAGCAGAAGATGGCCTTGTCCCTATAAGTACATGGATGGGAAGCATTCCAAGCAGAGAGAACATATCTGCAAAGATATAGGGGCTCCACTAGTGAGGGCCTGATAGGAATTCGGCAAGAATAATATGTATAAGGAACAAGACTGTGGGTTTTCTTGCAACTCAACTTGAAATGATCTCTAGTTGACTGTGCAGTTCTTCCAGAAATGTCACTTTGTAAGTAAATCAATTAAAATAAGTATGTTTTATATTCCAACTAGACTCTGAAAATCCTCAGTTCTCTGAGGGTAGCTTCAGGATGTTGTCAGGACACCCCAACGTAACATCAACATCCAGTGTGATGAGAGGCAGAAGATGGGTTTTTCACTGTCAGAACTGTGGTGCACCTGTCAAAGCACATGAAATCAGCTTTGTAAATATCACAGGCCTACCGCTCTGTGACAGCATAAACCTCAAACTTTTTACTGAGTTAACTAAAAATAAGGGAGGACTCTGTATGTGTCTTCTCATGGAAAATCCAGCTACATCCACATCCAGATTTTCTATACTTCCTTTCCACAGACATTTTTTATGCCAACTGTATGTCTTCTTTTACTAAACAATTTCACTCCTCTGGGTCTGCACTTAGTGCTAGAGTTCTGCTTTTCAGAAATACGAAGGATGTGAGAGAGCAAATGATATATTTTGAGCTGGAGTTGCATTGAAAGGCCGATATTCTTGCCAGAACTTCTGTGGTTGGGTGACTGGCAATGCTGAGCTAAGCTCACTGGGGCTGGAACACGCTGATGGGGAGAGAGATCACATCTTCTGAAATGCAAATGTGTCCAGCCTCCTCCTCTGATGCAGGACCAAGAAACCAGAGCACTGAAGGCGACTTTCGCATGAATAATGCATGATAGCCTGGGATGGTTGTGGCTCCTAAGACTGATGTTTGCCAGAATAACAATGGGATCAGGTTGTTTCGGACATTTCAATTAAGTGCAACAAATGTTTATTAAATACTACGAGCATGGCTGCCAGTCACTGCACCAGTTTTGTAATACCTTCCGCGGAGGCTGCTAAGAAAAAGATATTTAGGCTTTGTCCTCAAGAGTATAAATCTAAAGAGGGAGATGGAACAATCTTTTTTTTTTTTTGTCTTCATTTTTAAATTTTATTTTGAGAGGGAAAGAGTGCGCAGGAGGGGCAGAGAGAAAGGGAGAAAGAGAATCCCAAGCAGACTCCACACTGTCAGTGCAGAGCCCGATGCAGGGTTCGAACCCAAGCACCGTGAGATCATGACCCAAGCAAAAACCAAGAGTCAGACACACGACTGACTGAGCCACCCAGGCGCCACCAGACAATCTTAATAAAATATAGGAAACGCAAATGCCATAGAGAGTTAACAATCGTGTCTGTGAGGGTTGAGGGGAAACAAGGTCATGTGTGGTTGAGGGGGGCCTGAAGGAGATGTCAGCTGAAATGGTTTTGAGAAATGGGACAGCAACAGTTTTGAGCACCAGCTATGTGCCAGGAACTAGCATGAGACATCACACTTAATCCTCCCAGCAGCCCTACCAAACAGGAACCGCCATCCCCATTAAACTGATAAGTAAAGTGGGGAGTTGGACAGCATACACCAAAACAGCAACTATTAGAGGAGAGAACCCAAGTCGAAGCCCAGATGTGTCTTTTCCTGCAGCACCGAGCTGACTTGCCCAGGAGTAAAAATGGGGAAGGTCTTCAAGAATAAGGAAACCGCCAAATCGAAAGCAGGAAGGCAGCAAAGGACAACATATATTATGGAAACAGAATGATCTGCTTAAACTGGGGAGAAAGAGTACAGATTGATTGGGCTTTGAATGCCAAGGTGAGTTTCTACTTTTGCTGTCAATAGGGAGCTATGGAAAGTCTAGCAACAATGCCATGATTCCATCAGAGCTTTAGCAAGTGGATCAAGATGAATTGTGCACGTGGGATGAGAGTGGGGAGAAATTAAAATTGTTTTACTAGTCCGCAGTTGAGGAGGTATGAAACTTTGAGGTAGGATGAATCTACCTGGCTGTCTCCTTCACATCATACATCCCGATTTCATAGCTGGAAACGCTTGGTGACTTCTCTGCAAGCTCAGAGACCCATCTTGTTCTTACAAGAGTCAATGACTCAGGGGACCACTTCTTGTGACAAGGCTGCTATTCTGTGTGGCCACCACCCTCTCTCTCTCTCTCTCTCTCTCTCTCTGATTCTATTCTTTTTCCCCATGTAGGTGAGTGTGAGTGCACACACACACACACACACACACACACACACACACATTTCATCCCCAAGCCTCAAGTCCTCCAGACACGTGCCTCCTCTTCAATATCTCATAGGTCCCAACACCTGCCCACACACCTGGCTGTTCCCTCCGTACAGCTGTATAACAGCACAAGGCCCACTCCCTGCTTGGACCAGGAGCTCCACGCACTGGACTCCATCTTCCCACTTGGTGCCTCATGGTTCATTTTTGCCTGAAGTGGGGTTTATCGCCAGGAGCTGCTCCATTCTGGTGGGCATGTCCACTCACCATGGTCTGGCCTATTTCATTATCCTCTGCACCCCTTTACACAGAAGCAGAGGGTATGGACAAGAGAGGTGAAGGTCAGAGAGGAACAAAGGAAAAACCGACTGGGACTTAGAGACAGGCTGAACAATGAAATAAAGGAGAATAGGCCACAGTTTGCTCATTCACTCATTTGACAAACACGATGTACTTCTCTGTACACCAGGTTCAAGGTTAGGTCCTGGCTATGTAGTGATTTAAAAAAAAGAAAAAAAGCATACACGCTTTTGTTGACTTAACAGCCTGGTTGAAGAGATGGGTGTAAAAGTAAATAAACAAATAAAAATTGGATCTATCTTGGAGCTTCAAGGAATTTAGAGAAGATGGTGTCTGGATTTCAAAGGGAGGAGAGAGTACTCAAAGGGTTGGAGAGGGGGCGCCATGTATATATAGAATATGTATAGTATATATATGTATATATATGTATATGGTATATAGTATATATACATAGTATATTACATATATAATATATATTTTATATATATAATAATGCAAGCTCTCGTACAGCAATCCAAATTTATTGAACTACTGATACTAAGTCATACAAAATTGCATCACCCTAATTAAGGCTTTTAGTTTACATTTGGCCACTTCAAAGAAGTTGAAACATTAGGCTGGTCGATTTAAATACTGTGGCTCCCTGTTGGATAGACGCCCAATCTTTACCCCCAAACGGTAATGCATACAAAGCAACAAAGCATTGTTAAATAAAACAGCAATAGTTACTGCAACTTAGGCCTTGTGACCAATTGCACATAATTAAAATTACTTCCCACCTCCACGTCCACAGTACTCGTTCACCATTGAGCATCCCAACCAAAACATTACACATGCGAAACAATCACTAACAGGCAAAAATTCTAAACCTGTACATTTGCTATTGCAAATACACTTATGCATGAACAAGCAAGGGATTCAGGGTGAGACTCTACAGCTGCAGAAGCCTGAACATGATACACGAAAATTGTTAAATTGTTAAAAATATTGTTTGAAAATATACACTACTTGTTGTAGACCCTCACTGTACACACAACTATAAACATTATTTCCTATATAAACAAAAGAGGAAACAGTCTGGACCCTTCCTTCCCAACAGATATTAAAGGCCATGTCTTTATTAATCTAAGACATTATACTGAAAGGACTACCATATTTTAAAGACAAGATCACTGTCTCCACAGTTTTTTTTTTTAATTAAAACAATAATACAGTTATGTTAGTCTAAGCAATTATTTGTACAACAAAATGATAATGACCTTGAATTTCTTAAAACTTGGAGTCTGGACAGGGGGGTTGGTACAAAATATAATGGGAGGCAGTACAGTTAACTTCTATGTCACTTGCAACCAAATGTAGCTGTCCTCTTGTCCCTGATCCATCAGAATCCTTGGTTATCTTGTCCTGAAACCTTATTTCTATCAGGAATCACCTCTGGTGTAGAACTCAACATGTTTTCTCATCTCCTCCCCACTCCTGCTCCCCCATGGCATGAGTAAGCAATGTGGACTTGAATGGAGATCCTAAAAAGAAAGAGGTGGCTCTCATATCCTGCAGGTCCATTGTCCATTCTGGCTAGCAGTTTTGTCTTTTGTTTCTTTTATTTAGTTTATTTGGTTATTTTCTTTCCCTCTCTCTTCCTTTCCCACCAGTACTCAATTCCTGGATCCTTTAATCTTCGATTTACCTTGGAGGATCTCAATTTCCTATCTCTTCTACTAAGTAGCTCTGCTTTATTCCTACTCTCCAGTTTACATGCCGACGTCACTACCCAGTCCTGGAAGCAAAGGGTCCTCAGGTTAACAGGCTCCACCTACCTCCTTGGAACACACTATAGTGACCTCTTGTTACTTTAAGTGTCTTACCAGTCTTGCTTCTCTACCCAGCCCCCACCTGCCTTCTGTGCCCCGCCACGCTCCACACTCCTCATTGCCTTATTTCTTCCCAACAAATATAACTCTCTTCCCATGAAGAATTCCAGCAACAAAAAATGTCTCCATTTTATTGCAAGTTATTCATACACGTACTTAAAACAAACCACTGTTTTAAAGTTACCAAAAGGGGTGGCCGGGTGGCTCAGTCAGTTAAGCATCCAACTTTTCACAGTTTGTGAGTTCAGGCCCCTCTGAACTCTGAACTGTCAGCACAGAGCCTGGAACCTTCTTCAGATTCCGTCTCTCTCTCTCTCTCTCTCTCTCTCTGCCCCTCCCCCCTTTCTCTCTTTCTCTCTCTCTCTCAAAAATAAATAAACATTAAAAAAAAATTAAAGTTACCAAAAGGTATTTTTCCCCTCTATATGTTGAAACCTTTAAGTTTTGTCGAAATGTAGAACTTGAGCTTAGCCATGTCCTAGAGAAAGAGGAGGGAAAATCTGGAAAAAAGTTATAAGGTGGCAAAGGGTGGCCCGAGGTGACAAGCAATGGTCAGGACCCAGTCCTGACTCATGCAAATATTCGTGGAGAAAACTCAAAAATACTTCTGTGGGATGGGTGAGATCTTCTTGAGAAAACCCTACGGAAGACCAGAATTCCTGGAATCACCAAGGAGGGAATCTTGACCAATTGTGGCTTGATATTTAAAGGGTGATTCCATAGGGCAGAGAGTTGGGGGGGACCTGGGAGATATATGTCTACATAGTCTTGTACGACTTTTAAAACAAGCATGAGTGGGGCACCTGGCTGGCTCAGTCAGTTGAACGTCCAGCTCTCCACATCAGCTCAGGTCATGATCTCACACTCATGGGTTTGAGCCCCGTGTCAGGCTCTGCGCTGACTCTGGAGCCTGCTTGGGATTCTCTCTATCCCCCCAGACCCCCTCTCAAAACAAATAAGCATTAAAAAAAAAAAAAAAAACCTTAAAACAAGCACGGGTGAGAGGGATTTTCATTTGGATAACTCCGTATCTCAGTTAAAGGCACTGAAGTAATCCTAGGCCAGACCATGTCTAGTCCTTCATTCCTTCAGCACATTTGCTTAATATTATAAGAGAATTAAAACAGACACACCAGGGCCCCCAGGTCTCCTTGCTTTGGCCCTTGCCCCTTTCCTCTTTCCTCTTTTTTTCCTGCTCTCTCCTCCCCACCTGGACCTTCGCTAGCAGACAGGCTGCAAAGTTTATTTATATTTGTTTATTTGTTTGTTTATTATTAATATGAAATTTGTCAAATTGGTTTCCATACAACACCCAGTGCTCATCCCAACAGGTGACCTCCTCAGTGCCCATCACCCACCCTCCCCTCCCTCCCACCCTCCATCAACCCACATTATTCTCAGTTTTTAAGAGTTTCTTATGGTTTGGCTCCCTCCCTCTCTAACCTTTTTTTTTTTTTCCTTCCCCTCCCCCATGGGTTTCTGTTAAGTTTTTCAGGATGCACATAAGAGTGAAAACATATGGTATCTGTCTTTCTCTGAGATATTTCACTTAGCATAACACTCTCCAGCTCCATCCACGTTGCTACAAAAGGCCATATTTCATTCTTTCTCATTGCCAAGTAGTATTCCATTGTATATATAAACCACAATTTCTTTATCCATTCATCAGTTCATGGACATTTAGGCTCTTTCCACAATAGCAGCTATTGTGGAAAGTGCTGCTATAAACACTGGGGTACAAGTGCCCCTATGCATCAGCACTCCTGTATCCCTTGGGTAAATTCCTAGCAGTGCTATTGCTGGGTCATAGGGTAGATCTATTTTTAATTTTTTGAGGAACCTCCACCCTGTTTTCCAGAGTGGCTGCACCAGTTTGCATTCCCACCAACAGTGCAAGAGGGTTCCCGTTTCCCCACATCCTCTCCAACATCTATAGTCTCTTGATTTGTTCATTTTAGCCACTCTGGCATGAAGAGATATCTCAGTGTGGTTTTGATTTGTATTTCCCTGATGAGGAGCAACGATGAGCATCTTTTCACGTGCTTTTTGGCCATCTGGATGTCTTCTTCGGGGAAGTGTTTATTCATGTCTTTTGCCCATTTCTTCACTGGATTATTTGTTTTTTGGGTGTGGAGTTTGGTGAGTTCTTTACAGATTTTGGATACTAGCCCTTTGTCCGATATGTCATTTGCAAATATCCTTTCCCATTCCGTCGGTTGCCTTTTAGAGTTGTTGATTGTTTCCTTGGCAGTGCAGAAGCTTTTTATCTTGAGGAGGTCCCAATAGTTCATTTTTGCTTTTAATTCCCTTGCCTTTGGAGATGTGTCAAGTAAGAAATTGCTACGGCTGAGGTCAGAGAGATTTTTTCCTGCTTTCTCCTCTAGGGTTTTGATTGTTTCCTGTCTCACATTCAGGTCCTTCATCCATTTTGAGTTTATTTTTGTGAATGGTGTAAGAAAGTGGTCTAGTTTCATTCTTCTGCATGTTGCTGTCCAGTTCTCCCAGACCATTTGTTAAAGAGACTGTCTTTTTTCCATTGGATACTTTTTCCTGCTTTGTCAAAGATTAGTTGGCCATACTTTTGTGGGTCCAATTCTGGAGTCTCTATTCTATTCCATTGGTCTATGCATCTGTTTTTGTGCCAATACCATGCTGTCTTGCTGACTACAGCTTTGTAGTAGAGGCTAAAGTCTGGGTTTGGGATGCCTCCTGCTTTAGTCTTCTTCTTCAAAATTACTTTGGCTATTCGGGGTCTTTTGTGGTTCCATACAAATTTTAGGATTGCTTGTTCTAGCTTTGAGAAGAATGCTGGTGCAATTTTGATTGGGATTGCATTGAATGTGTAGATAGCTTTGGGTAATATTGATATTTTAACAATATTTATTCTTCCAATCCATGAGCATGGAATGTTTTTCCATTTCTTTGTGTCTTCTTCAATTTCCTTCATAAGCTTTCTATAGTTTTCAGCATACAGATCTTTTACATCTTTGGTTAGGTTTATTCCTAGGTATTTTATGATTCTTGGTGCAATTGTGAATGGGATCAGTTTATTTGTCTTTCTGTTGCTTCATTATTAGTGTATAAGAATGCAACTGATTTCTGTACATTAATTTTGTATCCTGCGACTTTGCTGAATTCATGTATCAGTTCTAGTAGACTTTTGGTGGAGCCTATCAGGTTTTCCATGTATAATATCATGTCATTTGCAAAAGTGAAAGCTTGACTTCATCTTTGCCAATTTTGATGTCTTTGATTTCCCTTTGTTGTCTGATTGCTGATGCTAGAACTTCCAACACTATGTTAAACAACAGTGGTGAGACTGGACATCCCTGTTGTGCTCCTGATCTCAGGGGGAAAGCTCTCAGTTTTTCCCCATTGAGGATGATGTTAGCTGTGGGCTTTTCATAAATAGCTTTTATGATGTTTAAGTATGTTCCTTCTCTCCCGACTTTCTCGAGGGTTTTTATTAAGAAAGGTTGCTGAATTTTGTCAAATGCTTTTTCTGCATCGATTGACAGGATCATATGGTTCTTATCTTTTCTTTTGTTAATGTGATGTATCATATTGATTGATTTGTGAATGTTGAACCAGCCCTGCATCCCAGGAATGAATCCCACTTGATCATGGTGAATAATTCTTTTTATATGCTGTTGAACTCGATTTGCTAGTATCTTGTTGAGAATTTTTGCATCCATATTCATCAGGGATATTGGCCTGTAGTTCTCTTTTTATACTGGGTCTCTGTCTGGTTTAGGAATCAAAGTAATGCTGGCTTCATAGAATGAGTCTGGAAGTTTTCCTTCCCTTTCTATTTTTTGGAACAGCTTGAGAAGGATAGGTATTATTTCTGCTTTAAATGTCTGGTAGAATTCCCCTGCAAGCCATCTGGCCCTGGACTCTTATTTGTTGGGAGATTTTTGATAACTGATTCAATTTCTTCTCTGGTTATGGGTCTGTTCAAGTTTTCTGTTTCTTCCTGTTTGAGTTTTGGAAGTGTGTGGTGTTTAGGAATTTGTCCATTTCTTCCAGGTTGTCCAGTTTGTTGGCATATAATTTTTCATAGTATTCCCTGATAATTACTTGTATCTCTGAGGGATTGGTTGTAATAATTCCATTTTCATTCATGATTTTATCTATTTGGGTCATCTCCCTTTTCTTTTTGAGAAGCCTGGCTAGAGGTTTATCAATTTTGTTTATTTTTTCAAAAAACCAGCTCTTGGTTTCATTGATCTTCTCTATAGTTTTTTTAGATTCTATATTGTTTACTTCTGCTCTGCTCTTTATTATTTCTCTTCTTCTGCTGGGTTTGGGGTGTCTTTGCTGTTCTGCTTCTAGTTCCTTTACGTGTGCTGTTAGCTTTTGTATTTGGGATTTTTCTTGTTTCTTGAGATAGGCCTGGATTGCAATGTATTTTCCTCTCAGGACTGCCTTCGCTGCATCCCAAAGCGTTTGGATTGTTGTATTTTCATTTTCATTTGTTTCCATGTATTTTTTAATTTCTTCTCTAATTGCCTGGTTGACCCATTCATTCTTTAGTAAGGTGTTCTTTAACCTCCATGCTTTTGGAGGTTTTCCAGACTTTTTCCTGTGGTTGATTTCAAGTTTCATAGCATTGTGGTCTGAAAGTGTGCATGGTATCATCTCAATTCTTTTATACTTATGAAGGGCTGTTTTGTGACCCGGTATGTGATCTATCTTGGAGAATGTTCCATGTGCACTCAAGAAGAAAGTATATTCTGGTGCTTTAGGATGCAGAGTTCTAAGTATTTCTGTCAAGTCCATCTGATTCAATGTATCATTCAGGGCCTTTGTTTCTTTATTGATTCTGTGTCTAGAAAATCTATCCATTGTTGTAAGTGGGATATTAAAGTCCCCTGCAATTACCACATTTTTATCAATAAGGTTGCTTATGTTTGTGAATAATTGTTTTATATATTTGGGGGCTTCCGTATTCGGTGCATAGATATTTATAATTGTTAGTTCTTCTTGATGGATAGACCCTGTAATTATTATATAATGCCCTTCTTCATCTCTTGTTACAGCCTTTAATTTAAAATCTAGTTTTTCTGATATAAGTATGGCTACTCCAGCTTTCTTTTGACTTCCAGTAGCATGATAAATAGTTCTCTATCCCCTCACTTTCAATCTGAAGGTGTCCTCAGGTCTAAAATGAGTCTCTTATAGACAGCAAATAGATGGGTCTTGTTTTTTTTTATCCATTCTGACACCCTATGTCTTTTGGTTGGAGCATTTAGTCCATTTACATTCAGTGTTATTATAGAAAGATATGGGTTTAGAGTCATTGTGATGTCTGTAGGTTTCATGCTTGTAGTGATGTCTCTGGTACTTTGTGGTCCTTGCAACATTTCACTCACAGAATCCCCCTTAGGATCTCTTGTATGGCTGGTTTAGTGGTGATGAATCCCTTCAGTTTTTGTTTGTTTGGGAAAACCTTTATCTCTCCTTCTATTCTGAGTGACAGACTTGCTGGATAAAGGATTCTCGGCTGCATATTTTTTTCTGTTCAGCACATTGAAGATTTCCTGCCATTCCTTTCTGGTCTGCCAAGTTTCAGTAGATAGGTCTGCTACTATTCTTATGTGTCTACCTTTGTAAGTTAGAGTCTGTTTATCCCTAGCTGCTTTCAGAATTTTCTCTTTATCCTTGTATTTTGCCAGTTTCACTATGATATGTTGTGCAGAAGATCGATTCAAGTTACGTCTGAATGGAGTTCTCTGTGCCTCTTGGATTTCGATGCCTTTTTCTTTCCCCAGATCAGGGAAGTTCTCAGCTATGATTTGTTCAAGTACACCTTCAGCCCCTGTCTCTCTCTTCTTCTTCTTCTGGAATTCTTATGATATGGATATTGTTCTGTTTGATTGCATCACTTAGTTCTCTAATTCTCCCCTCATACTCCTGGATGTTTTTATCTCTCTTTTTCTCAGCTTCCTCTTTTTCCATAATTTTATCTTCTAAATTTTATCTTCACATATTCTCTCCTCTGCCTCTTCAATCCATGCTATGGCCATCTCCATTTTATTTTGCACCTCATTTATAGCATTGTTTAGCCCCTGACTATTTCTTAGTCCCTTGATCTCTGTAGTAATAGATTCTCTGCTGTCCTCTATGCTTTTTTCAAGCCCAGAGATTAATTTTATGACTATTATTCTAGATTCTTGTTCTGTTATATTGCTGAAATCAGTTTTGATCAATTTGTTAGCTGTCGCTACTTCCTGGAGTTTCTTTTGAGGAGAATTCTTTTGTTTTGTCATTTTGGGTAGTCCCTGTGGTAGCTCCAAACTGCAGGGCACTTCCCCTGTGCTGTCCAGAGAAACTTGTGTTGGTGGGCAGGGCCACAGTCAGACCCGATGTCTGCCCCCAGCCCACCACTGGGGCTACAGTCAGACTGGTATGTACCTTATCTTCCCCTCTCCCAGGGGCAGGACTCACTATGGAGTGGTGTGGCCCCTGTCTGGGTGCTTGCACACTGCCAGGCTTGTGGTGCTGCTTCAATGGAATCTGGCGTATTAGCTGGGGTGGATCCACAAGGTGCACAGGGGTAGGAGGGGCAGGCTTAGCTCGCTTTGCCATGGGTGGTCCCCTGCGGGAGGGGCCCTGCAGCATGGGGAGGGAGGCAGACCCGTGGGAGGGAGGGATCCACAGAAGCACAGCGTTGGGTGTTTGCATGGTGCAAGCAAGTTCGGTGATGGGAACTGGTTCCCTTTGGGATTTTGGCTGGGGGATGGGAGAGGTAGATGGCACTTCCCAGCGCCTTTGTTCCCCGCTGAGCTGAGCTCTGTCTCCTGGGGCTCCAACACCTCTCCCTCATGGTGTCCTCTCGCCCTCCCGCTCTCCGAGCAAAGCTGTTAACTTTTAACATTGCAGATGTTAAGTCCTGCTGGCTGTCAGAACACACTCTGTCCAGCCCCTCTGCTTTTGCAAGCCAGGGGGGCTCTGCCTTGCTGGGTGGGCTGCCACTCAACTGCCCCGGCTCCCTCCCACCAGTCCGTGGAGCAGGCACCGCCTCTCTGCCCTTCCTACCCTCTTCCAAGGGCCTCTTGTCTACACTTGGCTCCAGAGAGTCCTTTCCGTTAGTCTTCTGGTGGTTTTCTGGGTTATTTAGGCAGATGTGGGTGGAATCTAAGCAATCAGCAGGACGAGGTGAGCCCAGCGTCCTCCTATGCCACTATCTTCCTAACTGATTCCTCCAACAGGCTGCAAGATTTAAAAAACAGCTCTTGAAAGAACCCCTCCAGGATTATAGCAACAATGCTGAACGAGAGGCACAGCTCCAAGCACAGGCTTCCCCGTACTTGGTGCCGAAAAGGACTACGCTAAAACCACAAGGACACATACCCCTCTCTTCTCTACACCCCATAAAACCACAGTCCTGCTTTGATTTGGAGAGACACCTGGTTGTCACATACTCCCCAATGCACATCAGTTGAATAAAAATCTTTAGCCTCTATTGAGTCACTTAAACTATGTTTTCCTGACCAAATCTTCTGTAAGTTAGGCACTTCATTAATGCTTTATATATACTGTCTCATTTCACCTCCACAAGGTAGAAATGTTATTCCCATTTTACAGATGTCAGTACTGAGGCTTGGGTAGACGGTATAACCTGCCCAAAGTCAAACAGCCAATACAGGTAGAGCCATGGTTGAAGCCCTGATCTACCTGACTGTGCCCACAGGTGCAGACGAAAGTGTGGAAACCAGGAGACAGAGGGTGGTGTCAAGAAGCTGAGAGAGGAGGGGAGGGAGGAGTGACTGCCCTCTGTACCAGGCTCTGTGCTACCTGCCTTAACACAATCCATCTCTTTTAATCCTTACAACCCTGGGGAACGGGCAATAACCTGATATCCAGGTTATAAGTGAGGGCATGGAGGCTCAAGAGGGTAAGTTACTTGTCTGAGTTCACAGAGCTGGGCAGTGCCCTTGGCTCCTTCCCCACCCACTTCTTGGGAATGATGTGTAAACAGTTGCCTTTTCCACACATACTTCCTGTGACTCCTTTTCAACTTGTGGACAACTTCCTCTCTACCCTCAAGGTCAAGAATTCTCAATGGAAATTCTCTCTAAACCTTTTGTCCCCCCACCCCAAGCTACTTCCTTACATCCATTCTAGAAAAAATCAGTTTATGTTTACCACCTCTACCTCCTCACTTCCCATTAACTCATTTCAGCCTGGTTTCTACACCCACCTCTCTTCTGAAGCTGACCTAAGGCCATGCATTAATCAAGGTTCTCCAGGGCAATAGGATCAATAGGATATATAAAGAAAGAAAGATATTTATTATAAGGAATTGGCTCATGTGATTATGGAAGCTGAGAAGTCCCATAATTTGCCATCTGCAAAATGAAGGCCCAAGAAAGCTGGCAGTGTAGTTCTGGCTCAAGTTCTAAGGCCTGACAACAAAAGGAGCCAGTAGTCATGGGCTCCCAAGGGTGGGAGAAGACTGATGGCCCAGCCTAACAATTGGGCAGAGACCAAACTCTTCCTTCCTCCTCCTTTTTGTTTTATTCAGGCCCCTGGTGTACTGGGTGATGCCCACCCAAATTGGGAAGGGCAATATGCTTTACCTAGTCTACCAAGTCAAATGCTCATCTCATCCAGAAACACCCTCACAGACACACACAGATAATATTTAACTGAATATCTGGGCACCTGTGACCTAGTCAAGCTAACACATCAAATTAGCCTTTACATAGAGAAACCTTAGTGGTCAAATCCTTTGTTGTTTCTCAGTCTCCAAACTCATTGAGCCTCATTTGGATTTGAGAGTGTTTATGTAGAGTTTATATGTAAAACAGATGAAAGTAGAGCTCTACTGTAGCTACTACTGTGACAGGGTAGGGGCCTGGCCTGACCTCTCAGCCTCCCTTCTTCCTCCCTCCTCGCTGCAGCACTGACCAAGAACCTCAGGGGGACCCAGGAATTCTGATGAGTAGAGACTGAGTGGCACTGTACAGAGAAAAGAGCTCAGGATTTGACAGTGATCTGACATGGGTTAGATACTTAATGCCCCCAAATCCACTCCTATAACCCTGTGGAGTAAAGGAAGCCAGTGATTGGTTTGATCCTTCCCTGGAAAGGAAAGGGGGGGGGAGTTCAACATAGTTGACTGACGGACAAACAAAAAAGAGCCTGAAGGAGCCAATACCGCCATAAACTTAGTACTAGGATCATGGTGAAGAAAAATCTTTAGGCAGAGTGAACAAAGAGCGTTAGGATTTACTCTCAACTCGAACTCTTAAAAGAAAACCAACATGTCAGTGTAACTTACATCTCCTACAGACTGTGAGCTCTTTGAAGGCAGGGACCAGGTCATAGACTTTTCCGCCTCTCCACCAAACCCAGTCCTGACATGGAATCTCAGAGGAAGCTCCATCAACACTTAGTGAGTTGCATAAAATTGAAATCCACCCCACACGCCACACACACATTTTTTTCCCCTTAGAAATCACCCTCATCCCTGAGCCCATGGCCCTCCATGGGTCCAGGGAGCCACTAGTGCTGATATTTCTATATTTATATTAACCATTTCCAGCCAGTTGCCACGGATATCAAGAAGGTAAGTAAGGTACCAAAGTGAAATGAAATTCACTTTGAAAAATCTTATACAACCCTCGGAAAGTTTGCTGGTTTGTCGCCTAGTTGTTAAAGGATTAAAGTTTTTCACAGTCCGTTTTGCTGTCAGAGGAAGGCATAAATGAAGGGAGCTGTGGTTGGCCTGGGAATTCAGAAAAGACGGCCGTGTGGTTTTGCTTTTTTCCTCTTGCAGATCAGCACCTGACAACTTAACTCACACAAATTCAGAGTGAGGCACTTTCTCTCCCTTTTACAAATTTTATGACAGTGCTATCTATTTTCTGTCAAATCAGTGCAGTTCTTGCTTTTTACTAGCCTTTGTTATGTAGATCTATAGATAATTTTAATTCTATTGTCCTTGTCTTTATTAAACCGATACCCTCTACTGCATTAAATTGGGTCATAAAAATTGTATCACGTTATTTTATGTAGCATAAATATAATGTCGTGTGTTCACTTCACTGTCAAGTGTTGGTGGTAATGAATAACTGACTTTCATTGCCCGCTGAGAATGCTGACTGTCCCTCCCACACCACAGCTGTGGATGATACTAGACTATTTTCAAGCCACACCGTCTCTGCTCTCCCCTAAGAATCACCTGGTGAGACAATCACCCAGTCTATTCCAACCTAATTGTATCATATCCCCATTGAAAAAAAAAAGAAAGGAAAATAAATCCACAGCAGTCCTGTCTTTGTTCATGACTCAGACTCCCTTATGAGATTTTTCTTAGGCAGTAAGAAATTGAATGCTTTAAATTTTGAGAAAATATGTAGTCTCCTGGTGACCTGGCTGATGGGACCAACTTTTTCAATCTTCAGTGTCCTGCGATGCCTTCTGATACCAGTATCTTAATCTACCAGGGGCAGCTAGCTGCCCATTCACTTAGGGTTCTTGTTGGCCTCAAAGGATTGGAGCCAAGGCACAAAGAAATAGTGCCCCCAGAGGAAAAGTTGGGAATGGCAGATCCAGGAAATTGAGTGATTCCTAGTCTGGAAGACTCCAGAGAGGCAAACTGCCTAGGAAATCTCCAATAGCTACTCAGGCAGGAGGGAGTCTTTTGGCTGGAGAAAAGTTTCTTAAGGGACAGAAGCATCCCCATTTTCATCCCTAAGCTGGGGAACAAAGGGAAGTGGTGGTGTCCACTTTCTGACATAAATTTGATGTTTGATGGTCACCAAGGCTGTCGTTACCTATCTCACAAGAGGGTCATGTACTCTATACCCAAGACCAGGAGTGTAAAGAGTATGCAGGGTTCTTAGTTCTGTCACCCCCTCTCTGTGTCCCTAAAGAGACCTTCAGTGAAACCCTTAAAACACAAAAGGAGTAAGTGCTTGCCTTAGAGAGCAGGGAGGAAGTAGGGAATTGGATACAACACAGGCCATTGTGCCTCTGAGATTGGGGGCAGAAAACCAGGGAGAAGAGAATGATGGAAAGCTCCAGAAGAAAGAAAATCAGACCAAGTCACTGGGGTTTGTGTCAGGAAAAGAAAAAGGAGAGAACAGGGAGCTGGACAGGCCCAAGGAAGCACCCTGGGCAGAGCAGCAGGCAGGCCCTACTTAGAGTTCCTGCTAGCTTACCTGTGGCTGGTAGGCTCCTAATCAGGGAGAGGAGGCCATCTAGGGCCAAAGAGTCCTAGATTCAAATCTCTGACACAGACCAGTGTCTTCATCTTCCAGTGCCTTTGTAAAATATGCATGGTAGTAATTTCCACCTCTTAAAGTTATCATGATTCTTTTTTTTTCTTTTCATTTTTCTCCCAGCCTCGACATAAACATTTCTCAGAAATTTTTAGCTCTCAAAACACATTGAGAGCTAAAATAACATTTGGAACCTCTAGATGTGGAAAGTCAGCTTGGTCCTGTCAGTGATGTCTGGCCCAACTTGGACCCCTGGCAGGGAGGAATCCTTTGGGGCTCATAGTTCATGCTGTTCATTTCCAAGTTAACCTCTGTTTCATTAAGGGCAACAAACCGTGTCATCTCATTTGTCTTTAGATTGGATACAGTGGCATCTGGATTTTGAAGTTGCAATGTGTTCCCAGGTGCACCCCAGTCCAACTTAGGAGGGACTGTTTCAAATGGTGATAGTAGAAGGCAGCTCCCAGGCTGAGGGTTACTCCCAGGAAGATTGCCAGTGCTCTGAAGATGTGCAGGGATCCAGAATAATGGGCAAACAAGCAACTGTGCAAACAAAGCAGAAACTCTGAGCTGCCTTTGCCCAGGACAAGGAGGTCCAAGTGTCTGCGTGCAAAGTGGAGCGTAGGCATGGACAAAGATGACTGACCATTCCTCACCAATGCACTGCCTTAGTTCAAACCCTCCATCCCCACTTGGACTTTAGCAACAGTCTCCTGTAAAGAAATGAAACTAAAATGCAGAACTTCCCAGTTGGGGAAGAATAGGAGGAGACTCTGGCAAAGAGTGGTGGCTGGATGTGTCTGGCCAAGAAGCCCTCACCAAACTCTCTTATCTCCCACTTAGGGCACTCCCCCTGCTTTTCCTGCCACTACCACCATGCATACCCTGAAAGTCAGGTGGAGAGGGGGACTACAGCTTCTGCTGTATGGTTCTGACCGAAGTATGGGCTTAAATCTCTACCCTTAGCCCCATTTAGCACAGCTGAGAAAGATGGAAATTCCAAGGACATTTCACTAAATCTGGAGAGAGAACAGTAAATAAATAATTCCCCAGAATGCACATTTCATAGAAACAACATGATTTCCAGAGTTTTTGAACTTCCAGTCCCATAGGAAAAGAGAGAGTCAAGTTTCCAGAGTCCATGTTTCTATGTTGCTGTCTGAGAGACATGCTTCTTCTTCAGGTTATGGATAAATTTTGTATTGACTGGGGTATGTTGCAAAGTATTTTTTAAAAATGCCAGGAATGTAGACAGACAAATTGAGGGTCAGGACAATCAAAATAAGGTCCTATTATGGACAATGGACTCTTTACCACATCTAAAATAGCTACTCTACATGTATTATTTGTATGCCAGAAGTGAACCATCCTAGGTTCTCTGAGCAATGGGAAGGGGAGTTGATAAAAGTGATAAAAGTGGGATGGGGACAAGAAGTCCTCATTCATAGAAGCCAAAAAGAATAAGGAGTTTATGCTTGGGCAATTTTTCCTTGGCCAGTTTAATCACTTTCCCAGACCTTTTCTCTGTAATTTTTTGGAAGATGACTACCACAAATACCTTCCCACCACGCAAATGCAGGGCTTTCCACTCATCAAGAGGTAAAATCTCTTAGGGCGCCTGGGTGGCTCAGTTGGTTAAGTGTCCAGCTGTGGCTCAGGTCATGATTTCACAGTTCACGAGTTCAAGCCCCACATCAGACTCTGTGCTGACAGCTCAGAGCCTGGAGCCTGCTTCGGATTTTGTGTCTCCCTCTCTCTCTCTCTGCCCTCCTCTGTTCACATTCTCTTTCTCTCTCTCTCTCTCTCTCTCTCTCTCAAAAATAAATAAACATTAAAAAAAGAAGAAGAAGTAAAATCTCTGTCTCCTCCCCTTAAATCTGGTCTGGACTTGTGACCTATTTTGACAATACAATATAGTGAAAGTGATATTCTAGGACTTCCAAGCCCAGGCCTAAATAAAACTAACAGTTCTATGTCCCCCCTCTTAGAAGCTATCTGTCAAAAGAAGGCCAACTGCCCTGAGACATTGATGCCATGAGGAAGTCCAGACAAGCCAAGTGGAGATGCCACTTGGAGGGTGAGAGATATCTGGCCAGCAGGCAGCTATTCCAGTCCTCTCAGATGAATAAATAGACATGCAAGTAAAGGAGCCATCACGGACTTTCTGCTCTCGCAGACAACGCATAGAACAGGACAGTCTCCCAGCTAAGCCAAGCACAGATTATAGAATTATAAGAAATCATAAATTCTTGTTTTAAGCCACAAAAGTTGGGGGTGGCTTGTTACACAGTAATAAAAAAATGAAATGCCACCCTATGTCACAGTAAGTCATCATCCCCTCTGTGCTATCATGGTATTTTTGTACACACTTTTGTAATTGTTGGATTTCTAATTCATCAGTCTTCATTTTGAGACCTTAAAGACAAGGACAGTATCTTAAGCACCTCTGATTTCTCAGATAGCAGGTGCTCAGTAATTAGTTATTGGGTGGATGACTGGCTAAGATGGATGGATGCATGAGAGGTGATAAATATAGGAACAGTTTTCCCTCAAGGAGCCAAAAAGAATGATTTAGCTTAAGAGAGGAGTCCTTCCCCAAAACCCCTTCCTCTGACACTTGAAGGAAAATGAGAGAATTTAACACAGAAATACAGAGAATTTAGAACCTGAGGGTGAATGAGGGCACTCCTTGATATCACTCACATCTATGAGGTAATAGAAAATATATATTGGTCTCTGCCCCCAGTTCCTGACACAGAGCTCCTGAAATCCTTGTGACTTCCTAAGTGATAAGAGCACTGGAGCATCTTTTGTTCTATTGAGGCAGCTCAGGGTGGGCTCCTGGATGGCTCCTGGTCACCAGAAAAATCAAGCCATGATTAGAAGTTTGGAATTTTCAGCCCCCCCCCCACCCCACCCCGCTCCGTTCTCTAGAGAAGGGAGAGGGACTAAGATGGAGTTAATAATTGGTCATGCCTATGTGAAGAAGCCTCCATAAAATTCCAATAGAATGAGGTTCAGGGAACTTCCAGGCTGGCAAACACATCCGTACCAGGAGGGTGACACACCCCAACTCCATGGCGACAGATGCTCCTGTGCTCAGGACCCTCCCAGACCTTGCCCTGTATCTCTTCATCTGGCTGTTCATCTGTAGACTTTATCATATCCTTTTATAAACTGATAAATGTAAGAAAATGTTTCTCTGAGTTTTGTGAGCCACTCTAGCAAATTAATTGAAGGGGGTCTGTGATCCTCCGATTTGTAGCCAAGTCAGACAGAAGTTTTCAATAACCTGGAAATCTACTAATTGTGATGGGCATCTGAAGTGGGGTAGAAATAGTCTTGTGGGGCTGAGTCCCTAACCTGTGGGATCTGATACTATCTCCAGGAAAATAGTGTTAGAATTGAGTTAAATCATAGAATACCCCACTGGTGTCCGGAGAATTGCTTGGTATGGGTATAAACCTCCACACCTTTGGTGACCAAAAGTGTCAAAAGTATTTTCTGTGAAAGCAAAGGAAGTACACACATAAGAACTGGGTTTTTCCCCACACATAGAAAGTAAAAAACTGGGTTTTCCATTTATAGCTTCCATCTCATTGGTGATGAAGGACATATAGTCACTTATTGAAGACAATGATCAGACAGATTTGAGATAAGGACTCAGAGAAAGGACTGAGATAGATAATGCAAAAAAAAAAAGGGGGGGGAGGGGCATTAGAATGACTACAAAGGAGAAAACATTACTGGAATGTCAGTCTTAGGCAAAGGCTATTGGTTAAAGCTTCTTAAAAGGGGGATCACCTTTCTTTCCAGGAAGAAATAAATAGATACAAATTTAAAAAATGAAAGCCTTGTACCTACTAGAGATGCTTGAGATTTGAATTTTAGAGAAATTCCATAGGTTGCCAGAAAGGCCAAATTGAAATGACCATGAAGTAAATTCATGATTAAATTTATAAAAATAATTGTACATTTGTTTTCAAGTAATAAGATTTAACATACTTTGGCAAATTTCGTAGACGAGGTGAGGCGTTCACCATCTGTGTAACAAAAATTGTCACCAAATGCTTTCACACATCCCAGTGTTTAAATGTGTAGTAAGGTCAAAAGGTGGAGACGGCAGGGGCTAGAGATTTTTAAAAATAAATCTTTATAAATTACTTTGAAAATTAAAATCAACATAGGAATGGTAATAACTGCTTATTAGGCTTATCACAGATTCTTCAAAAAGCAAAACTTATATATAGCAAGTATTAATTTTGTAATCACCATGCTCAGGTTAAAAAGCATTATGTTATCTATTTTCTTCAAATTATATTAAATCTGACTCTACCCAGCCTCTGACTGGCCAGCCCCTGTTCCTCATATTCCCCTAGAGTCTTAAATAGTCCAAAACATTCAGGAAGGTATACAATATTGGTCGTAGCTGATATACCCCCCGGTTATTTCCACATGATCCTTTGAAGGTAGGAAGTTTTATGTATTATGTACTTGATTTAAAATATAATGTATTAGTAGAAAATTTGAGGTTTAGTAAGGCCAAGAGATCAAGAGATGATTACCATTGAAGAGATAGTTTGTAACTCACAGATCCCAATATAGGAGGTCATGCCATGCCATGTAGGGGCCACACAGGGAAGCACCAGGGTTGGTTGGGAGGCTAAGGAGAAGGGCCATACTGTGTGCAAGTCTTTACCGTATTTTCCTCAGAAAGGAGCAGATGAGGCATAGTAAGCAGGTTTAGGATTGGCTAGTTTGGATTATTTTGGTGGGGTCTAGAGCATAGGGACTGTCCCTGGTTGTCTGGGAGATGGCCCTAGGGTGACTAGTGCAGGTGGATAGTGGTTCAGAGGGTGAGAGTCAGATAAAGGAGTTAGTTGGGATTTGGACTCTGGATTGGTTGGTTTGCATTTGAAAAACACCCTCCAGGGTGAGTTGCTTACTATCTCTAGAAATTGGCTAACCATGGGAGGGGCAGTCTCTCCAGAGAGAGCAGGGCCTCAGATGTCAAAGCCTCAGAATAGAGATAATGAAAGACATAGGTAATGCAGTGCCAGGATGTTTGTGCAGGGCTGAAGGATTTTTGTGTAGACTGGGAGCCCCGTTGTGGAAGATCCAGTCTCCCTAGGGCTGCCATTTCCCTTACCTTTTGGAGACCCTCTCAGTTCCCAAGAAACTAGCTCTCCCTCAGCTTTAGGAACTGCTATCCTCTCCCAGACCAACTACTTCAATTTACACCCTCTGCATTAATTATGATAGTTTCAGCTCTGGGGTACCTGGGTATCTCAGTCAGTTAAATGTCTGACTTGATTGCAGCTCAGGTCATGATCTCACGGTTGTGAGATCCAGCCCCTTGTCAGGCTTAGTACTGAGCTCCCACTGCTTGGGATTCTCTCTCTCCCTCTCTCTCAAGAAATAAATACACATTAAAAACCCCATGTCTTAAAAAAAAAAAAAAAGGATAGTTTCAGCTACAAGTAATTAAAAAACTCAACTTGGCTTTAAAAATAAAGGGAAGGGATGCCTGGGTGGCTCAGTTGGTTAAGCATCTGACTTCAGCTCACGCCATGAATTCACGGTTCACAAGTTCGAGCCCTGCATCAGGGTCTGTGCTGACAGCTCAGAGTCTGGAGCCTGCTTCAGATTCTATGTCTCCCTCTCTCTCTCTGCTGCTCCCCACTCTCTCTCTCTCTCTCTCTCTCTCTTTCAAAAATAAACATTAAATTTTTTTTTTAAATAAAGGGAGGTTTTGGCTTACTTACTGGTAGGAAAGTCTTCAGGTGTGGTTCTAAGATCTCTAGCACTATGTGTGGTGGTCTTAAAATACGCCTACAAATTCTTTGATGCTTCTCTTTTCAAAAAGTGAAGCTTAATTCCCCACACACTGAGTATGGGCTGGACTTAGTGGCTTGCCTCTAGTGAGTAGAACATGGCAGAAGTTACAATGTGTGACTTTTGAGACAATAACATAAAAGGCATTAAAGTTACCTTACTCTAGGTGCACCTGAGTGTCTCAGTCAGTTAAGCATCTGACTCTTGACCTCAGTTCAGGTCTGATCTCAGGGTCGTGAATTCAAGCCCTGTGTTAGGCTCTGCACTGGGCACGAAGCCTACTTAAGAAAAAAAAAATTCTATGAAAAAGTTTCCTTACTCTGGGGGAAGTTATCTACCATGTTGTGAAGATACTTCAGACAGCCCTACAGGGAGGGTCCTACTTTAAAAAAAAATTTTTTTTTAATGTTTATTTTTGAGAGAGACAGAGACAGAATGTGAGTAGGTTAGGGCAGAAAGAGAGACACACACAGAATCCTAAGCAGGCTCCAGGCTCTGAGCTGTCAGCCCAGAGCCTGACATGGGGCTCGAACTCACAAGCTATGAGATCATGACCTGAGCTGAAGTCGGACGCTCAACCGACTGAGCCACCCAGGCGCCCCAGGGGGAGTCCTACTTACAGCAATCACAAACCTGCCACCTATGCAAAAGGGCCATTCTAGAATCAGCTCCTCCAGCTCCAGACAAGCCTTCAGATGAGCACAGCTCCACCTGACATCTTGACTGCAACCTCCTGAAAGACCCTGAGAACAAGAACCACCTACCCAAGCCGCTCCCAAACCCCTTGTCCAAAGAGACTGCATGAAATAATAATCTTGTTTTCTTTAACTATTTCATTTTAGGATAATTTGTTACATAGCAATAGATAATCATTGTGCCTATTTCTTCTACTTTCCCATTATGCCCTTTTCCACATGGCACCTTAATTCTTTTTTTATTTTAAAAAAAAATTTTTTTAACGTTTTATTTATTTTTGAGACAGAGAGAGACAAAGCATGAACGGGGGAGGGGCAGAGAGAGAGGGAGACACAGAATCGGAAGCAGGCTCCAGGCTCTGAGCCATCAGGCCAGAGCCCGATGCGGGGCTCGAACTCACGGACCGCGAGATCGTGACCTGAGCTGAAGTCGGACACTCAACCGACTGAGCCACCCAGGCGCCCCAATGGCACCTTAATTCTTAAGCTTACTTCCCTCGTGAAGATAAAATAGCTGTATTAGTTCCAGGTCTGATGAACATACACCTCACTGTCCAAAAGAGAGTCTGTATGGTATCTTAGAATCCCTAGCAATTGTCTTAAGCTTCTGACAAATTGGGCCACCCCTGAACCAACCCCCAAATTAGGGAAATGACATAGGCTGACTGCAAAAGCCCTGGGTTACCTGAACTGTGACAAGGGGAATGAACTTTACCCAAACCTCCTGCCTGCTACACACACCTTCCTGGGGAGCCCCAACCAGAAACTCTAAGCTTTTGACAACAAAAGCAATAAAAATGGGTTGCCTTCACTCAATTGACATTTCTATTGCTAAACCAACTTCCCCAGAGACCAAAGAAAACAAAAGCCTGCTCCCTCTTTTGTCACAGGAGTAGTGATGTGGAGGGGAAAATATAATGACAGCCAAAGACAAATGACTGTATCAGTAAATTAACCTGATGCATATTGTAGTGGGTTCTCTGATGACCCCCTGTAAGGTAACAGGAAAAAAAAAAAAAAAATATATATATATATATATATAATATATTTATATATCTGTAATATATTTAATATATTTATTTATTTAAACATATATATTTATATTAAAATATGTATTTATTATATATAATTATGTATTTATTATAATTATAATATCTATCATATATGATATATATATATATGTATATATATATAATATATATATATATTGGTCTCTGCCCCCCAGTGCCTGGCATGAAACTCCTAAAACTCTTGTCATTTCCTAAGTGACAAGAGTGCTAAAAACATCTTTTGTTCTAAAACGTGGTCTTTGACCCCAGTTCCTGACACAGAGTTCCTAAATCCTTTGGGATTGCCCAGGTGCTAGCAGTGTCTTTTGTTCTAAGGAGGCAAGGGTGGGTGGGGGTCACCAAAAAGACCAAGCCTTGATCCGAAGCTTGAAGTTTTGAGTCCTACAGATCACTCTCCAGAGAAGGGAGAGGGACTGGAAATGGAGGTAATTATGGATCATGCATACATGATGAAGCCTCCATACAAATCCTACAGGTGTAGGGCTTGGAGAGCTTTCAGATGGGCAAATATGTGGAGGAGCAGAGAGAGAGGCATGCCTGCACAAGGGGTGGAAGCTCCTCGCCCCTTCCCACACACACCTTTTCCTAGGCATCTCTTCCATCTGGATGTTCACCTGTATCCTTTATCATATCCTTTTATAATAAACAGTAAGTAAACTGTTTTCCTGAGTTCTGGGAACCACTCCAGCAAATTAATGGAACCTAAAGAGGGGGTCATGGGAACCTCCTGTTTATAGCTAATCAGTCAGAAGCGTAGGTGACAGCTAGAGTTGGAACTGGCATCTGAATTGCGTGGGGGGGGGGGGGTGGTCTTCTAAGACTGAACACTTAATTTGTGGGATCTGATGCAATGTCCAGGTACACAGTTTCAGAATGGAGTTAAATTGTAGGACACCCAGCTGGGGTTGCAGAGAACTGCTTGTTGTAAGAAAACCTACACATTTCTATCGTCAGAATGTTCTGAGTGTAACAGCACTGAGAGTAAGAGAGAAACACAGGAGAAGGACTGAGTCTTTGTAAACACTCCTGAATGTATATCTCCATCCAAGAACCCCTCCTCAAACCCCAGAGTCACATCCACTGCCTCTTGACTTGTCTACGTTGATGCCTAGAAGACATCTTAAATTAAACATATCCAACCTGAGATCCTGATTCCCTTCCACAGACATGCTCATGATTCCTATCCAACCCATCAGAAATCATGCTGGCCCTTCTCCAGAATTTATCTGGAATCCCATCACTTTTCACCACTTTCTGTTATCCCTGGGTTACCATCATCCCTCACCTCCATTACTGCCTCCTAGCCAGTTCCCCTTGCTTCCTAGACATCTATTTTCAACACAGTAGCCAGGAAACCCTCCTATGCTCAAAACAAATTTTCAAAATCCTGTAGTTCTCCATTTTGCTCAGAGGAAAACCCTAAATCCTTATAGAAACCTACAAGGCGTTATGGGATCCTGTGACACCCCAGACTACCACTCCTCCCAGTTTTTTGTTTTGTTTTGTTTTGTTTTTACTTGGTTTTAGATACCCTGGCCTCTTCCTCCCGAAAACACGCCAGGAAAATTCCTACCTTGGGGCCTTTGCACCAGCTGTTTCTTCTTCCTTTGAGGGTCTTCTCCTGGCCACCCACTTAGGTAATTCTGTTACTTCCTTCAGGTCTCAGCTTACACCTCCTCTTCCCAGCAAGGCTCACCTGCACCATTCTATTTAACCATGGGATCTATGCAGCCCTATCTGCCCTCCCAAGCCCCTCTTGCCCATATCATATTTTCATGTTTTCTGGCCCTTATCATCTTCTGTATAATGCATTTGGGAATTATACTCATTGTCTACCATCATCCCCTGAGCCACATACATTCCACAAGAGCAGGGCTCTGTGCACATCTTTTTCACTGCTGTATCCTAGTCCTGAGATGTTGGAACCTCAGAGTAGGTGCTGGGTAAATATCTGTCAAGTGAATGAATGGCTGGCTCACATCAATCCCATGACATGGGGACCGTTCATGCACATTTGTGGAGTGCTTCAGGAACTTGCAGGACAAGAGGGCGAATAATTGGGATTAAAGTCTGGCCCTCATTCCTCCCCACAAGAAATCTCTATGATTAGACCCACCCCCTCCCCTCTGCCATAATTTAGGGCATAATTATGGAGATCTTGTTTTTTAATCAGAGCAGATTTCATTAAGTTAAGGAAAACATAAAAATGATGAAGATAGCCTGAGGCTAGGAATGCTATCACTGAAATGAGGCTCTTAACTTATGTGATTTGACATCTGGGGACTATATTTAGTAATCACTTTTGTCTTCAAATATGTAACAGTGTCCTAACAAAATGGCTTCCTCCTGGTGGTTTCCATCTCTACCTAGTCACATTGGATCTGTGCCTGTGTGCACGTGTACCCACAGGATTAGGAAACTGATGAATCCCTGTATATGTGTATATATATATATATATATTTGAAATATTTGTGCTTAATGTTTCTGACCTTGTTCCATTGAATAATCAATGGGCAAAAACAGTGCTCCTGCTGTTATCATCATAGGCCCAGGAACTTGTGTCATTCTGAGAAGTAATCTTTCCCACTAGGGAAAGATGAGTGAGTCTGGAATTTGACAGCCGTAAAAAATACACCCAGGGCCAAGGCCCACCTCCCTACTCCTCCACCCCTGCCAACCGCTTATCCTATCTGTGACTGCTTAAAGCTGGGTTTGCCTTATCCATAGGCTTCACCACTACTGATGATCTGTATATGAATGCTTGATAGAATGTGGAGCAAACACAGATTTATCCAAGGTGAGTGAAGTTTACATTCAGGTCTAAAATATACTTTAAAAAAAAAACAGCCATTTGATTTGTGGCATTATAATTCAAATTAGATTAGGTGGCCCAGTGTGAACTCCAATATATTCTAATAAATCCCATAACACAGCACTTGGCTTACTTTGGAATTAAAGCCTGTTTCCTTGACTCTATTCCTATAGCCAACAAAGTCTTAGAGAGTGGAACTTTATCTGACTCACCAATGTGGCTGTAACATCTGTGCCTGACACACAGTAGGCACTCTGTAATTTATTTAATGCTTGTTGGATTGCATAAAACAAAGAATAACGTAATAAGAGAATTAAATTAGAAGAAAATTTATAAATAATGCATACAGAAAAAGAAATTGACTAGTAAGACTGCACCGGGGTTGAATCAGCTGTTTCCATTTCAGAGACTGAATTCTGGTCACTAGAAAGACACCCTATGGCATATAATCCTATGGCCACTGATCTTATTAAACTGATTACAAAATCTTGGCAGGAATACTGTTAAAGAAGCTATGGGGATTTCAGTTCAATGAGCCTGAACATTCTATTTATTGAAAAGGACCAAAATGGAATGGGCTGCCTCTGGGTGGTAAATGCTGTGTCACTTTGAAGTGGAATGCCATTTTCTGAAGGCCCTCTGCAATCAGGTAGGGAATTACACTAAAAACTCTTTAAGATCCCTTTAATCTGTTACTTTATGAGTGTGGCCTTCAGGGGTCTATAACTGGAAAGCAGAATACGAATTCTTCCAGAAGCTGCTACAGAGAACACACCTGGAGCAAGCCTAAACCCAGAAGCCAAGAAGTACTCATGATGGCTTTCCCAGTGCAGTCACCCAGGTCCCAGGAAATGGCTCCTGATGGCCATTGCAAGGAGAGACCTAGGAAATGCTGCGTGATCCCACAAGGTCGCTAATGAAGAAAGGTGAAATAACTAATTTTCTTTTATTTTTAGCATTTGGGTACCAGGAACCCCAATTTCACCCCAGGCTGCTATGACTTAGGGGAAATACCTGTTACACTTGCCCCTCTAGCCTGTGCTGGCTCTTAATTCAAACCAATGTTCAAGACACATCATATTCTTTCTTTGACCACCATCCCCCCCACTACCCAAAAAGTTTACCTCCTCTTTTCTTTTCCTTTATTCTATAATCACTTGTTCTTTGTCCTATGCAGTCTGGATCTTTAAATGATTAGATGTTGAAAACTGTAATTTTATTTTACTTAAAAAATTTTTTTCATGTTTTTATTTATTTCTGAGAGAGACATAGCACAATGCGGCAGAGAGAGAGGGAGACACAGAATCTGAAGCAGGCTCCAGGCTCGGAGCTGTCAGCACAGAGCCTGACGCGGGGCTTGAACTTGTGAACCGTGAGATCATGACCTAAGCTGAAGTCTGACACTCAACTGACTGAGCCAGGTAGGCACCCTGAAAACTGTAATTTTACAATGTGTAAGAATTTTCTTCATTCTGGGGGCAGGAATTTGTTGTTAGGGCAGGTTCTAATTTTTTATTTGTTTTTCTTTTAATTGTGTAGACGTCTGGTAGGTATCTACCCAAGAAGTGATTCTAATGTAGATGCTTTAGGCTGTGAATGTTAAATATTCCAGTTACTAAAGACAATACATTCACTCATTCAACAAATATTTAAGTGCCTGTGTATCAGGCTTGGCAGGACTTCTGAGGCAGCTATGGCAGTCTTTATGGGGCCACCTTTACATCTACATGGGAAACTTTCCCATTTGTAAGACTCCCTCTCACACACCCCACACCTCCAACCTTGGGGTCTTAACAGAACTTCACATGCTCAGTGGACAACTTATCTTCCACAGGCCTCCACACCTCCAGGAGGAGTCTGGAAAAAGCACCAGAGCTCAGAATCCTCCTTGACAAGATCCTCACCTCTCCCTTCCCTGACACTGACAACTTCACCACAACCATCCATCTGTATGTCCTTTGTCTCCATTTGTATTAGTCACTGCAGGAAGCCCACATCCCTCACTTCATCCCCAAGATCTCCAAAATGTTCTGCATATTCTGACCCCATCTCATAACCCTCTCCAACTTCTAAAACGGTCAATGTCTGAAATTCATGGTCATAATAAGCAATGTTCCCTAAACATTCAAGCCTTCTCTATAGTCTGGCTCTAACCAAAACCTGGCTCTTCCCTGAGAGCAGTGTTTACGTTGCAGCAGTTCCCACATCCCTCCTGTCACTGGGGTTCATGGTGGGGGGGGGGGGGTGTTCTTTAAATTCCTCACTGTTGCTTCTCCACTATTCTCCTCTTACCTCTGAAAGAGCCATAGCTCTGACTCCCATGTCATCAGACTTTATCACACACCATCCCCCATTGCTACCATCACCCATGAACCCTGGGTGATTCCCACAATTTCTTCAATATTTGGGTTCCTCTCTCACATGACCAATGTCTGTCCTTCCAACCCTCTTCCTGTCATAATTCTAGGTGTCTTTAACATCCACATATTTGATCCTTCTACTATCCTGACCTCCAGTTTGTTGACCTTCTCCCCTCCGTTGGTTTTGCCCTTGTGGAAATGAACCAAAGCTTGAGCAGGCTATAGAGCAAGTGAGTCAGCAAATGAGTCAGTGGCAGGCAGGGGAACGAGAAACCTTTCCAGTGAAAGGAAAGGAAGGCTTCAGGTGCACTCTGACTGAGATTGTTGGTGTGGGAAAGCTGGAGGCCGGCTAACTAGAACGCAGGCCGTCATGTGCGATTGATTTGGAAAGGAGATGCAAAATTGGCCATGTTAAAAGAAAATTTTCCACAGACAACTTACTGTTCCAGCAGGCTTTTATTCAGTGATTCATGAATCGGGCAGCATCAATCCAGCAGATAGAAAGGATCTCCAAAAAGCTATATAAGGCAAGAGATTTTTATAGACCAAAGTGAGCAGGAACAAGGAAGTTATACTGGCATTTGCCAATTACTTTTCTTATTCGGAGCCAGGTCAGGTAAGGTGCTGAGCAGGCATCTGCTGATTGGTTAAGCTTCTTCCTTTTCTGGGAGCGCCAAGCATAGAAACTTAGTAAAGTTTTGGTTTGCTGATACGGGGTTTAACATGGGGACTCCACCTTGGGCCTGATCTGGTTACTTTAACAATTATGTGACACTTTTAGATGCCCATGAACATATTTTATTTTAAAGTTAGAAGAAAAAGTGAATATGATAATACATTCAGCCTAGATAATATTCATCTTAATACATGCTACCATATATATATATATATATATATATATATATATATATAATCATAATGAAACCTTAATGCAATATTGGTTTCAGGAGTAGAATTCAGGGATTCATCACTTTCATACAACAACACCCAGTGCTCATCATAGCAAGTGTCTTCTTAATACCCATCACCCATCTAGCCCATCCCCCACCCACCTCCCCCCATCACCCCCCAGTTTGTTCTCTTTTGTTGTTGTTGTTTATTTATTTATTTTTAAGGTGGGGAGGGGCAGAGAGAGAGGGAGAGAAAGAATTCCAAACAGGCTCCACACTGTCAGTGCAGAGCCTCGAACCCACGAACCCTGAGATCATGACCTGAGCCCAAATCAAGAGTCAGATGCTTAACAGACTGAGCCACCCAGGCGCACCTGTTTTCTATCTGTAAGAGTCTCTCATGGATAGTTTCTCTCTTTTCTCCCCTCACATATGTTCATCTGTTTTGTGCGAAACTCAATTTTAAAGTAACCTTTTTCCTCTCTTCCCCACACCTCCCCTCCTCCCTTCTCAGCCTCCTGTTTCGAAAGCCGGTACCCCCCTAACGACAAGACAAAGGAGGTGTGCAGCACGTACACAATCCCTGTCAAAACCAGCTAGGTCCTGTATTTCCCTATAAAGCCCCCAGCCCCTTCCTCCAGGCAGGCTTGCAGTTTTTGAAGGCCATAACCTGCTACAGCCTCCTTTGCCTGGCAAAACAGTAAAACTATTGTTCATCTTTATCCCAAACTCTGTCTCTGTGTTACACTTTTGGCTTCAAAGTATGGAAGTCAGTTTTTGACAACAATAATATACAAATATATAAAAATGTAATTACTTTTTATTTTGTTATGTTAATTTATAAATTATCACATATGAATTATATTCAGTATTAATTACATTGACTTGATTTTTTTAAATTTTTTTACATTTAACTTATTTTTTTAATTTACATCCAAGTTAGTTAACATATAGTGCAACAATGATTTCAGGAGTAGATTCCTTAATGACCCTTACCCATTTAGCCCTCCCACAACCCCTCCAGCAACCCTCAGTTTGTTCTCCATATTTAAGAGTCTCTTATGTTTTGTCTCCCTCCCTGTTTTTATATTATTTTTGCTTCCCTTCCCTTATGTTCATCTGTTTTGTATCTTAAAGTCCTCATATGAGTGAAGTCATATGATATTTGTCTTTCTCTGACTAATTTCCCTTAGCATAATACCCTCTAGTTCCATCCACATGGTTGCAAATGGCAAGATTTCATCCTTTTTGATTGCCTAGTAATACTCCATTGTATAGATATACCACCTCTTCTTTATCTCTTCATCCATCAATGGACATTTGGGCTCTTTCCATACTTTGGCTATTGTTGATAGTGCTGCTATAAACATGGGGGTGCATGTGTCCCTTCGAAATAGCATACCTGTATCCTGTGGATAAATGCCTAGTAGTGCAATTGCTGGGTCATAAGGTACTTCTATTTTTAATTTTTTGAGGAACCTCTGTACTGTTTTCCAGAGTAGCTGCACCAGCTTGCATTCCCACCAGCAGTGCAAAAGAGATCCTCTTTCTCTGCACCCTCGCCAACATCTGTTGTTGCCGGAGTCGTTAATGTTAGCCATTCTGACAGGTGTCAGGTGGTATCTCATTGTGGTTTTGATTTGTATTTCCCTGATGATGAGTGATGTTGAGCATTTTTTCTTGTGTCGGTTGGCCATCTGGGTGTCTTCTTTGGAGAAGTGTCTATTCATGTCTTTTGCCCATTTCTTCACTGGATTATTTGTTTTTTGGGTGTTGAGTTTGATAAGTTCTTTATAGATTTTGGATACTAACCCTTTATCTGATATGTTGTTTGCAAATATCTTCAATTCTGTCGGTTGCCTTTTAGTTTTGCTGATTGTTTCCTTCACTGTGCAGAGGCTTTTAATTTTGATGAGGTCCCAATAGTTCATTTTTGCTTTTGTTTCCCTTGCCTCCAGAGACGTGTTGAGTAAGAAGTTGCTGCGGCCAAGATGAAAGAGGTTTTTGCCTGCTTTCGCTTGAGGATTTTGATGGCTTCCTGTCTTACATTTAGGTCTTTCATCCGTTTTGAGTTTATTTTTGTGTGTGGTGTAAGAAAGTGGTCCAGGTTCATTCTTCTGCATGTCGCTGTCAGTTTTCCCAGCACTACTTGCTAAAGAGACCGTCTTTATTCCATTGGATATTCTTTCCTGCTTTGTCAAAGATTAGTTGGCTATACATTTGTGGATCCATTTCTGGGTTCTCTATTTCGTTCCATTGATCTATGTGTCTTTTTATGCCAGTACCATACCGTCTTGATAATTACAGCTTTGTAATACAGCTTAAAGTCCAGGATTGTGATGCCTCCTGCTTTGGTTTTCTTTTTCAAGATTGTTTTGGCTTCGGGGTCTTTTCTGGTTCCATACAAATTTTAGGATTGTTTGTTCTAGCTCTGTGAAGAATGCTGGTGTTATTTTGATAGGGATTACATTGAATACGTAGATTGCTTTGGGTAGTGTTGACATTTTAACAGTATTTGTTCTTCCTATTATATTAATTATTAATAATTATATAATTTTATGTGGATAACTATTAATAATTATACAATTTTATATGCCTTTTTAGTGGAGGAAGAGGCTCACAAAGGCAAAATTGCCTAGAACTCACAAAAGTCATAATGTGGCCCTGAGTCTTAAGTTTTTAAATACCATTTAGATATGTGTACTATTGTGATTTTATAATAAGAAATACATGCAGGCCTACCTTGGAGATATCACAGGTTGGGTTCCAGTCCCCTGCAATAAGGCAAATATCACAATAAAGCAAAGTCAAATAAATGTTTTGGTTTCCAGTGCCTATAAATTTGTGTTTACGCTAGACTGCAGTCTATTAAGTGTGCAATATTATACACTAAAAAAATACAAACCTTAATTTAAAAATACTTTATTGCTAAAAAATGTCAACCATCATCTGAGCTTTTATCAAGTTGTAGTCACTGATCACAGATCACCACAACAAATAACAATAATAATGAAAAAGTTTTAAATATTGTAAGAATTACCAAAGTGTGACACTGAGACATGAAGTGAGCAAATGCTGTTGGACAAATGACACTGATAAACTTACTTAAAGCACGGTTTCCACAAATCTTCAATTTGTTAAAAAAAAAGAAAATGCAATATCTGTGAATCACAGTAAAGCAAAGTGCAATAAAACGAGGTTTGCCTATATTTGGTCTTTGTTCTCTTTCTGGCACAGAGCTCTTAAGACCCTTGGAATTTCCTAAGAAATGAGAGCTATAAATATGTCTTTGTTACCTTAATGAGGTGAGTTTTGGAACGTACCTAAGGATGGAAGCTGGTTGCCAGGAGAATCAACCTGGTTGATTTCAGTCCCACCCCTGTACCTCTAGGGCAAGGAGTGGAACTAGAGGTTGAATCCATGGCCACTAGCCAATGACTTGATCAATCATGCCTATGTAATGAAGCCTCCACAAAAAATATATTCAGAGAGCTTCTATGTTGATGAACCAGAAACACATCCATGTTCCAGGCACCAAACTCCACTGGACAGAAACTCCTGTGTTAGGGACCTCTCCCTGTGTATCTCTTCATCTGGTAGTTCATTTGTATCCTTTAATTTTCTTTGCAATAAACCAGTAATCCAGTAAGTAAACTAGTTTCCTGAGTTCTGGGAGTCATTCTAGCAAATCAATGGAACCCGAGGAGGGGTTCATGGTAACCTCTGATTTACAGCCATTTGGTCAGAAGCACAGGTAACCACCTGGATTTGAGATTGGCATCCGCATGGGCGGGGGGTGGGAAACTGGTTATGGGACTCAGCCCTTAACCCATGGAATCTGACACTATTTCCAGGTAGTGTCACAGCCGAGTTAAATCTGTGGGACACCTCATCTGCAGAGGATCCAGTTAATTGCTTTAGTGGTATGGTAAAGAGCCACGCATTAGAATATGGCCAACATAACATTCACAAATGTACTTCTCCAACTTGAACCTTGATCCTGAACTCCAAATTTGTATATCTTTTTATCGTTAGGAACATCTAATTTCTCTTATAGTCTTAAAACATGCTAAGTGACCTATTGATCAGAGTGAATCCAGATTTTGGGAGCCTGAAGGGTATATAATTTGGGGGTCCCTCTTTTAAAAAATGTATTAAAAAATTTAGGCATATGGGGCTCCTGGGCGGCTCAGTCGGTTGAGTGTCCAACTTCCGCTCAGGTCATAATCTCACAGCTCATGAGTTCAAGCCCCGCGTGTGGCTCTGTGCTGACAGCTCAGAGCCTGGAGCCTGCTTTGGATTCTGTGTCTCCCTCTCTCTCTGCCCCTAACCCACTCACATTCTGTCTTTGTCTCTCTCAAAAATAAATAAACATTTAAAAAATTTTTTAATTCAGGCATAAAGTAAATATTCACTTAAAATGTTAGAAGATAACAGAGGCAGATTTTAAGAGTTTATTTGAGCAAAAAATCAATTTGATTGGGCAAGGCCAAACCAGAAGTAGTTAGAGGCACCCAGCTGACAGGAGCTAGAAGACATATAGACAAGAGGTGGAAGCAAAGAAAGGAAATTATTTGATTGGCTATAGCTTAAAACCTGGCTATTTTTGATCAGTTGTCCTTAGGTTTCAATTTCATCACCTTGAGGCATTTTTTACATATAGGCTTAGACTTTGATTTGCTACCTAGGCTGCCACCTTATTAGAGTTACCTCAGTCTAATGGCTTCCTCATTTGATTAATTTAACAAGAGTGAGAAAAAAAAAAAAAACTATAACTAGATCCAAATTCTAAAAAGCCAACAAAACCTATGAATACCACAAAATCCAGAAGCAATATTTTGATTAACTAACTACCTGACAGACCTTTATACTATTTTCTCCTACCAATTTTGGGGTACTTACTCTTTGATCAACTCTTCGTTTTCGACACCAACAAGAGAAAGACAATTAGGTTTTTCTCTGGCATGGTTGGTGAGAAGTCAATTTTTAATACTGATATTTTAGAAAGTTCCTTTCAGCTTTACAACTTGTCATGGGTAGTGTCATATAGATTTTTGGGTTGTTTTCAAATTTGGGAAAATCTCCATCAAGTTCCTTTTATATATGAGCTTTAGAGTTCAGAACATTTCGAGCTTGTCTTTCCAGTGATTGAATCTAAATGTTTTTTTGAATTGACAATATTCTTTAACCAGTCTTTGTTGGTATCTTCTTGTGTTACCATATTTTGACTTTTCTGTTATCTTCATTAATGTCACTGGTTTTGGGGGGTTTTTTGTTTTTGCCAAATTAGCAATGTGGCTACTTAATCACTTCTCTGTATTAATTGGATTCTTTATTTTATGGGATGATCAAGTTTATCACTTCTATTTTAAATTTATCTTTCTCTTAGTGAATTGCTGCTTTCAGAATAATCTGAAAATTTTATTACAATTCACTTCTCAGTATCAAAATAACTTCTATTGATTTCACTATTCATCTCTACTGTTTTTGCTTCATATTCCATTAATTTTAATCTAAATATCTTGTCAGTTCTTTAAAAAAATGCATTTACAGATGCCAAATGGTACTCTTCAAAAACACTCAAAACAGTAGTCTATAATTTCTCATTTTGTTTAAACATTCTAAAACCCCTTTCCACATTGCAGTTATGGTAGAATACTCATGCACTACCAAATATATACTTCCATCAAAAAGAAGAAAACAGGGGCACCTGGGTGGCTCAGTTGGTTAGGAGTCCAACTTCAGCTCAGGTCATGATCTCACGGTCCGGTCCGTGAGTTCGAGCACCGCCTTGTGCTCTGTGCTGACCGCTCAGCTTCAGATTCTGTGTCTCCCTCTGTCTCTCTCTGCACCTCCCCCACTTGAACTCTGTCTCTCTCTCTCTCTCTCTCTCTCTCTCTCTCTCAAAAGTAAATAAACATTAAAAAAAATTTTTTAAAGAAGAAGGAAACATCTATTGTGTAATGATAGTATCTACTCTATCCTCAAATATATTCTTGAAAGGAGGGAACTATTTTGACTTGGTCTTGGTGAAAAACAAATCCTCTGCTTACAATTGTGTATACGTGATGGAATTAGAATTTTCCATAGACTAAACTAGCTCTGGCTCCAAATGTTTCTGCTCTTGATCTTTATATGTATTTCCAATGAAATCATCAAAGTGATCCTGTTTAAAAGCAAGTCAGGTCATGTCAATCATTTGCCCAAGATCATCCAATAGATTCCTATCTCACTGTTAGTAAAAACCAAGGGCTTATGAGACCCTACACAGTCTGGACCAGGTACCACTTTGACCTCACCTCCCATTCTTCTCCCCTTTTCACTTTGTTCCAGCTACACAGCTTCTTGCTTTCCCTTGAATTCTCCCAGGATTTTCTGCCTCAGGGCCATTGTACATGCTATTCTCTTTGCCTAAAATTCACTTCACCTCTCACTCGCTCACCTCCTTCAGATCTTACTCAAACACCAACTCAGTGAGACCTTACTTGGTCTCTCTATTTAAAATCGGCCCCTAATATTTCCTACTACTTAAAAAAATTTCCCCCTACCTCTTATCATCAAAAGTACCTCATGTCCCTAATGTCTACATAAGGATTCAATAAAAATCAGTTGATTGAGTGAATGAAAGTCCAAGTCAGGGCCCTTTTTGGTAATGGCAAGGGTTAAATACAACTCAAGAGGAATGATTCTGGAATATCATTGTTCATTGTAGGACAACATATGCTTTGTCATGTATTTATTCATTTCTTGTCTCAATCAGCAAATCAATAAATATTTAGTGTTTGCTGCATGCTTAATACTGCCCTAGGTACTAAGCACACGTTGGTAAGGGAAGAAAACATGGTCCCTGCGTTCCTGAAGCTCATGGCTTCTCGAAAGAGAGAAAGGCTATGAAGACAAGTTGACTGTAGTCTTGGCACATCACTACCTGAACATGGTTGACTTATGAGTGGGCAAACCAGATTCCTGGAAATTCACTTGCAGCATATTCTACACATCCATTAGTCTTAAACACATGATTAAATAAGACAGCAACATCATGTGCAATGAATTTTAAGCCAGGCATGGAAGATCATAAAAGTTTAAGAAACAATAAATGTCTTCTTAAATTTCTTTTTCATCTCATGTGCTGTGTTAATAGCTGTCATTATTGAGATTTGATGACATCTGTATTCCTAAAGGAGGAGCCAGTGAGGCTGGCACTTTGGGTTTTAGATAGCTTTCAAGCAATAAGATTTAGAATCATTATCTAACTTAAATATTCAGAGAACATGCACATCAACTCCCCAACTCAGGCTGCCACAGATTTTCAACAGACTTTCTCACCCTGATCTCAGATGGCCATGGTATTTTTTGAATATGTGCATCCTGTCTGCTTTAATACATAGTATTTCGCAAGTTTTAGTCATTGCAACTAAAGCGTGGGCAAAGGTGGGGGTGGTGTGAGGGAAGAGCTTCTCATCGTGAGGAAATTTGAGACTAGTAGCTGTTCAGACCAAAATTGTCCATGTTTCCTCTGAGTTCCATAAAATTCAACTCAGAGGAAAAGTGTACCCCAGTGTCCAGCACACTGAGTGTTCACAAAGACGTATTATTGCATGAATTAAACATTTTCAAAACTATTCAGGAGATATTGCAGGCAAAGCCACACACATCCAAGTTAGTGAACAGAATTGAGGCCAATGTGTTCTTTCTAATAAACTTAATTATACTGCTTTAGTTTGCCTCATTTGATTGTAAATATAACCCAGATGGCCTCAAATTCACTAAATTTCTGGATTCACTTTTTTTTTCTTCCTTCGTTCCTTCCATTCTCCCTAACTTCCTTCCTTTCCTCCCCCCCTTTCCTTCCTTACTCCCTCCCATCCTAACTTCCCTGCTTCCCTCCCTTCTTTCCTTTCTTCCTCTCTGTAAATATGTGTGCGTACATATGAGAAAACCCATATACAGAAAAATAAATAAGGGTGTATGATCAAATGATCTATCACAAAGTAAACACATTGCAACCAGCATCCCGGTCAAGAGATAGAACACTGTCTACATCCACAAACCCTCCTCATGCCCCTTCCCCATTGCATCCTCTTCCCTACCTCCAAAGATAACCACTATCCTGACTTTTACCCTAATCATCTTCTTGAATTTCTTTTGGGTTCAACCATCTCACGTATATCCTCAAATAGTAGTGCAGCAACTTTCAATAAATGGATTCCATACAATAAATATTCTGCATGTCTAGCTTCTCTAACTTAATATTATGTTTGTGAGACACACATTGGTGTAAATAGCTATAACTTATCCATTTTAATTATCATATAGTATTTTATAGCATTACTATGCCACTATGATTTATGGATAACATAAAAGATGTCTCTGGTTTGGGATTATGACAAATACTCCTGTTATCTATATTCTTACACATCTCAAGGTGCCCATGTGCATGTTTTTGTATTGGGTATCATTGTGGGTTGAACTGTGTCCCCCATAAAGACATGTTGAAACCCTAATCCCTGGTACCTGTGAATGTGACCTCAATCCTTTCTTGTTTTTTATACTCTTAGGTTTTATGAATACTTCATCTAAAGCGTGAATTGAGTTTGTAATCAACACTAGTAATCTTTCATTTTTAATCAGAGTGTTTAGTCCATTTGTTTTCCTATCACTGACATTGGGATGTTTTAATTTACCATTTTATTATTTATTTTTTCTTTGTCCCACATATTCTTTCTCCCTTTCTCTTGAAATATTTTTAATTGCTTCATTTTTCTTTTCTATTAGCTAGGAAGCCAAATGCTGTTTTATAATTCTTTTAGTGGCTGCCTTAGAGATTACATTACGGCTTGTGAATTTATCCAATCCAATATTAACTGGTACTTTTACCTTCTTCTTGGACATGTCAAACTCTTATAACATTTCAACTCTAATTTATGTGCTCTTCATCTTATAATTTATTTATAAATTTAAAGTGTTTAATGGTAAATATTTTAAATGGTTTTATACAGTAAATATTATTTATATTGACTTATTTTTTATTGACCTTTATTTCTTCCTACACAGCAAATTGGTATTATTCCCTTCTGCCCTTTAGTACTCTCTGTAGTTCAGTCTACTGGTTATGAATTTTCTCCATTTAGATGAGTCTGAAAGTATCTTTAGTTTCTATTCTTTCTTGAATGACATTTTTGATGGATGTAAAATTCTAAGGTTGACAGTTTTCTTTTAGCACTTACAAGTTCTTAGCCCACTGTCCCAAGGCTTCCATTCTTTCTGTTGATGTGTTAGTTGCTGATCTTATTGTGACTATGAAGAGAAAATCAGCAGCAGGACAAAGTCATATTAAGATTTTTATCTTGTCTTTGATTTTTGTCATTTTTATTATGATGTGTTTAGATGCGGAATTCTTTTTTTATTTACCCTGCAAGATATTTGGAGAGAATCTTAAAAGACTGGACTCATATTGTTCTTTGGGTTTGGAAATTCTTAGCCACTATCTCTTCAAGTATTGCTTCTTCCCCATTCCTTCGGTCTGTCTCTCTCTCCCTCTCTCATACATTCTATCCCTCCCTCTCTCCACTGCTCTCTCCATCCTCAGCCTACTGGAATGCTAATAACACAAATATTAAACCTATCTAGCATATTCCTATATCCTTCTGTCTCTTATCTTCTACTCTGTGTTTTTCCTACCTCTGCCTCTCTGTGTTTCATTCTGGGTGCTTTTTTTCAATTTATTTTCTAGTGCATTAATTCTCTCATTAGCTAGTAAACCCTTTAATTGTATGCTTAATTTTGGTTTTTAAATCTAGGATACTCACTTGACTCTTTTTTAAAACTAGCTTTCATGTCCAACTCTTGGTTTCAGCTCAGGTCATGATCTCATGGTTTCGTGAGTTCAAGCCCCACTTCAGGCTCTGCGCTGCCAGCACAGAGCCTGCTTGGGGTTCTCTCTCTCTCTCTCTCTCTCTCTCTCTCTCTCTCTCTTTCTCCCTCCCTCTCTCCCTCTCTCCCTCTCTGCCCCTCCCCCACTCGCACTGTCTCTGACTCTCTCAAAATAAGTAAATTAATTAAAAAATAATTATAAAATAAAAACAGCTTTCAGTTCTCTCCTAAAATCCTAGACCTTGTATTTTATCCCCTTGAATACTCTGATCCCCACTACTTCAAAGTCTGGATCTGATCATTCCAATATATTAAGCCCTATTGCTTCTGCCTCTGATGGTTTTCATTCTTACTGGTTTGCCTCCTTGTGTTGCTGGCTAGTTTTTTTTTTCTGGTCCAGGATGCTATCTTTATAAAATGGTGGAAATAATTTGTGACCTACATGATCATATTTTCTTCCTGAAACGACGGACAATTGCTATTGCCTGGTGTTTGGCACTGTGGGTTCATCTTAATTGTTAAGGATTGGGATAAAGCAAAGCTGAGTTACAGTCCCTGCGGTAGGTCTTCGAACTCCATTTCATGCTTACTCCTAGGGTCCAAAATTTAAGGCCCTAAGCCAAAAGCAAGTAGGGTTCACCAAGTTTCCCCCATGCCCAGCAAGTTAGCTGGTTATTATTAAGCTATTGTTACCCAGTTTCAAAGCCACCCTTCTATTCTCTGCTTTGTGCTGCTAGGGCTGGAACTCTGTGAAGAACCACATTGCAAATTGAATTAAACCGTCATTCTGTGATTTTTCAGCTATAAACTGTTGTATGTTAAAATATCTTAAATGTAGTTGTAATCACTGGACTAATAAATGGTTGTATGTGTATATTTAATATTATTTAATATCCTTCCCTGACAAAATAAAATTTGCTAACCCTACGTTTGTCCCTATTGGTTTTTCTTTTTCTCTTATTGGGCTCTGAAAAAAAGCCCAGTAAAAGTCTTGGATCGAAACTGCAGTAGACATTGTGGGTCTGGATTTCTGTTGGGTATTTGGCAAGTTCTTCAGGATGTGCTCGTGGCCAAAATGGAGACAGGAGTTGGAGGCAAAGCCTGTGGAGTTAGGGCAGTGTTTTATAACATGTCACCCTGTCCTGAGAGCAGTGTTTTATAACATGTCACGCTGACAACCAAGCCTCACACATTCTCTGCTGCTTGTCATAACTCCTCCTCGTGTGGCTCTCCCCCTTCCACCTCATGTCCTGTCCTCCTTCTGACCCTTGGCTTCATTACCTATTCACAATCCTGCACCTGGTCTTTCCTTGATGTTTACATTTGGAAATCTGAACATAATTGAACTAAGCATTCCATTTAAAAGATTGGAACAAAGTAAAAGAAATATGAGGGAATTAATAAAGATAAAGTGCTGAAATAATGAATCACAAAACAAATGCCAGCAGAAATGATAGATAAACCCAGTACTCTAGGAAGTTTGACTAAGAAAAAGTGCAAGACAAACAAATACATCAGGAATGAGAAAGAAGATAAAACCATAGTTGCAAAAAATAGTAAAAATCATTATAAAATATCATATAAAATGTTGTCAATAAATTTTCAAATCTAGATGAAATGGCTGATTTTCCTAGCACAATATAAATTATCAAAAATTGATTCACGAAAAACTAGACTCTCCAAACACATTAACAACCACACAATATACTAGCAAGGTTTCTCATAAATCTACCACTTTAAAGAGTAAAAATAAATAAGAACATTAGACCTTGCTTGTTTTACAGGCAAGATCTAACTAACCTAGCTATCAAGGAACACATAATCCTACCTAAATTACTGAAATTTTTCAGAATATATAAGTGGAAAGTTTCCCAAACCATTTTATAAGTCTGTCATAAGCTTAATACCAAAACCTAATAAATAACATAGCAAAAAAAAAAAAAAAGTCAATCTCACTTAAAAATAAATATGGAAAAGTTCTAAAGAAAATATTTGCAGCTGGTATATTAAAACAACAATACCCATATTCAAGGATGACTTATACCTCAATGAAGCACTGTTAGCATTATAGTATTGGTATAATGTATATTTACTGTCCTCTGCTGGCTATGCCCCCACCCTTACAGATGACAATCTGGGCGTCTCAGACCTTGGGATTCCCTGCCAAGATGTCCCTAAAGCCAGTTAACTGGCCTGCACATGCCTCTTCCCCTGTCTGTTCTTCCAAGGGTGGTCTCTGCTATTAGAATATCCATGCCTATGCCCAAAGTGTGGCCAAGGGTGGTTCTTTGCAGAGGGTAAATGATGCTTGAATGCATGAATTAGTGTGTATCCCAGTCTAGGGTAGAAAGATAGGGGGAGAAGGCCAAGGGTCAAGGAATAGCTTTTCCCATACTGCTACTTTTTTTTTGGGGGGGGGTATGTGGAGCAGAGAGAGAGAGAGAGAGGGAGAATCCCAAGCAGGCTCCACTATCAGCAAGGAGTCCTACTCAGGGCTGTGAGATCATGACTTGATCCCAAATCAAGAGTTGGAGGTTTAACCGACTGAGCCATCCAGGCGCCCCACCCACCCATACCACTACTTCTGATACAGAACTCTGAGGGATACAAGAGTTCTAAATTTGAACCTGGTATTCTAGGTTATTATGAAGATATAAGTGTCAAGGTAGGAGGACAGGACGTATTCTGTTAAACAATTTATTAGCTTGATTCATAGCTAAATATCCTGACATATGGTAAATAAGCTTTTATTTGTACTCTTGTCTCAGGCCCCAAAAAGAGTGAGCCAGCCCACCTCTTCCAGATTTAGCACAGGTGAAAACCAATAGCAGACTAATACATACAGCATGAATAAATATTAGTGGAATATATATACATATATATATATATATATATATGGCATGTATGGGTATGTATACCTATGTGTACACATACGTGCATAGTTATGTATGCGTATATATACATCTATCTACCGATAGACAAAAAAGAATGTATATGTATACCTGTGCATACATAGACACACAAATAGTTCTACATTGCACACACTCACAAATACACATACACCAGCAGCAACACAGAAAAGTTGGAGCTTCCAATTCTAGGCAAGATGAAAAACTAACAGCTGCTGTTGGCCCCCTTTCTCCCTACCAAACTAGAGATGCCAGAATAGATACAGGGAAACTGACCAAATGCAGAGCCAGAACCAGAAGCCTCATCCTTACCAGATTGAAAGTAGCCAAGTTTTAATGTAGGAAGAGAATGATATCCTGAAGTCAATGGAGTCCAAAAGCATGGGTGAATGTTGGGAGCCAATATAAAGGAGTTGCAGGCCAGCAGAGGTTTTTAATTGTGCCCTCAACTCCACATTCCTTTGCTGGTGGGGGAGACTGAGACTGGTCAGGCTCAGTCCCACCACCCCTGTTAGGCTGTCCCTCTGGCCAGATATGCACCCAGGATGCCTGAGCTTTTTCAATAGGGACTTTGTCAGGGCAACTCCATGAGCAAACTCATCAGGCTGATGTCCAAACCAATGTTCACTGTCATTGTTCCAAGGGAAGAAAAGTAATGGCAGCAGCTGGAAGGACAGGAACATAGGCCTGGTAGTGCTTTAGCTCAAAAGAGCAGGGAAGTCTATTGGAATGGGTACAGACCAGCTGGCTAGGCCTTGAGCATCCATTCAATCACTTGTCATGGAGAATGGCTATATCAGTTAGCTCTTTTTACATAACAAATCATTCAAAACTCTCAGTGGCTTAAAATGACAATGATTTATTTTTGATCATAGATCTGGAGGTTGACCTCTTAGACTGATTGAGGCCAAGCTCTGCTCCCTGTGTCTCTCATCCTTCTCCGGAGCCAGCAGGCTAGCCCAGACATGTTCTTTTTATGGAGATAGCTAAACCCCCCAAAGGCAATGGGAAATACAGAAGGCCTTCTTTTGCTTGGAACTAATGTGCCATTACTTCCACCTCATTATATTGTGTCACTCAAGTCACATAGTCAAATTCAAAGTCAAACGGTAAGAAAATACATCATACAGCTTTTGCAGGAGAAATGGCAAAGTCACAAGGCAGAACATAAAATAATTTGCCATAAACTTTAAGAGACTGGAATCTTACAGAGTATGGGCTCTGCCCACAACAGACAACAAAACCAAGTAGAAAGTATTAATAATAAGATACCTAGAAAAGCCCTTAAATATTTAGAAATTAAACAACAAATTTGTAAATAATCCATTGGTCGAAGAAGTCACAAGAGAAATTAGGAAATTGTTTCAAATGAATAATAATGGAAACAAAACATACTAAAATGTATAGTATGCAGCAAAAACAGTGCTGAGAGTGAAATTTATAGCTTTCACAGCTAAAGTAGAAAAAAAGGCTTAAAATAAAAAAAGCATAATTTTTACTTAGAGAAGCTAGAGGAAATATTAAAAATAAATACATAAATAAACACAAAGGAAGAAGGGGAGAAATAATAAAAATAAAAGCAGAAATAAATGATATAGAGAACAAACATTAGGAAAAATTGACAAAGCCAAGAGAGGATTCTGTGAAATATCAAAACTGATCAATCTCTGGTAAGAAAGAAAAAGGAGAGAATTCAAATTGTTAACATAAAATGTTGGAGGTGGGGAAAGCTTACTGACAATCAAAATATATTAAGGAAATAGTAAGAACATATTTATGCCAATAAGTTTGATAGCATAGATGAAATGGATAAAAAAGCACAACATACTAAAACTGACTCAAGAAGAAAAAGAACTTAATGACTACATATCTATTAATGAAATCGAATCTGTAATTAAAAGGTTTCTAACTTGGAAAATTCTAAGCTCGGAGCCTTCACTGGTGAATCCTATCGAATGCTAAGGAACATAAGATATCAAGCTTACCCAAATTCTTCGAGAAAATAGAAGAGAACACTTTTCAACTTATTTTATGTGGACAGCATTGCTCTGATACAAAACCAAGAAAGATACTATAAGAAAACAACACACTATAACTCATGAACACAGATATAAAATCTTCAACTCAACATTAGCAAATCACAGCCAAGAGGAGCCTAAGGAGACATGATGACTTAATGTACATAGTATCGTAGATGGGATGCTGAACAGTAAAAGGACATTAGGCAAAAATGAAACAAATCTAAATAAAGTATGGACTTTGGTTGATAATAATGTATCAATATTGGTTCATTAAATGTGACAAGTACATGATTCTAATATAAGTTGTTAATAATAGGGGAAACTGGATGTGTGATATACAAGAACTCTCTGTATTAGCTGTGCACCTTTCCTAGAAATCTAAAACTACTCTAAAATTAAAAGTTTATTTTTAAAAAGCTGTACGTGAATATTCTTATTAGCAAAAGTAGAAATAACCCAAATGTCCATCAACAAGCAAATGCACAAACATATTATGGCATGTTTCTACCACAGCATGTTGTTCAACAATAAAAATGACTGAACTGAAGAAGAAGAAGAAGAAGAAGAAGAAGAAGAAGAAGAAGAAAGATTGAACTACTGACACACAAAACATGGAAAATAGAAAGTGATGTCTGAAAAGACATAGAAGTCCCCAGAAACCTACCTTAGGAAGGAATACACTGAAAGCCAAGCAGGACCTTTACTCAGTTTCTATTGTTTTCCTGTCCTGTCCTAAGATGTCAACCCATGGACTGGGGAACAAAACAAGATACTTCTCAGACACCCCCACCAGCAATTAACTTTGTTTCCTGATTGCTTCCTCAATGCTCCAGCCCATATAGTTTTAGCTCCCTGGTGTGGAGGGGAAGCAAGCTTACTGCGTAAGTATTTTTCTAAACTCATTGCTAAAGTCCAGACTCAGTTTTTTAAAGTTCCAAAGCCAAAAAAAAAAAAAAAAAAACCCAAACAAACAAACAAAAAAAACCCACAAACTTTTCATTATCATTCTTTTTGCAACAACCCAACACTAAGAGGTGAAAATGCTGAGGTTTAATTTCAAATGTGGTTGGAAATAACGGGGGTTAGGACTGCAGGGGGAAAACATTTAACTCTTGGAATAAAATATTGTTTGTTTTTTTTAAACCAGAGTTTACAATATAAATATTCTATGTTAGAGAAGGGAAATGAATCTTCCTTAAGGCTTTCCACTTTCTGGGCAGATAACATCAGCGGGAGATTCCTGGCTAGACTTCTTTGGGTCCCTTTACAAAGTTGTCAGCACTTTTCATAAGCTACATTTGCTTCTCTATCCCCAAAGAAATGCTAAGGCTCTGAAAACATTCTCAATGAGCAGATCTCCTGGTAATAGAAGGAGACAACAATGAGCTGTTGTGAATTGCTTCCTGTAAACATCCCGCTGACCCCCAATATGGCAGACTTCTTAGGTATCCTGAGCTGTAAGTCCCTGGTGGAGAAAAGGGTGATGATATTTCAAATATTCCTCATTAAAAATATAGAAATTACCCTAGAACTAAACAATCTAACACCTGAAACTAATTTTCTTGACATAGTCATGGACTTTAATGACAGCTTCATTAATTGAATGGAATCACATGGGGATGAAAATCATGTTTTCCTTAATGACTTGCCAGATGATGGATTTGTTTGGTTACTTACTTCACTATGAAGAATTTCCAAGGAAGGAAAAAGAAAGAAGGATGAGCCCTGTGTGTCATATTACAACCGAGCCTGACCAAGAGGTCCTCCTGGGGTCTTGGTGACGAGCCAATGTGAAAATAGCAAGTTGGATTTGGCAGGATGGGGAAGCGGTGTGATGTCATCATTAGGAACCTTATTAATCAAGGTGAAGTTCGTGAACCAGTAGCATCAACATCACTGGGAAGCTTATTAGAAATTCAATTTTTCAGGCCCCATCCCCGTGCTACTGAATTGCAATCTGCATTAAATATGATCCCCAGGTGATTTTCAGGCACATTAGAGTCTAAGGAGCACTGGTTGGGAGCCCAAGATTTGGAGTCCAATGGACTTGGGTATTCCAGCTCCACTTACTGCTGACTGTGAATAGGGCATATTATTTAGCCTCTCAGCCTCAGTTTTTCTTTCTGTGAAATAGGCAAATAGTATCTACCTCATGAAATTATGAGGATTAAGCAATATAAGCACTTAGTGTATTTTCAGGTATATACTCTATGTTGAATAAATGGCCTATAATAGTGCTATTGTGGCTTCTTTGTCCCTTCCACTGCAGAGAGGAAGTATCTTGGGAATCAGAACTGAGTTCAAATTCACGTTTTACAATTTAACAGCTATGTGATCTCGGTCGTGTTACCTAAGATTTTTCAGCCTCAAATTCTCTATCTATAAAATGGGTGTAATTTAAATGCCAGAGCCTCCCAAGTCTTAAGATATAGATAGACCAATTACACAGCCTAGTGAAGTCATAATCCTTCACGAGATTTAGGCTGCCGGCAAGATTCCTGCTTAGTCTATGTTGCATCTCCACATGCTGTCCTTGTCCCTCTACAAGTCTCTCACAGGGCAAAGTTCAGACCTTTCCACGGTTGCCACAAGAAATCCATTTCCTGCAAGCATTTCATGAGGTGTGTAGAAATTTCTAAAGATGTAGAGCGTGGGTCACAAGGAAGAATCACAGGACATGTGGCCCAGTCTTATGCCACCTCCCCGGCTCCTTCCTTCCTTTCCTCCTATGTCTGCCATCACAGCCCCCTTGTCATCCCAAAGACAGCCTACCTTCAGCAGACGTCGTGGAACCAGCCGTGAACACAGAGTGAGAAGGGTGCGTTCTCAGGCTAGTAGCTCCTCTCTCCAGGCCTCCGGGTCCTCAGCGACACGTCAGCAGGAATTCCTCAGGCACAAGAGCGTCCCAAGAACTAAGGGAGGCCTCATGATTGATAATCCTTATGCAGCCTGGTACCTGATGGGTGGCTCGTTACGAAGCCACTATTGTCTGCCCCAATCTTCCCCTCCTCCATAAGTCCACTTCTGAGGCCAGGGCTCAACTTCTGCATACGACATTCTCTTTTTCCAGCTGGCTCCTTGTTCGTCTCTGTCTGTCAAGGAGGCCACAGGGAGCATGACGGGTGGAGGGAGGATGAAGACTTTCTCCTTGGTTTGCTTCCCGTTCCTATCAGGTCTTCACCGCGCAGCAGCTGCTGGTTCCAGCCACACAGGTGGCTCTAGTTTGCGGTTTTTCCTCAACCAGAACCAAGCCCATGAGCTCTCTCTGAAATAAGGCCCCAGCCACTGGCACCTCCCTCTGCAGAGTCAGAATCCCAGCTCCAAAGAGCTGCTTTTCCAGACTCCAAGCTCCGAGCAGAGTTGCATTTGAGCATGCCTTCTCCCTAGAGGCTGAGTCCCAGCTCTGCGGGCTCCTCCTAGAAACTTCCAAGTTTTAGTTATCTCGACATATCCCCATCTCTAAGGGAGACAGCTGCTTCCTGCAGCTACTACCTTTGTGATACCTCAGTGTCCCCTTTTTGCCTGCCCAGCTCTCTTCTGTCTGGGAAATAGTTTCGTTATATCTCCCTGCTGAAATAATGGCATGGCTTTTGGCCTCTGACAGGATCCGCCTGATTTGGAAAGTTATGTAAAAGATACTAGTTTCCTTCCAAAACAAATTTTAAAAATCTACCTTCTAAATACCAAGTTTTGCCACTAATAAGGATATTCAAAAGAACATGCCAATGGCTTTGACAACAATTTCCAAAGAAAATTTTCCAAACTATTTTGGGCTCTGCCAGCATTGTGGGAATAGAACAGTAGTCCTGAGCATTTGGAACAAAGAGTCAAAACATGTTTCTAGAGAAAGAAATGCAGTTAGACATAACTCATAAGGCAGAACAGATGCACAATCTAGAGAGATGCTGACCTGTGTAGACACCAGCATAGACAAGAATAGGGAGAAGGTGAGGGAAGGGCACCTATGAAGCAGGTGCAGGTTGTCACGTTTCTAGATGTTAATGAAGTCTATAACCAAAGTCGAACCAAAGTTGATTTAAAAGAACCTGGAAATAGCAGTTTAGTTAGTGGTGCTTAAAATGTCTGCGTTGACCACGGAGGAGTGGTACTTCAAAGGTGGTGGCCATGACTCAAGTAGAAATTGAAATGGAACTGAAAATATTATTTTATGCTTATTTAATTAGTAAAGATAAACTGAAAATCGTAGCCCTCGTTGTGGGTGATCTTGGTCTAAAGTACACACCTACACAGAGTTGTCACAGTATATATAAAGCAAGAGAGTAATAGCTTAAAAGAGTTAAAATGATATTCACCCCATTTAACCCAGCCATTCCATTACTAAAAATTAATCCTGGGCCACCTGAGTATCTGTCGTTTGTGCATCCAGCTCTTGATTTTGGCTCAGGTCATGATTCAGGGGTCATGGTATTGAGCCCCATGTCAGGATCCATGATCAGCATGGAACCTGCTTAAGATTCTCTCTCTCTCAGGAAGCAAACCATAAAAAGACTCTTAAATAAATATAGAGAACAAACTGAGGGTTGCTGGTGGGGTGCTGGGTGGGTGGATGGGCTAAATGGGTGATGGGCATTAAGGAAGGCATTTGTTGGGTTGAGCACTGGGTGTTATATGTAAGTGATGAAGCACTAAATTCTACTCCTGAAATCATTATTATGCTATATGTTAATTAACTTGGACTTAAATTTAAAAAAATAATGATAAAAAAAGAAATAGAAGTGAACACATAGATTTATGTAGGAGTCAATGATAAGGACATAGCATGGGCTGAGGAAGGTGGTCAGTGGTCCTGTGTGTACTTAGGATCTTAATTAAATGAATAATACATAGAAAACCTATTTTTAAAAAGATTCTCTCTCTCTCTCTCTCCCTCTGCCCATCTCCCCTGTTCACACACTCTCTTTCTCTAAAATAAAAAAATAAAATAAAAAATTTAAAAATTAAAAGAAAGAGTATTTAAATGCACTTGGTGAAATATTAATTTATAAAAATCCTATAAAGGGGCGCCTGGGTGGTTCAGTCAGTTGAGCATCCGACTTCAGCTCAGGTCATGATCTCACAGTTTGTGGGTTCGAGCCCCGCCCCGCATCAGGCTCTGTGCTGACAACTTGCTCAGAGCCTGCAGCCTGCTTCAGATTCTGTGTCTCCTTCTCTCTCTCTGCCCCTCCCCGCTCATGCTCTGTCTCTCTCTGTCTCTCAAAAATAAATAAATGTTAAAAACTTTTTTAAAAACCCTATAAAAACATGAAAAATGTTTGTGGTGTGACAGTTAAGTAGAATAAAATCAGGATATAAGATATGGAGGAGAGTGTAGGAAAGAGAACAAGAAGGATTGTTCAGCTATGTTACTCTTTGTTACCACAGGGATGAGCATAGGGTGCATTCTGAGAGTATTACAAAGGCATCATGCCAGTGAAAAATGATTGGGGCCAGTGAGACAGAACTGAGAAGCCAGGCATGAACCGTCACTCCCTGTGGACTCTACAAAGACTTTTGATCCTAAAATGAAGAGCCATCCTAAGAATCTCCAAGATTGCATGTGTGCTTGACTAAAGATAAGACAATTTTGTTACAAATTACAATCCTTCCCTTATTGTATGATAAACAGCCAAGTTTTAAAGTTACACCAAGTTCTTTCTCTTCTTGGGTTGGCATTGAAGGTGGTTGTGCTCCAGGAAAAGGGGACAGAGAGAGAATGAAGAGTAGAATCTGAGTTAGGCAGATAAATCTCTTGGGGAAGATTCTGTATATCTCAAGTAGGGAAGGAAGTGATAGACCACTGAGTTAAGCAGCTGGTCAGTGAAAAAAAGCCCCAACAGTTGGCCAAGCAATTAGTTCAAGAGATAATTGGCTGCAGGTGGTGAGTTAAGAGCCAAGTCTGGACTCTGACTAAAGGGATTTGCCAGGGCTTTGTATTTGACCGTCTAGGAGCCTTGGCTGACTGTAGAAAAGCTTGAAGAACTGATTTCTTAAGAGCCTCACCTCCAGAGTTCTAAAATTGATGCAGAACTGGGCTGCCATATTGGGCATAGAAGAAATTATTCTAAATAGAAGAGGAGATGAAATACTGGTTACTGAGAGTAAAGAGAAATCCTATTTTCCTGATGGTATTTTCTACTACTAGAGAAAACCCATAGGAGTCGATTTCTTCCTTGAGATTGTCCATTAGCCTTTTTAGAGAATAGCCAAGGCTACAGGTCTGCATAAGAATAGGCGGGCTTTCTTGCTTGCTGGGGAATGAAGAAGAGGAAGAGACTCATTTGGGTGAGGGAACTGCCACCAGAAACACTTAATTGCTTTGGAAGTACTCCCGGAACCATGTTCTACGTGAGGCCCACATTCCATTAGGGCAGATAAAAAATGGAGACAATTCTGATAGAAGGTAACTGCTTTGCATAACCAAATGATCATGCTTCAGAAAGAAAAGCATGGCTAGGTTTCTTTAGGAGGGACTTCTGGAGGAGATTCCTAAAAGAGATGCTCTCTGAGCTGAGTTTTGAAATAAGAATAGACATTTTCTCAAACAGTGTATTGGGGAGAACAAAAGGGAGTTCTGGGTAGCTGGAATATTCAATATGAGGAGAGTGGTGGCAGGAGATGATGTCAGAGATGTGGTTCTGGCCAAGGTGGTGATGGCTCTTAAATACAGAGTTAAGGAATTGGACATTATGTAGATGTTGAGAAACACTGAACAGTTTTGATTTCTTTTGTTTTTTAAGATCTTATTCTTAAGTAATCTCTATACCCAACGTGGGGCTCAAACTCACAACTCCGAAATCAAGAGTCACACACTCTACTATCTGAATCAGCCAGGTGCCCCCACACTGAACAGTTTTAAACACAGTAAAGAGGTGCATTTTAGGAAAAGGACTCGTGTCTGTGGGGGGATGGAATAGAGTGGGCCAAGGCTGGAGGCAGAGGAGGTAAGCAGGGAACTCCTCCAATGTTCAAGGCAGGAGAAAATGAACACCTGAATGACAGTCATGACCACAGCAATGGGAAGCTTGCATTTCCGCCTGCCCTTCCTCTCCCTGATGCCAAGGATGCAGGCCTTCCTCCTACCTCTGGCACTTACCCCAGGCCAGCGGCTGCCTGCCTGCACTAGGCTTGCCACCACGGTCTGACGCTGGCTCAGGGCATGGATGCCGGCACGTGGAGGGATCATGTGATGGGGCCCAGAAAGAGAGGTTTGGGAGTCAGAGGAGAGGAATACAGTTCCCAATGCCACCATGTTATGGACCAAGGTGTACCCGCCCCCCACCCAATTCTCCGTTCACCCCCTAACACCCAATGGGACTCTATTTGGAGAAAGGACCTTTAGTAACGTAATTAAGCTTAAATGAGGTCATAAGGGTAGAATCCTAATCTGAGAGGTTGCTGAGCCTATAAAGAGAGGAAGAGACACCAGAGGTATTTTTCTCTCCCTTCACGTGCATAAAAGAACGTCCCTATAAGGATGCAGCAGGAAGGTGGCCATGTGTAAGCCAGGAAGAGAGGTCTCACCGGACCCTGGTACCTTGCTCTCGGACTTGTAGCCTCCAGAACTGAGAAAGTAAGTTCCTGTTGCTTAAGCCACTGTATGCCACCTAAGCATAAGGATTGTTTTGAGCTGAAGGAAATTGAGAAGAAGCAGATAATGAGAAAAGCTTTCTTTACCTAAAAATAGGACATAAATCTCCTACCCTCTCTAGCAGGAAAAACAAAAGTTAATCACTGGAGACAACTTTAGACCTTTATCAGCCTGGTGCTGGAGAGGAATCTACATAACAAATTTTCCTAACCAGCTTTGACCTACCACTAGTTTGCTGCCCCTAGAAACTCAAGGTTCTTTTCCTCTGTCTTGACACACTCTAAAAATGTATTGTTATTTTGCTAAGAAGCTATGTAAGCCCAATTTCTGTTTTTGTTTTCTTTTTTCTTTTCTTTTTGTAAGCCCCAATTCTTTTTTTTTTTTTTATAAATTTTTTTTTTCAACGTTTTTTATTTATTTTTGGGATAGAGAGAGACAGAGCATGAACGGGGGAGGGGCAGAGAGAGAGGGAGACACAGAATCGGAAACAGGCTCCAGGCTATCAGCCCAGAGCCTGACGCGGGGCTCGAACTCACGGACCGCGAGATCGTGACCTGGCTGAAGTCGGACGCTTAACCGACTGCGCCACCCAGGCGCCCCGAGTAAGCCCCAATTCTAATGAACCCTTTGAGTTACTCATCTCTGAGTGCTCCCATGTGTCAGGGTGAGGCACATGCTAATAAAGCTCTGTTTCTCTCTTGTGGCTATTCTTTTTCTCAGCCCAATGTATAGGACCCCAATCAGAGAACTCATGAGGATAGTAGGAAAAGAGTTCTTTCTCCTGACACTACCCAGTGTATGGCATTTTATTATGGCAGCCTGAGTTGACCCATATGCACCATTGGCAGCTAAATCTCTTGAAGAAATTATTTAAGCTGACTGAGCCTCGTTTTCCTTATCTCTAAAATCAAATGGTAAAATAATAATAATCCCTACTTCACAGGGCTCTTGGGAGTGGTCAGATGAGGTACACAACCAGCAAATGGAGCTTACATGAAAGCTCTTTGTAAATTGTACATATGAAATTAAATAATAAATATTCCTTCCATGAGTGCCCTGGACTGATGAAAGATGAAAATATTTTCAATCATGGGGCGCCTGGGTGGCTCACTTGATGAAGTATCTGATATCAGCTCAAGTCATGATCTCACAGTCTGTGAGTCTGAGCCCCGTGTCGGGCTCTGTGCTGACAGCTCAGAGCCTGGAGCCTGCTTCTGATTCTGTGTCTCCCTCTCTCTCTGCCCCTCCCCCACTTGCGCTCTTTGTCTCTCTCAAAAATAAACATTTTTAAAAAATTTTTTAATTTTTTCAATCATAATATTAGCTGAATTATTATACTTAACGGTAATATCCATCTCTTGGATATATTTTGAATGTACTTAATTAGCCAATAATCAAAAGCTAATTGATCACAGATGTCTAAAGGGCTTTCGGCCCAAATTCCATGAGGGTAACCCGTGCCAATAAAACTATTTGGGGAATTTCTATGTTTCATAAAAAAGAACACAGGCTTCCAAATATATGAAATACCCCAAATATAGCCTATAGAAGAGGAGACGTCCTTCTGTAGACACATTCTAAAACCGTTTTTAATAGTCTTCAACATTCGTTTTGTTTTACTAATGTTTGTCACATAGAAATCTGTTAATAAGCTTGAACAGAAAGATAATCACATATAAAGTGTATTTGTAATTGACATAAATATTCCTATTATCTTAGGGTCTTAAGAGTCTTTCTCTATCTTTTTTCTCTACTGCCCCCAAGTAGCCTTGCAGGCATTTTTTTCCCTAATATCATCCCGTGAAATTTTATTGCCACTGACATACTGTCTACCTGTTCATATGTATGTCTGTGCTTTATATACAACCAAGAACCAATTTTCACCTCTTTGGGGTGATATTGCCCCTATTGAGAATGCCACGGCCTTAAGATGATTCATACAATAAATAAATAAAGCTGATTCATACAATAAATCTAATTGGTCTTCACGATGCAGCTGACGGAAAATGCACTCAATGTGAGAGATGAACCCATTTCTCAGAGGGCGTATCCAGATGTAAAGACAGACACAGCTGGAAGGGCCTGGCTTGAAGCCAAGCTGTGGTCACTCTAGGAGCTAGGTATGGCTAGGTATGTCTACTGAGAACCTGCTTGCATGAGGAGCCCAGGAATCTTCTGAGAAGGAATTTACCCTAAAGGGAAAGAGCACAAATTTGAGTCAGAGAGAGTAAACCAGTGGGAAAGATGAGCAGGTATCTAAGCCCCGCATGAGGTGTGTTCCATGGATCGTCCCTCGTCCCAGTGGACTCATCCTAGGTCCTAATGCAAAGGTGGTGCAATACAAGATCAATGGAAGCTAAAACATCCCACAGGCCTCCCTGCCATTGTTCCCAGGGCAAACAGAAGCAAGGGGCCAGCGGCGGCACCAGCGCAAGGACCGCGTGTGTGCACTGATAGGAGGGCTCCAGTGGCTGCTGCACGTGGGCAAATGTGACCTGTAACTGCTGTCCTCATGCCGGTCTCACCTCCCTGAGCTGTGTGGCCTGGGAGCCATAGATCATACCCATATTACTATGGAGGTTGAGGGGCGTCTGAGTGGCTCAGCCGGTGAAGCGCTGGACTCTTGGTTTCGGCTCAGGTCAGGATCTCAGGTTCGTGGGTTCGAGCCCCACATCAGGCTCTCTGTTGCCAGCACAGAGCCTGCTTCATATCCCCTATCTCCCTCTCTCTCGCCCTTCCCCACCTCTCAAAAATAAGCATTTAAAAAAAAAACCCAAACGAACAATGGAGCTTGATATGTCCACCCAATGGCATCCAAACATCTTAGCACCACATTCAGGGGCTTTACAAGGGAGACTGGGCCTGTTTTTTAAGCTCTGGCATTGAAGCCCATTGGACTCAGGTTTGACACCTGTTTCTTCCATCAACGAGCTGTGTGATTGCAGGCACGTCCCTTACCCTTTCTAAGCTTCCCATTTTCACCTCTGTAAAATGGGATAATAATCGCACCGAGTAGATTCAATTAGACAATGCATGCAAAGTGCCCTTTGCACCATCCCAACACAAGGCAAGTGCTCAAAAACTGTTAGCTGTTTTCAGCCCTTGACCATGATCATTCCACTCAATATTCTAGCCACATGAAATCAAGGAAAATTCTCAGATATGCTTCTGACCTTTGTAATGTTTCCTGTCTGGAGTGTTTTTTTAATGACATTTATCTGTCTGGATAACACATAGCCACCCTTTAAAATTCGATTCACATGTCATCTCTGAGAAGGAGATTCCAGAAGAATTAGTGAAGTTCTCTGCAACTCTTTGCTAATCCCCCATTAGAGCTCTGCTCGCACTCCCTTCCTCCCCCCTCCCACTGGACCGTGAGCCCTTTGACAGAGAAAGCTGGCCTCAACTCACTTCCACATCTCCAGGGGCCTAACACCGAGTCTGGACCAAGAAATGAGGCACTGGCGCAGGGCCTATTAATAATATTTCTAGAGCAATGCCCAATTCCAGGTGCCCCCACCTTGCATAGCCCACTTTGGCTTCTCTCTGAAGCTTCATAAAGCCTGAGTCACTGGCTTTTCTACGACTTCGGGAATGCCTACTGCTGCTACCTAATCTGCCCAACCCAGCAGGCTTCTCTTCTTCCAGCCCAGGATGATATGCAGGTGATTGCTGCAAGGATACTCTGTGAATGTTAGCATCTTATGATAAACAGGTGGTAAACACCGCATTTGATATCCCAAACACATATTAAGTGCCTCCTGTATGCCAGACATCTCCCTTTCAGGACCCAGTTCAGAGCACGGAGGCTCAGCGATTGAGCCACTTCTCAGAGATCACTCGGCGGCAGAGCTGGGATTCACACCCACGCTTTCTGACTCCTAGTCCCTTGCTCTTTTATTATATCATGGTGTCTGTCTCTGTCACTGAAGCAGACCTGAGGCTTGAGGGACAGCTGACTCTGTGGGAGGAAGGCCGTTGAGGGGAGGATGCAGACGCGTTATGCTCACAGGGTTGCTGTGGGGACTTCCCTTCTATGCACCTAGAGGGCTGCCACCCTGTCGACGAGTGGCCTCCGATCTCTGCTCACCTCTGTGCTCATCCTTCCCAATTCCAGGGCCACACACACACACACACACACACACACACACACACACACACACGTGCACACAGACACACACATTCAGGTAAAATTTTAAAAGTATACTTTTTTAAAAGTTTATTTACTTATTTTGAGAGAGAGAGAGAGAGCAGGGAAGGGGCAGAGAGAGAGAGGAAGAGAGAGAGAAAATTCCAACTTGGGGCTCCATCCCATGAACCGTGAGATGGTAACCCCCGCCAAGGTTGGGTGCTTAACCCCTTTGACGTTTAACCGACTGAGCCACCCAGGCACCCCTGCTGTTTGTCTTTTTTTTTTTTTAATCTTTATTTTTGAGAGGAAGAGAGAGACAGAGCATGAGCAGGGGAGGGGCAGAGAGAGAGGGAGACACAGAATCTGAAGCAGGTTCCAGGCTCCAAGCTGTCAGCACAGAGCCCGCCGGGGTGGGGGCTCGAACTCATGAACCTCGAGATCATGACCTGAGCTGAAGTCGGATGCCCAACCCAACCGACTGAGTCACCCAGGCGCCCCCTTGCTGTTTGTCTTTCTAAACCTGTGAAGTGCTTCTGAGCCGGCCTCCCAGCTTATGATGCACAACTCTAGCCAGGCATCTACTCTGGGATGGGTGGACATTACTTCCTTTTTTTAAATTGTGGTGAAACAGACCTAACATAAAATTTACCATTGTAGCCATTTCTAAGTATACAGACCAGGGGCATTAAGTACATTCACACTGTTGTGCAGCCATCCCCACCACCCACCTCCAGAACCCTTTTCATCTTGTAAAATTGAAAGTGTGCCCATTAAACACTATCTGTCCATCCCCCCTCTTCTCAGCCCCTGGGAGCCACCGTCTGCTTCCGGTGTCTACGAATTGACTGCTCCAAGTACCTCATCCAAGTAGAATCATACCATATATGTCCTTTTGTGACTGGCTTATCCCACTAAGCACAGTGTCTTCAGGGCTCGTCCATGGCATAGCACGTTTCAGAGTTTCCTTCCTTTTTAAGGCTGAATAGCTTTCTATTGCATGTATATACCACGTTTCATGTATCCAGTCGTCCATCAAAGGACACTTGGTGCACTTGCTCCTTTGGGCTCCCGTGAATAATGCTGCTGTGAGTGCTGGTGCACAAATATCTGTTTAAAATCCCCTGCTTTCCATTCTTTGGGGTATATGCCCAGAAGTGGAGTTGCTGGATCAAACGACAATTCTATGCTTAATTTTTTCAAGAACCACTGTACCGTTTTCTGATGTTGCTCATTTTTTTTTTCTTAATTTAGAAATTGTTCCCTTAATATTGCTGTTCTCTGTGCCTCCTTCCCACCCTGACTGGGCTTTGGGGGCCATATCTATCAGTATGTACAGGCTCATGTTTGCTGCTCGTGACCCATACCCTTCCATTTCAAGGGCTCCAGTCTCTAAACCTCTGTATCTTTCCTGCCCTTGGAACACTCCACCCGCCTCATATAGGTGAGGCCCAGAACCCGCCCCCAGACTTTCTGTGGAAGCTAACACCCCAGAACCTTCGGATTGTGGTAGACACAGATCGGAGGAGGTGTTGCTTAAATCTGTTGTACAAAACGAGGGCCCCCTAAGGGCAGCTCCCAAAAAGCAGCCATTGCGTTTGTCTCATTTGGGGAAGGAGGGACAATGACTTTGGAACTTCCCAAAGACTTAAAAAAAAAACCCTGAATTTAAAGTAAATAACCTTGGGGCACCTGGGTAGCTCAGTCGGTTGAGCGTCCAACTTCGGCTCAGGTCATGATCTCTCGGTCTGTGGGTTCGAGCCCCACGTCGAGCTCTGTGCTGACAGCTCAGAGCCTGGAGCCTGTTTCAGATTCTGTGTCTCCCTCTCTCTCTGACCCTCCCCCATTCAAGCTCTGTCTCTCTCTGTCTCAAAAATAAATAAACATTAAAAAAAATTAAAAAAAAATAAAAATAAATTAAATAACCTTTGTCTCCATTTCTGGTAAAATAGCTAAGTTTATGTACATTTGTTCTTTGTTGTGATTCTTTAACTCATTTTAGATTTTCAAATGCCTTGTCTGGTCCCATGGGCAGCATCCTTACAACCAGAATGTGCCTGCCTTTGGGAGAAGCAATTATTAAAAATTGGCGTGAGGGGCACCTGGGTGGTTCAGTCGGTTAAGCATCCGGCTTCGGCTCAGATCATGATCTCACGGTTTGTGGCTTTGAGCCCCATGTCCGGCTCTGTGCTGACAGGGTCTGGAGCCTGCTTCGGATTCTGTTTCTCCCTCTCCCTCTGCCCCTCCCCTGATCATTCTCTGTCTCTCTCTCTCACATATAAATAAACATTAAAAAAAATTAAAAAAAAATTGGTGTGAGCTTGGGGCACCTGGGTAGCTCAGTAGATTAAGTGTCCAGCTTTGACTCAAATCGTGATCTCTCAGTCTGTGAGTTCAACCCCCACATCGGGTTCTGTGCTGACAGCTCAGAGCCTGGAGCCTGCTTCAACTTCTGTGTCTCCCTCTCTCTCTGCCCCTCCCCTGCTTGTGTTCAGTCTCTTGCTCTCAAAAAAAAAAAGAAAAAAATCTAAAAAAAAAATTTTTTTTAAATTGGTGTGAGTTTAACGTCCAATAAACTCAGCCTGAATCCTCCCAAGAGAGACTGAGACAAACCAAGGAGAGAAACACACTTGGGGGGGAGGGGGAAGAAGCTTCCAACTATGAAAAAGAACACATGTTTCTTAGCAAGCATCACCTATTTGCTGAATCGGTGACTGATAAAGTTTCATTAAGGAGAGCAACCCAGTCTCTGTGTAGAGTCACAATCCTGGTTGGGGATAGTTCCTGGAGTTTATGTGAAAGGGGATGACCCCCCCCCCCCCCCGCCCCCTGTGGGCCCACCAGGATTGTGACTCTACACAGAGACTGGGTTGCTCTGCTTAATGAAACTTTATCAGTCACTGATTCAGCAAGCACCTACTGGTCCACTCTATGCCAGGTACTGAGATAATAATAATGGCCCGGCTAACATGTTTATCAAGTTCAAGGGCCTCTGCCAACTGCCTTACAGGCATTGCTCAGTTGATCCTCAGGACAATGCTAATTGCTTACCATTGTCCCCACCTTACAACTGAGGGCTCTGAAGCTCAAGGTCACAGTGACAGAGGGGATTTTCACCCAGGCACCCAAATGCGGAGCCCATGTCCTTAACCACTTTGCTAAAATGCAGACAACCACTAGGCACTTTTAAGAATACAAATTTAATAAAGCTTTATTGTTCCCCATTCCCTGCCCCCTACCAGGGAGCTCAGAGTCCCATCAGGAAGAATCAAGCAATACTATTTCAATACTCCCTCATAAGAGCTATTGTAGTATGCTGGTCCAGATACACAGGTGACATCAAAAACACAACTAACAAAAGAAAAAGTGGTCTTGGGAGCTCCTGGGAGGGGCATACCCTGCCTGAGAGGTCACCTTCCAGGACTGAAACGGCAAGTAGACCTAGCATGGAGGAGAGCACAGAGACGCAAAGTCTCCAGGAGCAGAGTGAGTCCCTGACCCCAGGGCGCAGCTGGAGTTCACTGCACCATGTTGCTCTATCCAAAGCAGTGGTTCTAGAAGGAGGTGAATTTGCACCCCAGGGGACTTTTGGGAATGTCTGGAGACATTTTTGACTGTAACAACTCAGGGAGGGGTGGAGTGCTACTGGCATCTCGTGACAGTGCACGAGGCAGCCTACCAACAACAAAGAATTATCTGGTCTGAAATGTCAGTAGCACCAAGAAGTTCAGAAACCCTGACGTAAAGCAAGTAAACATTGATCATCAGGGGAGCGGTCAGTCATAGAAAAGCTTAGACAAGGGGGAATTATAGAAGCCAGCTTTTAGCAGAGGACGTCTGTTACGGTTGAATTTTATTCCCCCCCAAAGAGATGTTGAAATCCTAACCCCCAATCTCCCAGAATATGATCTCATTTGGAAATAGAATGGTCGCAGATGTAATTAGTTAAGATGAAGTCATACGAGAGTAGGATGGGCCCCGACCCAACATGGCTGACATCCTCGTAAAAAGAACACCAGTGACGGAGGCATGCACCAAAAAAAAAACACTGCCACGTGAAAATGAAGGCAGATATAAGGGGGAAGCCTCTACAAGCCAAGATACACCAAGGATTGGCAGCAAACCACCAGAAGCTAGAAAAGAGACCTGCAACGAGACCTCTTTTATGCCTTCAGAAAGAAACAACCCCGTCCACACCTTGGTCAGACTTCTAGCCTGCAGAACTGTGAGAGAATAAATTTCTCAGGTCTCAGGCAGCCAGTCTGTGGTGCTCTGTTGTGGCAACCCTGACAAACCGACACACCATTTGACAATGCCTTGGCAAATGGACTTTGCACACCCTGGACCCCCAGGCATGGGCATCGTTCAGTCCCTATAATTTCCCTTTGTTTCAGCCTCACCAAGTTAGAGATCATTTTGATACTCATTCCCTCCCCAGTCCAGAGAAAGGATAGGCTGGCTCTTCAGCACACGTATACCAGCTCTGATACCGCTGAAGACCTGAGCTCTCCTGAACGCTGACAGAAGAGAATCTCTGTCTCAGAACTGGCCGGTCTCACCTTAAGCTGGCGGTTTCCAAAGTGTGCAGGGGGAATGGGCTGCAAGGGACGAACAAGACCTTCCATCAGAGTACAGGAAGGAAATATGAGGAATTATTTAGAATTTCTTTAAAATTAGAAATAGGCACACCGGGGCGGCTCAGTCAGTTAAGCGTCCGACCTCGGCTCAGGGCATGATCTCATGATTCGTGAGTTCGAGCCCCACCTCGGGCTCTGTGCTGACAGCTCAGAGCCTGGAGCCTGCTTCGGATTCTGTGTCTCCCTCTCTCTGCCCTTCCCCCACTCATACTCTGTCTCTCTCTCAAAAAAAAAAAAAAATTAAAAATAAGAAAGTCAAGAAAGTCTTAAGTAGGAAAGAAACTGTAGCCGTTCTGGGGGGATATCAGCAGCACAGTAATGACTGTGGATTCTGGAACCAGCTGAACAATTTCCTAGTTGTAATAGTTGTTACCTGCTTAATCTTGGGCAAGTTATTTAGCTTCTTTAAGCCTCTGTGAGGCTCATCTGTGAACAAAGATCATCAAGAGGAAACACCTCTTGATGTTGTAAGGATTAAAAGAGATACTGCATTCAGAGCGCCTCATACAGGGCACCCGGGAAGCCACGTTATGATCCTATTTTAGGACATCACTCTCTTGGACCCACATCTCAGTGCAAACTAAGATTCAGACCTCAAGCCACCAGATTCTAGAACTTGCTCTTCAAATATTGGTGGGCGCTGCCTAAAAAGCAATGTTTGAAGAGACGTAAATTGGCTCCAAAACCTCCTGGTTTACTCAGTACTGGGAATAATGGCTTTGAAGTCATCTGGTAGCATGCAAAAGCAAGTCTGGAAGATACAGGCCAGTATATGCGGCATTTGTATAGAAGATAGAAAGCCAGGTCTACCAGACTCCAGTGCACCAAGCTGTCTTTATTCTAATGTGGTCAAATCAAAAACGAGTTCTTCCTCAAATGCCTTATTTTTTTCCTTCAAAGTATTATTCCTTCCTGGTTTAACATCACAGCACTGGGGGCTATTCCTGCCCCTCCCCGCCCCCCCAACACTAATCAGCATTAATTGAATTTTTAAATTCAAATGAAAACATGACAGGTGGTGTTATTATGTTCTTAGCCACTCAGGCTTCTAGCTGGTTTTACAATTGCATTCCTCTCCCCATCAGAAAATCCAAGTCATTTGCTTAGTTTAAGAAGGAAGTATTTGCAGGTGCTGCATTGGCCTGGTAGAGCCAACGCGGAGGAGCCCTCTGCCAAATTACATTCAAGAGCGCCATCTCCTGGTCAAAGTTGAAACTAGCAAATGAAAGAATAAGCAGGTGCCTAAATGGTCTTGTGCCTTTAATCAGCAGCTTAACTACTTAACCATGAAAATGAGCTTCCCAGGGCTAATGAGAGTTGCCCAATTTGCAGAAAGTGGGTGTTTATTTTTGTAGCACAATTTTCCAGCTGCCTGAATCTCACGTCCTTTACAGCATATAGCATCTGCTTATGCTGTGTTGTTGGTGCATATGGTTTTGCTTAAAGGCCCTTCCTGGATGCTGAGGGGGCACAGCGAGGCCTTCCTGGTTTGACAATTAAATTCAGAGATCCACAAAAATCTTCCAGGTTCACCCTATTAGGACCTGAGATTCAGGTGTAAGTCTCTTTATATTTCAATACTAAAGAAATAAACAAACAAAAGATTAAAAGACAGGTTGAACCTTGATAATACCATATAAAAGCAAGGAAATGAATGAGAATTGAAGCAACATGATCCAAGGTCAGCATACCGATGCCCATCTATCATTCTGCTCTTTTGTAAAAAATGCAGGTGTTTCTGCAATAACAAGATACGTGCGTTCCTGGGGGAGGGAGAAAACACTTTCTGTAAAATTGCACACTAAAAATAATAAGGCTTATGGGAAAATAGGATTGAGGCAGACAATTCAAAACATACACAAGTTTGCAACCAGAGCAGTAACCAAAGCAATAACAATCTGAATTTTTTTTTAAATGCCAGCAGTTTTAAAAAGAATGCTCAGCTCCTAATACATTAAAAAAAAATCTACAGAAAATGAAGGACTTTGACTTGAAAAGGAAGAAAGAAGGAAAGGACTGATAGAAGGCAATGTAAGAGAAGCTGTAATGGAGTCATGGAGATAAGGAACTGATGCCCAGGATCAGGGACCACCGAGCAGGAAGCACTCCTGAGACAGAGACTGTGGCTCAACTAAAGTGACACGAAGTAAGGGACAACTGTGTGTCACTTCCTCCCGCCTCCCCACTCTGCTTGCTGCAGCGAGCTGTGTTCCTGCGCTGCGCCCTCAGCTCCTGGCCGGCTGGCAGCGTCACACATGAACCAGTGCCACCTTCCACATTTCACGGACATCGTTCCCACCGCTCATCCAACACATCTGAGCTAATTTGTGTTAAAATCACTCACAACACACAGTGTTATAGCAAAACAGACTGAACGTGGGATGCTTCCCTAGCACACATTTGACTCTAACCCCTGCAGAAAGGGTGGATCTGTCGGCCCCACTTCTTCTGGCCTTCTCCCTACAATTTCAATGTTGGATTCACAGATATCCCCATCTCCCAGGCACGGGGGCCCAGCCAAGGCTCTGGGCTTCAGTTATGTCTGAAGAGCTATTAGGAAGTGAGTAACACACTATTATTTGACGAGCTTATTTTGATTACTAGTGGCAGCATGTAAGCTAAAACTGTCTTAAGGAGGAAATTGTGCTAAGCTACTCAAACTCCAGATGTAGATATGGCTTCAGGTGTAGCTGGATCCAGGAGCTCACATTTGGTCCCTGTATACTTCTCTTTCCCACCTTCACCCTCCTTATTTGCTGCTTTCTTGGTGATAGGGCAGTTCTTTTCCAGGCCTCACCCATGGATGGTACATGAACCCTCCAGATGCATAATCCTTGTAGCTAGCTAGCAATCTCAGAGGAAACAGAGCTTCTCTTTCCCAATAATTTTTTAAAAAGAAATCCAGGAATTGCCTTACTGCCCTAGTCCACCGTGGCAGGAGGATGAGATTTCTGGCCAGGACAGGGTTGTGGGCTTACCCTAACACTCAGAGGTTGAGTCAGCCTCACCTTAACCACACGGACATGGAGGGAGAGAAGCACCCACCAAAGGAGAGCCAGATCCAGTACCTGGAAAAGGGGGAACAGGTCAACTCAGACACCATGCATGGTGGTCCAAGCCAGGAACCCATCTAGTAGCTTGTGACTTTTGGAGAATCTGGTTTCTGATGATATCTGAGAGGCTATTTATCTTGGACTTAAACAAAGAAACAGAAAAGTGTGGATCTTGCCAGCTTATGTATTTTGTTTGGCTGGATAGTGCTGTTTGCCTTTTTTTTTTTTTTAATTTATTTCTTTAATTAGCTGCCAACATTTAGAAATTGCAAAACTTAGGGCTTCTCTTAAACTGGAGCCACACTGCCCATTTTCCCACATGGTGACAATAGGCTGAGCTGAGTATCGGCTGCCTCTTTATTGAACAGTCCTCCCCTGTTCTGGGTGGTCCCCACTGCTGCCTGTGCTCCTCCACCCTCCCCCAGATCACTAGTTTTGTTACCCACCTGGCCCTGGAGGCATCTAAATTTGTAATTTGCCATGTAAGTGCAGCTCTGGTCACCTAGTCAGTTGGCCAGAATTCTCTAGTCAGGGAGCACCGGGTCAGGTGCCTCGTGTCTTGCTCTGCTGTCTTGTCCTTACGGTGTTTCAAACAAGCCTGAAAGTGAGTGGTCATGTGCTCTATTACTAGGACTTTGCTGTCTTAGCATTAGACCTTTAAAGTTAACTAGCAGGTAAGTTATTGAGATATCTATTCTAGCTTATTCTCCCATCTATAAGCAAATGAAAAGGTAGATTTTCCCTCCCCCCCCTTCTGGAAGATCAGCCAAGCATTTGTGTCCAGGAGATCTAAGTAACCTTTGCCTTGTGGGAGAATTAACAGGTTTTGTTTGTTTATTTTCAAGGGCCTAGTCATATAGAACCTTGAGCTGGATTGCTCCAGAATGGAAAGTCTTCCAGGGGCTGAAAATAGGGAAAACACCCAAATCAGAAAAGAACTATATTCTTGGAGACTTGAAGGATAGAGGGGAGATGCTGGATTCATAAATAGCCATGACCTTTGCCTCACTTAAAATTCCCAGGAGCAGGACTCAGTATCTGTTGGGATACCTTCTATTGCAAATGATGGAAAACACAGGTAAACCAGGCTTAAGGGGGAAAAAGACAATGAAATTTGGGCGATTTATTGGTTGGTTACTAAATAGTGCGTGGGTAACTAACGTCAGGTATGGCTTGATCCAGGGATCTAAAATATATCATGAGAACTGTTTTTATCCATCTCTCAATATTGTATTTCCCTCTCTCTGTTGATTTCATTGGCAGGATCCATGTAATGTTCTCCAGAAGCTGTCTCCAAAAAATCATATTGGCTTTTCAATAGAATATATGTCAGTTACTCTGCCAATCACTAAATCGATGAGACATAGTACTCGAATTAGCCAGTCACATGCTTCTTCTGTGAAACTTAGAAAATTGGGTATTATAACTGAAGGAAGCGGGGGTTGGATGCTGAGTAGCAAAAAACTACGAGAGACTCCGAACAGAAATGGCTAAGGACCCTGGCCACCAGGCACAAGGGCTTAGGAATCTTAGCCAAGATCTCTGTGTTAAAGCGTGTTATAACATGCAAGGGGGTCACTGCTTCTGAATGGATCCAACAGAACATGGGCAAGCAGAACGAAGAGGTGTATCCACCCGCAAGGAGCCTTCTTTGGGGGTTGCCCATAAGCCCCCAGGGCTCTTGCACAATTAGCAGGCAGGAAAGTTGTGCCATGTAGGCATGCACATGTACACACACATGCACACACACACACACACACACACACACACACACAGAGGCACACGTAGTGACAGACTTTGCTTTGCCACTAATTCCGACAGATAAAGGACTAAGCCAAATCCGTTTTGGAGTATGATGTTTCTAACACCCAAATAACCATAATAAATTCATTTACATTCATCATGTAAACTTTTTGTCTCTGATCTACTGTCTCGTTCCTGCAGTTTCTGAGTGAGCACAACTGTATTCCACTCCATTCTCCTCTTGCTTCTTCTGTCTGCTCTATGTCAACTCTCTCTAGGGCCCCTTGGTCACCAGGCACCACATCTCACTGGCCACAGCTGGCATTAAAGCTGTGTACCACACAGCCCTGGCTAGTTACAATCTCATTCTAATCTGCCCAAAGGAGATGGTTACATCCCTTCAAAAAGCACCTTCATTTTTGTTAGAGAGAATTGGCTCCCTAACCAACACTATCTATCTCCAGTCAAAAAAATGTAAAGGGCGACTGGGTGGCTTGGTTGGTTAAACATATGACTTCAGTTCAGGTCATGATCTCACGATTCGGGAGTTCGAGTCCTGTGTTGGGCTCTCTGCTGTCAGCACAGAGCCTACTTCAGATCCTCTGTCTCTGCCCATCCCCTACTTATTCCCTCTCTCTCTCTCAAAATAAATAAACTTAAAAAAATTTTAAATTAAAAAAAGGACTTCATATCGCAGCACACAGAGGTTTTATGAGTTTTAGCACCTTTTTACGTCCTTACCACGCTTCAATAAAATTCTACTGGCTAATGTTGCATTTGAAAAACAAGTGTGAACACTGAGCACCTGAAGCCTCAACCTTGTGTGTATCAATATGTGCACACATACATATACACTTACATGCCCCATGTGTGTTTGTAAATATCCACCTGCACATAAACATATACTTTGTTCATTTTTTGAATAGCAGGTATGTATTGAGCACTTACCATGTGTCTGACACTGCTGAATTGACAGCAAAAACTAGCCCCCGCCTGTCCTCACAGAGCTTATAGTCTAGCCAGGGAGATAAATATTAACCAAACAGTCTCACAAGTGTGATGATGGAGCTGTGTTTCACTGCTGCCCCAGCTCAGTGGCAATTACAAACTGGTTCTATCCAGCTCTCCCTTGGACAGGGAGAATCTCCTTGATTCTTGCATCCCTCATCATCAAGACCCCCACCTTACATCCTAGGTATTCATGAGGGTGCTGAGGCATAGAACGGGGGCATGTCCGTAGTGGATGACAGGTGTTTTAAATCTGTTCTCGCCCCTTATCGTCTCTCCCGGAAGGAAAAGAACAGTCACCCTGCAAGTTTGCGCTGGAATATTCAGTCTTGTGCTTAGAAAAGCAACACTCTCTTCTTTGCTTACAGTTAAATATCTGCAGGGTTTTGCAACTCATTCCACAGTAGGGGACTTCTATCTGCCTGTTGCGGGGGAAGTCAAGGAGGTCAGTGAGCTCGGGGCGGGGGTGGGAGATGGGGGGAGAAACACGCACGTGAATTATTTTGAAATATGATCAACAAACACAAGGAAGACTAGCATGGTGGAGGAGACCCAGCAATGAGGGATCTATTTATGGAGAATTGAGTGGAATCGTTTAATGGAGAAATAAGTGGGCTGAGCCTGGAAGCGATGAGACCAGGTAGGAGGTCACTGACGGTTGACCAGGTGGAGGATAACATAATGGTTTGGACCAGGGTGAGGACAGGGGCAATGTGGTGACTGTGAGCTCCGTTTTGCAAGTAGCACTACTCGCACTTTCTGAGCAGGCTAGATGCGGTGTGATGCCATTTATTGAGCGAAGGAATGCCTGGAGAGGGACAAATCCAGGGAGAGGAGAACTAAAGAGTTTTGACTTGCAACAGATAATCTCTGCATTTCATTTTTATCTTAGGGTCTCAGTGTGTGCTTTTAGGGGAGAGTGAGTGCAAGGGTGGACGAGGGTTTCAATCCTGGCTCTACCCCCCACTCCTTATTTGGCCATGATGAGGACCAAGGTGACCACACGGAAATGCTGACAGATCCCTGGCCCAGCCTGAGGAACCAGTTTTGAGCCATCCCCACCAGGGGTGGAGGATGGAGGGCAGGAAGTGGTAGGGGTGGGGAGGGTGAGAATAGAGTCAGCTTAGGGTGGGGAGTAGGGTGAAGGTGAAGAGGAAAGAGGACAAAGTCAGAAACGGAGGACACTCTGTTCTTGAAGGACTTGCGAGCTGTTTTAAGGTGACTCAGAGTTGGGGAGGAGATGGTCACACCACACCTGACTCCCCACTGAGGGCTTGGGGCACCACCAATGAGGCCAGCATGCCGGACAGGGCTGTGTAATAACCCAGGGGCACCATTAGCAGGGACAGAATGGTTTGCAGACACTGACCTGCATCAAGGAGTGGAAGAGCATGAATGGACTCAGCCTGAGTCCTCGGAAGCAGAAATACCTGGGGGTGACTTTGAGACCACCTGGAGCCTTTTGTAAGCAGATGGGCCCCACCGCGATTAAAATGTGAAATTCAAAGTTCGTTCAACCATGTCTTATACTCTCAGGCTGGCAAAGCCAGGTAGATTTACACAGGTGAGGCTGGCAGTGGCCAGCAAAGAGTGGATATGGCCTACGTGGTTCCCCACCCGTGCCTTGTCCTCTTTCCAATAAAAGTCCCCCCAGATTCTACTGTTTTTGTGCTAGAGGCAGAACCCTCAGTATTTCACCTCATTGGTATGATCTTGTAGCTCAGCCCTTCCATGCTACATCTTGCTTAAAGTGAACATATGTTCTCTGTTGCCCGGCAACACGACAAAAGCTGGGATACGAGGCTAGGTGAATAAGATGACGATACTCATGCATCCACTCAAAAAAAAAGTAGCCCAATATGTGCCCGGTATTGTGTTGGTTCCATACTGAACCGTATGCTTACTTCAGAATAAACCCTGATGGTAGAACTGGCACATCTAGAAGCGACATTTGTCCTTCTGTATGGATTTTACTTTTTACATGAGATTTTGCTATTGTAAGAACTAGCATTTACCATTGACGTTGAAATACACACACACCTGCACACACACCTCTTAGCAACTGCTGGCTAAATAGCATAACACCTAGCACACCTGTTTTCAAATATCATTCACTCTTCTTTTTTTTAAGTTTTTTTTTTTTTTAATTTGAGAGAGAGAGCAAGTGGGGGAGAGGCAGGGAGAGAGAGAGACAGAATCCCAAGCAAGCTCTGTGCTGTCAGTGCAGAGCCTGAAGCTGGGCTCGAACTCATGAACCGTGAGATCATGCGCTGAGCTGAAGTTGAGAGTCAGACACTTAACCGACTGAGGCACCCAGGTGCCCCTCAAATGTCATTCACCCTTAAAATCATGGTCGGACAAGCCAAGTGGGTAATCACTGAGTGTGATCGTGGTCCAGACATATGCTAGAAAGAAGCAGTGCAAAACAACTCTGTCCCGAGAGGTATTATGCCCCAACTGGACAGATAAGAGATACATCTGAAACCATTAAATGCCCTCCAAAAGGGACAGGCACCTTCCAGGCAAACAGTAGGACTGCCTTTCTGGCCCTTTTGGAGGCATGTGGAGGTATGAGGCCTTGTGACAAGTTTGGTCTCATGTTCAAGGCAAACATTTAATTGTCCATGCAAGACACTCCAGAACTCTCTTTCCCCCGGCACAATGATCGACACCATCTGTTGGTGTCATTTTGGGTCCCTAAGTGTTCACTATGAGCAGAGCCCTATGCCAACCCATGATGGACGCTTAGCAGGAACAAGAAATCAACCTGTTTTTACTTAAGCCAGTGAGTGTTGGAGGTTGTTTGTTACCAGGGCATGGCCCGGGTTATTCTGACTGAAACACTAAAAGAGTGAAGTGGCCAAACGTCCAGAGTATGCTAGAGCATAGGGGAGGGTATTAAAGAACTCATAACAGCAAAGGCAGCGATACTTTTTCAAGAGAGCGTTCCAAAAACCAACAGGCCGCCAAACTTGACACTGACTCTCTACAAGAGTCTAGAAGGAATAGGCACAAAGTATGGTGTGTGAACGCTTCGAAAAGAAAGCAGAGACCATAAGGAGTCGATATGGCTTAAAGACAATCACAAGCAACCAATTTTCATTTACTTTGCAGAGAGGGGTTTTGTCAGGTAACTGATAGTGTACTCAAATTAGGATGGCCTTAGAATTTTATAAAGGAATTATATACAAAGATGAACAGGATGTAGGAAAACCCAAGGGGTAGTACAGTACCCCGGGCTACAACAGGGGGGATGTCACCCCCCTGAGCCTGAAGGTGGGTGCGAACCTGAAGACAGAGCTACTATAGCAGAGCCACACCCCCTTTGGTGGAGGAACCTGGGTGGCCTGAAGTAATCTGACATTAAGGGAGCTTGGAAAATAAATATCTCGATTTGTCTTTCTCTTTCTGTCCAATTCCCTGTCTCTATTGGCCAACCTCAACTGAAAATCCAACCAGAGGGCAAAGGAACTGTTGATATAGTCCAGGTAAGTCAACCTCCTGGGGCAAAGAGCAAGTGGAAAGCAGGGTAGAGGAGAAGGGTGGAGAGCAGATCTGGAGGGGCAGATAGGAGATATCTGGCCAAGATTAGGAAAATTAATATGTAACATATCTGGACTTGAGCGAGGTATTTGACAAAGGTTGTTAGGAATTCCTTAAGGAAGCAATACTGGTCACACCCTCTTCTCTGCTGCATAGCTCTTTGCACATATGCCCCAGAGTTGGCAGTGGTAACTATGGTTTCATCTTCTTGGCATGCTTCCCCATCTCATTTCTGCCAACATTCTCAAAGAAACTTGCCCCCAGTCCTTGTGTTTGAGATGTAATCAACTGCCATGCTTTATCTTTCCCTAATCCCCAGCTCCAAATGGTGGGCATCTGCGTCCGTCAGACCAGAGTCCTAGGGACATCACGGCTGGAACTAGTGAGAATGATGCTATCTTGCCTTTGGGCTACAGTGCTGGAAAGACGCAGGTTTGGATCACTGGACAGCCATCTTCCCTAGCTTGGCAGAAGAAGCTGTTTATAGTATGAGAGTTTGTGATTCTCACACAAAGAAAGCAAGGAAGAAATTCTAAAAGATGAACAAATATTCTCTGAGTTTCTTCACACTTGTTTTTATTTTTTGAGAGAGAGAGAGAGAGAGAGACAGAGTACGAGCAGGGGAGGGGCAGAGAGAGGGGGAGACACAGAATCCGAAGCAGGCTCCAGGCTCTGAGCTGTCAGCACAGAGCCTGACACGGGGCTTGAACCTGTGAACTACGAGATCATGACCTGAGCCAAAGTCGGACGCTTAACCAACTGAACTACCCAGGCGCCCCTCTCTGAGTTTTTTAAACATTCCTGAAGTCAATCACCCTCTAAATTTCTAACTTACATGATCCACTCCACTACTTTTTTCATTTTTGCTACTCTGAGCTGGATTTATTTTGCATATAACAGAGATCTCTGATTACCTGTATTGTAAAGCCTTCAACATTAACCTCATAATTAATCATAGCTGATAGTGTCATCACCAATTATTAGAAAAAATTTTAATCCAAATATGAAAGGCTAGTATAGTGATAATAACAACTACTATTGAGTGCTCAGTAAATATTCGTGGGATGAATGATTGTCACAGAAGTAAGCAAAAGCCTTGCCAAAAAGCAAGACATGGGGGCCCAGCCTGTGTCCTTCTCTAGGAACTTCAGTTCCTGGCCGCCCTATCCCACCATAATGCCTGCCACTACTGGAGAAGCCACAGAAGGAAAAGAAGCTCATGGTCAGTTTCTTCCCTCTTCCTTACTCCATTGCCTTCCACTCACCAAGCTGCCATTTTGGGGCATCTTCCAGGTCATACGCAGAGATGCGCAGAAGATTTGAGGAAAAGGGCAAGGCCCTCCATAGGTAATGTTGTGATGTAGCCTCAGGACCCTCTGGGTGGCAGGTCCCAAGGTACAGGCTCTTTCTCTCATGGAATACTTTTATGGGTTTCCCAAGCCCTTCCCATTGCACCATCCTCTGCTGTGAGTGATGAAAGCTCTGGCTGACTGCTCACAAGTGGCCCCTCAGTCCCTGCAGCCTCTCTGTACTGGCAGGACTACAATGCAGTGGCTCTCTCAAGGTGACAAATGTCCCAGGGAGAACATGCCCCTTGCCCTACCATATGCACAACCCACACTCCACTAATCACTCCACAGCCCTCTCTCCTTGCTCTGACATCAGGGTCAACTCCAGCCAGGTGCATTCCTTGGCTTCTCCAGGCACTACTCAGCCATCAGCCTGTGTACTGTACAGAAGCTTCCCTTACATGGCTTAAATTGGAAGAGGGGGTCTAACCTCCTCTCCTCCACAGACAGGGGACGGGAATCACACAGCATGCCAACAATTCTTTTCAAAGAAATGCTCAATCCTCACTTCTACCTACCCTCCAACCCCCTACCTCCTCTTATAAATGATCCAGACATTGATGGTAGGATAAGGGTCAAAAGCTGGTAAGAGACTTCTAGTCAGCTGAGCCTTTCTTAGCCAAATTCCTTTGTTTAGAACCACACTATCCAATATGGCAGCCACTGGCCACATACAGCTACTGAGCACTTGAAATATGGCTGGTCCAATCTGAGATGTCCTGGAAGTATAATGGACACACCAGCTTTCAAAGACTCAGTGTGAATAAAGCAATATGAAAATACCTCACTAATATTCTTTATATTGATTACATGTTGGAATAATATTTTTGATATATTGGGTGAGTTAATTAATATCTCATTAAAATTTATTTCACCTCTTTTCCTTCTTTTTTTTTCAACGTTTTTTTTTTTTTTTTTTTTATTTATTTTTGGGACAGAGAGAGACAGAGCATGAACGGGGGAGGGGCAGAGAGAGAGAGGGAGACACAGAATCGGAAACAGGCTCCAGGCTCCGAGCCATCAGCCCAGAGCCTGACGCGGGGCTCGAACTCACGGACCGCGAGATCGTGACCTGGCTGAAGTCGGACGCTTAACCGACTGCGCCACCCAGGCGCCCCTCCTTCTTTTTTTTAAATGTGGCTCCTAGAAAATTTAAAATACATATGTGACTCTATTTCTGGGAACAGCGCTGCTTTGAAATGTGTGGGCACATGGCTTTAGGACCTTGCCCAAACTCTGAGACAGGAAAAGCCACTCTCAGGAGTCTGTTACTCGAGGTTGGTAGAATTCCTTAGGCCGCTGCCTGGCACGTGTGAACCACTCAATAATTAGGGCAGGGAAAAGACTGGAGGTGGGAGAAGTGATGCTGTTATCGATATTACTCACCTCCCTTTACCCACCTGTAAAATAACAATTGCGGCTCTGCCGACCTCACAGGGTTGCCGTGTGGTTTGAGTGGCAGAGTGTGGGTGAAATGAAAGCTCCTTAAACTGTAAATAGCTGCACAAACACAGGCTGTCGCAGTGATGATAATCACGATAGTTGCTGGAATACCCGGGCCCCCGCCAGGAGCGCTGCCCTAAGCGGCCCCAGGGGCCCAGGGCACTGGCAGGCTGCCCCCCCACCCCGGGCCCGGCTCATCGCTGGGCGCGGGATCGCCGCCAGGTGGCAGGGGAAGCCGAGCTGCGTCCCTGCCGGGTCCCCCTTAGTGCCGCCCCGCCCCGCCCAGGGACCACGCCACTTTCCCCCAGGACCCCTGCGTGAGGCACCTTTTGCTTCTCCGGCTCAGATGAGGGCGAGGGATGTGAGAAGCCCACAGCTGCTTCTAAGATGTGCTCCTGCCCTTGGGGAGCTGCTGCGGGGGAAGGAAGGAAATCGACCTCCGGACAGCCCTCCAAGAGCGGAGATCTGCTGCGGAGTGGGGAGGGACCGCAGCTGTGACTGGGCCTCGGGGAATAAGGGGGCGCTTCCTCACACGTGGGATCTGACTCGGGTGTTTTCCGGAGGGCTAGGTGGAGAGGCGGCGGGGTGGGCGGGGTGCGGAGGGACGTTCCGAGGGCGTGCCCAGGGCCGGGTGCACTTGGAAAAGGGGGAAGGCATCTGGAAATGAATCTTGGGGGGGGGGGAGGGTGAGGGCTACAGGCACTCAGTGAGTGGAGGTCGGCGAAGTCAAACGTCCAGGAATGTTCAAGATAGTCCTGCGTCAGGAAGAATTGTACTGCCCCAGCGGACAGTAGCAGCTGTGTTGAGAAACTGATCGACGGGGCTGGAAAGGGGAAGCGTTGAGTCAGAGCGCACGGTGGGTGGAACGATAAAGTGGGGCCTAGCTCAGAAGGGCCTCATGGCTAGACTCTGGTGTGGGGGCCTCTGGCAGGTGAGGCAGAGCTACTGAATCAGGCAGGCTACTGAGCAGCCTTCCCATCTGCAGGGACACTCTCCCGTTTCTAAACCCCAGCAGACGTCCCTGCAGGGCTCTGGAAGGAGAAGCCTAAGTGGGGGTACTCAGACCTCCAACCCACCTGTGCCCCCCCCCCCAGGCTGCTTCCCCACCCCACCCCACCCCTGCCCCATCCCTCACCCTGGGCCTCCTGCTCAGATTTCCCAGTGGTCCTGTCCCCGGCGGCCTCCCTTTGAAACTCCAGACTAAATATGGACACAAACAGGTCCTTAAAACCGTATTTGCCAAATTGAATTCACTGCCCAGACCTGGTGTACCAGCTCAGTGAAAGAAAACCCATGTTCCTTGCTGTTCCTTGTCATTTGTGCATATTTAGGTTGAGTAAAAGGTGGCACCACTGGGTTGTCAGAATCTCTGCTCTGAGCCTGTAGGAAGGTCTTCATTCCAGGAGCAGGCCAAAGAGCTGGCTTGCCTGTTGATGATTGTGGCTAGCATTTACGAAGCCCGTTAACTGTGGGCCGGGCATTGCCCAGGGTACATTACGTACCTGATCACATTCCATCCACAGTGGCCCATTTCACAGGTGAGAAAACTGAGACTCAGACACTAAATGAGTTGCCTAGGGTGCTCAGGTGTGAGAGCCAGGCCTTGAGCCTAGGTCTGCTTGACTCTAAAGGTCTTGGTTCCTTCCCTAACATCAGCCTGTTCCTCTGTCATGAGAAAATGGTAGTTTGTTGGAAGGGAGGAAAAGGGACCTAAATCCAGATAACCCACAGGCAATGAAGACAGGCATCTTCTTTCAGCCACGCGGCAGAACATGGTCCACAGAGGGCTCTCTTGGCCCTCGCTCAATTCAGAATGGGGCCCAGGAGAGCTACGGAACGGAAGCAGGAAGGGGAATAGAGCTTGCGTGGGGCATCACCTTCCAGGGCTGCCCAAGGTGGACTCTACCAATTTCTCGCTTTGGGCTGGCATCGTGGCTGCACAAGATGGTGGCTGCTCGTGGAGGAAGAGAAGCCTGTGCCTGTGGACACAACACCTCACAGAGCCACCCCTCGCTCCCCAGAGCACCATAAAGGCCCACTGCTCACAGCCACTAGAACCAGAGCACAAGCCACATCCACCACTGTTTCCTTTTCTTTGCATCTTCCTGGGTGAGGGTCAAGCCTCATTGTCAGAGCGCTACTATCCTGCATGAAGAAAAGAGAGATATTAATTGCTTTTAGGACTGACCCGTGCAGGGTTGCTGTGCCCCTCACCAAATTCCTTCAACTTGGAACAAGGAATCGACAGAACAATCTTTTCATCCATCTGTCCATCCACGGAGCACCAGGCACTGTGCTTAGGCCCAGGGAGCAAAAAAAGGAATAAGAATAGTCCAATCATCAGCTTTTGGGGGCCACTGTGGGGAAACTGAAAATATAAACTCAATTTTCCCACTCCACAATAACTTGCGAGTACAAACGGGGGCCCATTCATTCAAATAAACTCACTCAGAGTTAATTCCCTGTGAAGGGTCCCTCAAATATTTCTCAAAGTTCCCAAAGAATGTTTGACACGTAATCATGAACCAATCCGTCAGTTTAACCAACACTTAACCCTCACTCTACAGCCCGCCCAAGTTTCTTCCTTGTCAATGTCCTCTAGCCTCACAGCTACAAAGGGGAGCTTCTGCACACCAAGAAATGACAGTGCCCTTTCTGAAAAAGCCATAGCTACTCCAGTATGGTTGCTACAAGAACACAAAGCCTCTGTGCAAAGTAGAGGAAGCTCTTCCTTGCTTTGGGTGGACTTGAGTCCCATTCCCAACCCTTTGTCTGGGTGTGCATGTGCAAGGCACAACCTGTGCCAGCCACACATGGTAGGGCTGGGAGCCAAGGCTGCCCCCCCAACCCCCCACCAAACCTCTAGGCCTGAAGGTGCTAAAGTGATACTGGGCTCCTTGCCAAGAAGGAGAGGATGGCCTCTCCTCACATTTGCATTGGTCCTTGTCACCAGGGGACCCTGAATTTGTGTTGTCTGAGCCCAGACTATGTGACTCACCGCCCCCCCCCCCCCCAAGATTCACCAACATTTCCAGGGGCTTGGCAGAGAATAAACGCCTCCTGTGAACAGCCCTAATGTGTTTCTATCTGCCATCTTTCTGAGTTCCGATCCCACACTCAGTGCTTCTCCCCAAACAACCCTCATGCTTATCCGCTCATGCAAACAGAATCCAAGAAGGCATCCTGTCCACCAATTCTGACCCCCATTCTAGGCTCAGCTAGAACACTCTTTGTGCATAACTACAAGGCATTTATGCCAAAAGCTATCATAGATCTGTCTGTGGACCAGACAAGGGTGTCTCAAAGAAGGAACACTTGAATCAAGCCTTAAACAATGAGTAGGGAAAGTTAAAGTTAGGGATGACATTGCAGACAGAAGGAACAGCCTGGGCAAAGCAGCAGAGGCTTCAGCTTGGTGTTGTTGGAGGATAAAGTGCCAGGCAGGGAGGGAGTGGGGAAGCCAACTGGAGGAGCCAACAGGAGCCAGATCAAGGATGGTTTTATAGACTCTATTGAGGGGACTGGACCATACTTTGCTTTAAGGCAAGGGAAGGGTATCAAAGGTATCTAGCAGAGAGCGAAATGATCAGTTGTGTGCTTTAAAAAGATGGCTCTCGTTACCTAGAATGAATTTGAGGAGTACCAGAGGGGAGGGGGTGGATCTACCAGAGAGTGGGGGTGTTGAAGTCCTTGGGCTAAGAGGTGATGAGGACCAGAGTTGAGCAGAGGAACAGGAGGAGGAGGAGGATAGGGAAGAGCAGGAGAGGGAAGAGGGGGAAGGAAGGAGGGTAAGGAGGAAGAGGAGGAGGATCGAGGCAAGTTCATGAGTCGTGGAACAGGGAGGACTCCCAAGTTACAGGCAGGGCAAGCACACTGAGGCCGTTGGCTAAGATGGATGACACAGGAGAGAGAAGAATTGGAAGTTGGGAAGATGACCGTGAAGGTGTCTGTGTACATCCTTGAGGGGTGACCAGAAGACTCTGGAAACAGGGGTCTGAAGCTCAAGAGAGGTGTCTGCAGCTTAGTCCCCAGCGACATCCATAAAGGAGATTGGGGAAACGCGGGACATAACTGTTAGGGAAAGCCGGGGAGGGGAGAGAGTCAAGGATGATAGGGTGGCCAGTGGTGCCAGCTGGTGCAGACAGGAGGGCACATGAGATAACCACCTGCTGATAAGCGCCCGCTGGGTGTGACCAGCTAGAGTGCAAGGTGCTGAAATGCTGGTGGTAAGGGAGAGAGCCAAGCGAAGAAAACAGGCCACTCTGCCAAGATTGGAGGGGACAGGGAGAAGTAAGAAGGCACCAGTGAGAAGGAGCCAGTGGAGCGAGTGCCTGCCGGTCAGTGGGGTCCATTTGAGCAGGAGAAGGAAGCAGGGGGAGCAATAGTGATTGATAACTAGGTATTCTGGAACAGTCGTGGGGAGAAGGGCACCTGAAGTGGGCGGCTCCTCACTTGAACAAGGGGTGCAGCTCCTGAGACCCGGGGGAGGGTGGCCACACTGAGAGGTAAGCCTGGGAGCAGAGGGGCCCCTGCCTGAGGCTCTGACCTTTGCGGGGAGGAATCTGGACTGATGTGGGAACTTGGGAAGAGTGAAGAAGGCACTCCATGATCACATGAGCAGTGGGCAAAGCATCCCACCAGCAATGCCCAGAACACGCATGTGTTGATTTTCCCTCCGGCCTAGGAGCGAGATTATTTGCCCTGGTAGAAAAACAACAGCCTGAGCATCCATGCTATTCCTTTCTTTCCGTTTTCTTTTCTCCAAAAAGCAAGTTATCTTGTGCAACATTAAGCTACCTTTTTCATGTCATTGATTCAGCTAGTGCCAGGGCTTTGGTGGAAGGTTGGAAATTGCCCTGATATAATGTTACTGTTCAATTTTCCCAAAGGCCTCCCCAGGCCTTCTGGGGGTCTGCCTCCTCAGGCCCCTGTCAGCCATGCCTATTGGGATACTGGCTAGACCTCCCGGAGGGGTCTCTCTCCTCATAGCTTGGCTGGACCTGCCTGAATGAGAATAATCGTGTATGTTTCCAGTGTGGGAGCTGTGTCTCTGTAGCAGACAGAGACAATATTTCAGGTTGAAGAGTCCTGGGCTTGTCTCAAGCTCCCCAAATAGCAGAGGCCTGAGAAATGAGGTCTATCCGGGGAAAGTGAGAGTTGGCCAAGTGAGAGGTTCCAGGCAGGTGCCCCCTTCAGAGCTGATCTCCCTTTCTTTCTCGCACTGTGACTTTCTCTTTGAAGATGCTGATGCACAGGCTCCCTGGTCAACCCTTAACCCAGCCTCCTAGGTCAGCCCTGGGTCAGGGAGAAGGCAACAGAGCAACAGGGAGAGAGTAGGGAAGCACCAAGTAAGCACATCCGAGAAAGAACATTGAGCAACAGTACCCTCCCACCCCAGCGGAAGTTGACCTTCTCTCTGCACTTGAATCTGTTCCCCTCCTGCTGGTCACAGACACCACTGGTGCCTCACCCCTACTCCACTCCTACATCTGCCCAGCCTGTTTCTTCACTCCTCCATTTCTGGATCCGCTGCACTTTCGCTGGTCCCTCAAAGCTCAGCTGTGTCCTGTGCCCACATGCCTTTGAGTCTCCCCTAAAGCCCATTGCCTGTGCCCACCTCATGCAGCCCAGGCCCAGGCCTGACTCTTCCTTTGGCAGCTACTGCCAGCTCAGTCCTGCCCATGGCCTCATGCTGGTACTTCTCCCCATGGGCTGACTTCTCAGTGCCTCCCACTCGCCTGACATTGGCTTCTGAGCCCAGAAGCAGTGGGAATGACCAACCCACTGCTGAGGCCCTCTTACTGTAGGTCCAATCATCTGCCTGGGTCACAGTGATGACTGCTGTGCCCCTGTGATGTCACCCCCACTGCCTCTGAGTTCCTTGAGGGCAGGGAAGGGGTTGTAGCCACAGGTCCCTTCCCAACACCTGACCAAGAGCCTAACACAGGGAACATTTGTGGGCGGACACATGGAGAGATGGACAGATGGATGGATGTGTGGATCAATGCATGTTCGAGGCTGCCGGGTGGCCCCTGCCCCAACTTTACCCCAGTGAGGCTCCATGACAGTCCAGTCCTCACTACTTCCTGGTATCTCAAAAGATGAGACTAGCTGGCTCCAGATTTTCTGACCAGATGGAGTTTAGGAGTGACAATCAGGTTGGGAAGATCAGCAAGAGTATTTGTCCTAAAGCTGCATTTCCACAGCAAGCACCTTTTTTTGTGGTAACCCTGAGAGATATACCACCACATTCTCCTTCCAGGGAGGACGTGCTGCTCAAATGCAGAGCGTGGTCAGCAGACAGCCTCTGAGACAGCTCCTGCAGGGTCTGTCTTGCTCTGAGAGTTGCCATACCCAAAGTTCTGCCCTAACTGGAGCAACACAGATCCGGTGACTGAGTGAGAGGGGTGGGGTATCTAGGTTCAGTCATTCGGCTTGATGCAAAGCACCTAACAGGCAATAGTGACTCCCAAGCTCCCTGCTAGAGGGCTGAAGCCTCAGCAGGCCTCCAACAGAGTTTAATTTCCTCCTCTGCCAACCTGTTTTCAGTTCCTTCTTCTCACAGGTGTCAATCCCTAGTAAACAGCTTGATTCTGAAACCCCAACTCAGAGTCTGTTCCCAAGAACCCAAGTGGCCTCATTAATTTTTTAAATCTACAGATAAAGGCAGCAATATTTTATTTATTTAATGTTTCTTTATTTATGTTGAGAGAGCGAGTGCACGCAAGTGAGCAGGGGAGGGGCAGAGAGGGAGAAAGAGGGAGGGAAAGAATCCCAAGCAGGCTCTGCACTGTCAGCACACAGCCCGACATGGGGCCCAATCTCACAAACTGTGAGGTCATTACCTGAGCCGAAATCAAGAGCTGGACGCTTAACCAACGGAGCCACCCAGGCTCAGAATTGAAAGATTCTTATATTCAAGCTTTCCATAGCTTTGAGACAAATTATCCCTATCAAAGAATACCATGCAATGGCTAGGGGGTATTGGTGGGGATGATGGAGGAACTAAATCCCCTCCACTGACACTGACACTGACCTCTGACTTTCCTTTTCACTGACACTAACCTCTGGTGTTCGGTGGTTTGGAAGGCATGAGAGTGCAGATGGATTTAGCAAGGGGTGGGGGGGTGGACAGGGAGCTGGTTGCCTCCGCTGGATCTAGTGGGACAAAGGGAGCTGCAGGCTTCTTCCTGAATATCAGGCACATCCCTAATCAGACAGCCAGAAATACCAAGGTCACCTGGCTCTCTCAGGAGGGGTTTCCAGAACCTTGGGGAACCTAGGATTGAGTGTAGCCTTGCTATATGAAAGAAATAAAGATCAGAGTCTGGAGCTGCTGAGGTGCTTGGAAATTGAAATTCAGGATACCAGAGGGGGGGAGGTTCTTCAGGGCAGTAGCTCCTGAAATTGCATATGGACCCCCTTGGGTCTTTGACCGAATACTAATCAGGAAAAGAGTTATCCTTCGGGGTCTGTGTAAGCCAAATGGAGATTCTGAATGTTACACAATCCGAAGTATTTATATTCTAATTGGACACAATAAAGTGGCCCCCAGGCACTGAGTGGAAGAGCTCAGAAGGGCTGTACGTAGAAGTAGATCTGTTCTAGCCTTAGAATAAGGGCTACATGAAAGCCCTACTCCTTTAAGCTGATCTACCAACAAATTAACTCCTACAAAACCAAAACTCAATGTTCTTTAAAGGAAGAAAACAAAGTCCAGACTCTCAATACTGTCATATCCACATGGTTCAGCAAGCAATAAAAATTATTAGATAGGAGAAGGAGGAACAGGAAAATGTGACCTACAACCAGGAACAGCAGCAGCAACAACAACATAATGGCTCCCTAAAAAACCACACTCTGAGAGGACACAGACATTGGAATTAATAGCTAAGGACTTGAAAAGAGCTATTATGAGTGTATGGAAGATTTAAAGGAAAAGATTGATGTAAGAAATGTCGGTAGAGAAATGAAAACTATAAAAAGACAGCTAAATGGAAATTGTAGAACTAAAAATGGTCATATCTGACATGAAATTTTACTAGATGGGTTTAACAGTAAATTAGACATTACAAAAAGAAAAAAAAAATCAGTATACTTGGAAACAAGTCAATATAAATGATCCAAACTGAAATACAGAGTGAAAAAGGGACTGAAAAATTAAATATAGCCTCAGTGTCTATAAGACAATATTAAGCAGTCTAATACATATATATGTGGAGTCTTAGAGGAAAAGAACGTGCGAGTGACACAGAAAAAATTTTGAAGTAATAATGGCCAACATTTTCTAAATTTGATGAAAACTATTATTAACCCACAGACCCCAGACAAAACTCAGTAAAACATAAGCAGAATAAACATTAAAAAAAAAAAACAAAAAAACACCAAACAACTCAACATATCTATGATAGTCAAACTGCTGAAAACAAAATAAAAGTAGCCAGAAGAAAACGTGCATGTTTACCTAAAAGGGGGCAATATAAGAATAATCACCGACTTCCCATGAGAAGCAATGGAGAGCAAAAGACAATGATGTACTTAAAATGATATATTTGAAATGCTAAAGAAGAAAAGCTGCCAACATAGACTTCTTTTTCCAGGGAAAATATCCTACAAAATGAAGATAAAAAAAAGACATTTCCAGATAAACAAAAGCTAAAGAATTCACCACCAGCAGACCTACACTACCAGAAATGTTCATGTTTTCAGGCCAAGGGGAAATGGTACCAGTTGGAAATATGGATCTACATGAAGGAATAAAGAACTCCATAAATGCTAACTACGTTTTGTTTTCTTAAGTTCATTGGCACGAAAAACAGTTGACTATTTGAAGCAAAAATGTTTCTGCAGTTTGTAATACTTGGAAAAGTTGAAAAAAAAGAATATTTGACAACAAAGGCATGAAAAATGGGAAAGAGATAAATGTAACTACTGCTGTAAGGTTCTTATGTGTTAAGTGTTGTAACAATTCAAAGTTGACTGATGAGTAGAAATACTAGCAAGCTGAGCTGAGTAATGTACACAAAAAATAATAACTATACTAGAACTAAATTGGGTTTAATCCTAGAAAAGTGAGGCTGTTTTATCATTTAAAGCGGAACAATGCACCAGGTATGCAAATTAGAGAAAAAGTAATCATAATGCTTTTCTTCATCTAGAATTGTGCTTTTTCATCCCAACAAGCTAACTGTGAAACCGTTTTTATTCCAAGCCATTTAGAGATGCACAAGTTTGGCAAAAGACGGCAGACACATTGCACACATGCCACGCTTGTTTTCTGCACCCACGACAGATCACACAAGGCATTCTCTTCTGCTGAGTGTCTCTTGAGTCTCAAAATTTTTTCAACACAGTTATCAGTTATTAACCAATTGGCAACAATAGCTAAGATAAAACCTGTTTGTGATCCCCGGTTTGGAACCAGGGGAATGGGAATGTGGAATGGAGTTTTATCACAGCCACTGGATCACTTAAGAATAGGTTGGAAGACTGAACTTATGATTATAAATAATACCAATAATGCTGATGGTGACAGTAAATCAATGCTCACAAAAAATTAGCTGCCATCTGGCTTTCTTGGCTATTTGCAGTTGAAGGCATCCCTGATGTGGACTTGATGTCTAAACTGAAATGAGAAAGTTGGAGAGAGTAGACACAATTTTGCAGGTAGAGGGATATCGTAATCAAGGCAAGAGAGACTAGAGAGATTTGGTAAAACACCAAGTGGTTTGGGCATGAGGAATAGGAAGAATGTGAGAGCCAAGAAGTTGTCCAGATCATGATGAGCTATTGAAACCATGTCATGAAGTATGGGCTTGATCCTGGGGACAGTGTGCAAAAGGGGAGCCCCTTAGGGTTTTAAGTATATAGGGGTAAATATGAACAGATTTGTGATTTAGGAAGATCACTCAGCTGCTGGAAGAGCATGCTCTGAAGAGGAACCAGACAAGGCATGGAAATCAGTTGCAAAGAATAGGTCTGCAGGGGTGAAGGAAGAACACTGCACATAGGAACCTTTGTCTTAGGGGCAAACGGGGGACTGTGCATCAGAATTAGACACTCAACTCAAATGGAATAACTAGAAAGTTCTTGCCAAGGGAAAAATTGTAAAATGATGGGGATGGTTTTGTGTACGTGTCTTTTTGAGAAGACGCTAAAATGTCTGCCCTTATGCCAAGGAGGAGGGTCTCTGGATATGATCATGCTAAAGGGAAGGGTCCGGGACCCCAGTATTGACATTTCTTCAAGAAACAGTCCCATTTGCTCTGGGATGGTCACAGATAGGTAGAATTTGATGGTCTGTGAAGACAACCAAGTGTGGATATACAAAGTGTACTTGCAGGTAAAGTGCATCTGACAATACAGGAAGAGGTAGGAGGATGGTCCTAACATGACAGGAGTTAGGACAATACTGATATTATACGAATGAAGGAATTGAGGGTTGAAGACATCAGAGCAGGGTGGGCAATTCTCACAGTGCATTGCGCACTATGAACTGGAAAACAATTCAAAAATTGGCCCAGGCCTGTAAGATGGATTCTGGCATAGTGGGGAAGGCAGATGATGTAGTCAGGTAAAAGTGTTCCATTAGGTCATTCTACAATGCTGTTAGATGTTACACACAGCCCACCCTCCCAATGGCTTTAGCACTGCTAAACATTCATAAAGCTCACCCCGAGTTTTTTCTAATCTAAAGCACACACCATTAGGAATCACCACGTTCCAGAAATCAACTCGCCCTTCAACTAGGCTTCTTTGAATAGATACCTTTATCAAGAAAGACTCTGGAGGTAATACAGTCATCAGAGTTATTATTTTGATTATAACCTGCTAAGAGTTTAGAAGATAGAATTTAAGCATGATTTTACATTAGTGGATAAAAAGTCTTGTTGAATAAAAGACTTGGTAAAATTTGTCAATTGTGGAGTTTCTAACTTGGGGCAAGTGCACTGTCTGTTTTGTTAGCATCTCTAGCTTTATTAAAAAGATAAATAAATGGTTAACAGTGTAAACCACTTTCACATCCTTTTCGGCAAAGTCTCCTCAATTGCAAAATCTTGTACATGAGGAGGGAGCTTAAAATCTTGTGACTCACAGAAGGAAGAACAAAACAAACTTCACGTTATCAGTAAGTTGGAAGGCTTACTGAGTAACTTCTATGTGCCAGGTACTTTAACAGGCCCTGCTCTAAGGGAGAGCTCACAACCAAATGCAGAAATCAAAGTGAAGAGGTATTTTCAATCTAATGGGGGAGGTGGGGCAAGTCCTGTTTTCATAAAGCTTAAGGCCACAGAACTCTGATCATTTCAGATTTCCTCAAAGATGACATTCTCAAATTAGCAACACTTTCAACTGCCTGCACCATGTTATGGTAGTTAAGAGAGATCCCCACGGCGCTGGTTCCAGAACTCCGCTTTAAGAACGAGGAACACCTTCTCAGTCTACCAAGAGCTGAATGGGAGCAGATTCTCTGTCAAATCACAATTAACCAATGTAGAATATGAACAAAGACCTGGTTTCAAGGGTCATTGGTGCCTAGTAAGTTGTCATTCCTTAATTGTGAGACTGAATTCCACCTCAAGATTTGGAGTTAAAAATCCAGAATGAATGGACCTTGACTCTTTATTGGAGAAAAGACACATTTTTACATTTTTGTTACTTTTCCAAATTCCATGCACCCACATCTGTAAAGTTATTTTAAAATAAAAACTCTTTGGTTAAAAAAAAAAAAAAAAGAAAGAAAAAGAAAACTCAGGCTCACGGCAGAAAACTTAGAAAATATGAGAATAAAGGACAAAAAGCCAAACCAACCATAACTCCACCACACAAGGCTAACTTGAACGTTTTGGCATTATCCCTGCCAGGCCAGACCCTTTTCTATGTATTACTATGTGTTTTGTATGGTGTTTTCTATAGTGATTTTTAGTTTCAAGTAGAACTTTCCAGACCTTGTCCCAGATCCTAGAACAGCACTCTGCCTGGACCTTGCTAGTACCTCACAAAGACTGACTATAGAGCCCAGAGCTTCTCCACCTTCAGTGCACTTTACAGTCACTTGGGAGTTTGTGAAACAGACTGCCGGGCCCACCCATTTCTGACTAAGTCTGGGATGGTTTGGAAAGCTGCATTTCTATGGAGTTCCCAGGAGACGCAGATGCTGCTGGTCTAGGGATCCTACTTGGAGAATCAAAAAACTGAAGACCAGAAACTAGTTGTTTAAATACTCTTGTGGTTTGTATTCTCAAAAGTACTTAGGGACACGGTAGGAGTAGACTTTTTTCTCTCAAACTAATTTCATTTATAAATGTAATGGGTCAGTACATTTAAAGTCACAAATCTATTGATATTTAATAGGTGGGCTTTGGCTGGGGAAACGGAGTGTTTTAGACAAGAGGTATTCCACAGCCTAGAGTGCACTGACCACGCACAGGCCCTCGTTGGCCCCTAACTTCTTCATCTTCCCTTCGTCGTCTTCCCCTGTAGCACCAAAATATTTCCTCATTGCACCGCACTGCCCAGCCTTAACATGTGCTCTGCTCTATACATGGAATGCATCTCGATCCCAGCCTTGTCTCAATCAGACTTACAACCACGACTTAAATGTCAGGTGTTTGTATAAGCTCTTCCCTGAAACACCAAGCAGTGTTTTTAGTGCTTTTAGTATCTCGTCTTTTCCTTTCCTTGTATGTTGTATTAAAATTATGTTTACTTGGGGCACCTGGATGGCTCAGTTGGTTAAGCATCCAACTTCTGCTCAGGTCATGATCTCGCAGTTTGTGAGTTTGAGCCCCCACGTCAGGCTCTGCACTGACAGCTCAGAGCCTGGAGCCTGCTTCAGATTCTGTGTCTTCCTCTCTCTCTGTCCCTCCCCTGCTCGCTTGCTCTCTCTCAAAAATAAATAAATAAACAAAAAGCCTGTTTAAAATTGTGTACTTATGTATGTTAAATCACCACATCCTAAAGGGTAGGCAGTGTGTTATATTCATGTCTGGACCACTGAGAAGCTTATAGTGTGGTAAGTGATACGAATGGATAAACAGATAACTGCAGTATAAAACATAGCACCAGACCCATAGTAAGTTCTCAATATTTTGATGAGTGCTGGGTTTTAAAATGAAGAAGCCAATAAAGGGGCGTGTGGGTGGCTCAGTCGACTGAGGGTCTGACTCTTGATTTCGACTCGGGTCATAATCTCACGGTTTGTGAGTTCAAGCCCTGCATCCGACTCTGCTCCAAACAATGCGGGGCCTGCTTGGGGTTCTCTCTCTTCCCCTCTCTGCCCACCTCTTCCCCCACCCCCACTCACATACATGCTCTCTCTCAAAATAATAAACTTTAAAAATAAAATAAAAGGAAGAAGCCAATAAAGACATTTAGAACAACAGCATGTCAGGCAACTTCTCTGAATAGTCCAGAAACATTTATGTTCCTACAGTATTGTCTTGGGCATTGTGGAGCAGGGCTTTACCTAAGTTCACACCTACGCTCTGCCACTAGAACTGGTAACATGGGTAAACAGTTATACCATTTGCCTCAGTTACCCACCTATAAATCACAGGTGATAGAGGGACCCTCCTCAAAGGGTTGCTAAAAGGCCTAAGTGGGTTGATATATGTAAAATGTTTACAGTACTGGCTGATACACAGCATAAATGCTCAACAAATGTTCGCTAGTGTTACTTCTACTACATGAAGGGTACAAGGCTGGTTTGCCTTTCAAGAAACCAACAACCAGGTGGGGAGAAATGACAAGAATATATGAAAGATACAACATAAAGCAGAAAATTAGGTATTAAATGTCAAAAAAATTAAGTACTGATCTACAATCTCCCAGGATGACTATTTTAAATGAAACCACATTCTTCTGTATGTTTAGGTTCAGATGTTTTAAAAAAATAAAACCAAAACAGCTCTAATACTAGGTTGAGTCATATGAAAGCCTTAGACCTTTATAGGTCTAAGATGATCAAATATTAGCATTTTTACACGGTTCAGACTAAAACGTTCTAGTTATACTTGGTCACCAAATCTCAAGATCAAACAGATTTACGCATGAGAGAGACACAGACAGCGAGAAGGTATTAGGTTTTCTGTACAACCAGCGGAAAATAAAGCAATTTTGTCTCCAAAGCATCTTCGGAGGACACCTACTTCAACCCCATGAAGCTGTAATATGAAAATGAAGTTAAACATCTAGTAGAGAATCTTAAGGTAAATGTTTCGAAGACAGTAACTATGAATATTTGTATATTTTAATGAATTCAGAAAAATCTCCAGTGCCTCTTTTCTTCTTGTATAAAATTAAAGGCAGTGTCTGTGATCTGTGACAAAGAAAGAAAGAAAGAAAGAAAGAAAGAAAGAAAGAAAGAAAGAAAAACAATTATAGCCTTATTCCTTTCATTTCAGGCCTACAGTAAAGATATTAAATTCATACTTCTCACTTTGTGTTTTTCTACATAAATGTATTTTACAGCCATCAACTTGCAAAAGGAGCACGTCAAACTTAATGTTACTCAAACTTGTCTTTAATAAAGAAAAATCAAGGAATTATTTAACAATTAGACACAACTATGCTCAATTGACAAAGATGATTTGCTTAGGAATCTTAAGAGTAACAGAAATAGAAGAACATACCACCATAAAAAAAAAAAGATAAATTCATTCTATGACTAGAAAATGCTGTAAGATAAAAACATTAATTATTCAATAAGAAAATATTTCATATGTCTTTTATCACAGAGACTGTAAGTTTAAAGAACTCATTTCTCTATCAAGTTATGCAGCATACCTTCCTGTCTCTAGTTTCTCATGCAAATGGTTAGAGAGTTTTTCTCCGAGTAGAGCAAATCAGTGCTAATGGTTTCGAGTCAGGGCTTGGAGGTGGCCTGGAAAAAGGCCATTTACACTCACCCGAACCCAGCCCAACACCTTTTTTACAGTTAGTCTCTATTACCAGTGAGTGATCCCTCATCCTCCCTCAACAGATAAATTACTACAAATGTACCCATAAATTAAAACGGTATCATTCAACGTGGAGGAGAGTGGCTGGAGCGCAATGAGACACTGACAGTCTCCTGGTAAAAACTACCTCATTCCAGACAAATACATGAAAATAATACTTTAATGAAAGGCATTCATCCTGTCCATATGCTTCCCCTAAAATGCTTGTAAAAAACTCAGAATTAAATAACATTAAGATACAAGAGGTAATAAGTGCACCTAAAAAAAGGTAAGTAGCATATGTGAGGCCTGCTTCCTGGAGTTCTAACCACGTCATCTCACGGGTAATTTTCAGGATAATTATCGTAAAAATACAATAAATACTATAATGGAAATATAGGGATTCATTTATTACTTTTTGGTTTACAAACAAAGGCACCCAATAATGCTTCTATTTACTTCTTATAAAAGATTATCAATTTACATTTAAAACAAAAAGCAAAAAAACCCTGAACGAGTTCCTATAGACACACACAAAAAAAGGGGAGAAATAAGATTATTTTCCTCCCTACTTCCAATCTTTATTACCATTTTTATACCATGTTTATACCATTCTTAAGTCAAAGAACACATTGCCATGCTTCTTTGTTGACTTTTAAAACATATTAATGTTGCCAAGTCAAATTTAAATATAGCCACAAATGATGTCACAATTGACAAACGCACAGAATTATAAGAATCAAGAGTGAAGAGAGGGGAAAGGCCCAAATGTTTTACAATATAGCTTTTTATCAAATGAATTACATGAAATGTCAAATTTATTAGGCTATCATGTTAAAAATGGAGCTCGTGTGAAAATATAATCAAACAAAACTAAAACTCTGTCTGACAAACGACATCAACAAAAATGATTTCCAAAATCTTTGAGTTAAGCTTAAGTCTAGCTGGTGGGGATTAACAACCTATGTATTCTTCACACTAATTTCAGAACTAAGTTCTACAATGATTTATTAATTCATTCATGAGTTTCTTCTGACAACAGAATTCTAAACACACAAAATTAATGCAGTGGCCTCAGCACCCGCCTAGCTAGCATTTCCCTACACTGGATTACAAGAACAATGCCATGGTTCAGAAGACATACCCCCCTCTGTACTTCACATGCCTGTCAAAGTTGGACCTGATTCTTTTGCAAGATACAAAGACACTTCATCTGATTCTAAGTATATCTGGCAGAGCACAAACATCATACAAATGTTAGCATGTTTTCAACCCATTACGGAAATGTATTTGGAGAGATGGAGTACTCAATGTATAGAGCATCTAGAGTTAATTATGGGCCACTTTAAATTAAAGGCATCATCATTTATTCCATTTTTAGACACTGTCATGGTCTCTCACGCCTTACACAAGGTATGGTCCTAGACCTGAGACTTAGTATCGTTTCAAAGAATATGAACATATATATATATATATATATATATATATATATATATATATACACACATACATACATATTTCTTTTAAAATAATGTTTAAAAGTTTTACTACAGAAAATCTGGCTTCACCATGGAAGCATTTTTCCTTCTCAAGATTACACACCTGCATGGAAGAAGGTGGTTTCCTTTACATTTAGGTTTTCACAATAACAAAATAAACTTCTTGCATTTAAATTGACAGAGAAAGTAAGATGTAAAGTTCTATGTAACTTTTTGTATTGTGAACTGACCTCATTAAACACATTCAAGATATACTGTTGATTTAAATATAGTACAACTTGATCAGCTAAATTCGAACATGTTATGCTGATCAATCTGTTAAACCAAACGTATGTTAAAACAGTAAGGACAGTTTACTACTATTAAGGTTTAAAGGTTTAAAGGGAATAATAATGTATCATTAAAATACACATTAATTTTCTTGCTATTACTTGTTTCTATAATGCATCTCTTTAAAACTACATGCAGAAAAAATAAATGATATCTCATTCAACAGTTTGCTACTTTAGGTGGTATGTAAATAAAGTCCTTTATTTAATTTTATACACGTTATTTTATGCACTATTTTATTTTTCTTGAAGGAATTCAGCTCTCAAGGTCAAAAGTTAGTATGTGTTTACACACATGTGAGAACATTTTCTTAATGTTAGGACTATCTGCAAATATATTCTTCCATAATAAAGCATTATCAGTTTTCACTGGAAAGACTGTATAAGCCTTAAAAGTCCTATTAATATAATGTACACAGGGAAGAGAGCACAAATATGGTGAATCCCTCCCCACCTGCACCCTTCTTTGCCAGTCTCAAGAAATCCTCCAGCTTCAAAACATGAACACAATTTCACAGGACTGATTTTTATTTGGTCATAATGTGGAGAAGAAAACTGTATTCGTCTTCTTTTTGACACTAATAGTCTTATTGAATTCGTTCTCATTTTCCTTCAAAAAATACATAGCATATGGTGATATGGATTCTCAAACTCATTAGATCCAGTAGGGCCTTTAGAATAACATATAGCCTTCTGATAATGGAAGCAACTGATTGCTTACAAAAAAATGATGTGCATCAGACCACTAATCAGAGAAAGGAAAATGAGAACATGTCTTTCACGTTGGAGACCACTTAATAACTTACGAAATGATGTAAAAATAGTTTGGCTATAATTTTAACAAAACTAAAACCCACTTCAACTGATGAAAAAAACCAAACACTGAAGAATTAAATATCTACCAACTTAGCTATGTATTCCTGTCCAAATAAATGCTTTCCACTGCACTATATATTAGAATTAGAAACTCACTATATGTTAAGGCATATTTTAATCAATATGTTCCAGAATTGCACAGTTATACTGGTCAGTGTTCCTATTTCCCCATTCCTACCCTCACCCCACCCCTTGTCCCCAGGGATCAAAATGTTAAGTCATGGTTTTGGTGGCTATTGTAGATTTGAGCTGGCATAACCACAGTGTGTTCACTAGATTTTTGTAAGCATAAACATTAAAATGTTACATAAAATGTACCATACTGTACTCCACACTCTGATCTAAGATGGTTTAATGTCTTGACAAAAGGTGAGATGACTTAAGTACATTTTACATTTTGTGCATTTAGACCACCATATGCATAGATGTTCTAATGCTAAATTCTCGTCTTCAGTATCTCATAGTGCTGGATGCCCGGAAGTATGACAGAAACTTGTAACACAGACTAACCACAAAGTACCAGATGTTTCTTGCCATTTGTGATCTTGCAATAAAAATGCGCCAAATCAGGATCACAAGGATAGTATTGAAACCATACCGTATGTTCCTCAACCTGAAAAGCAAATCAAGAGACATATCAGACAATGTTTTCTAGAATAAAATATTGTTGGATGGCAGATAATCAATGCCCCGTTGCTGATCTCATCAAAGCTCAAATCCATTACGGTATAATGACTGCAGAGCAAGTCATTTTGAAATGTAGCAAGAAGAAACAAGTTTTCTTCCTCCACTCTACTGTCCAACTATTTGGTTCGGGAAGTTGCTATGACATATAGATCTCCTTGTGCTAGGCTAAGATTGGCCAATTGAAAAAGAGTTCTCAAAGAGTTTAAATATACAGATTGTGTATGAGCACCTATTCGTTTCTCCTTTTCTTTACTACCTTAATGCCCTTTCTACTTGTGGAACAATTCATCCATTTTGCTTTATGACCAGCTTTAATTCCAGTCTGAAAATAATAGCAACCCTAGAGATTGATACAAAACAGCATTGAAATACTTTTTTCAAATGATGACACCTAAAATCATCCACCCAGCTTAGAACTGAACTGAATTTCTATGAAAGAAAGTTATTATTTTAAATGCTAATTATGTTAAAACTATTTAATTCTAGAAACTATGTCTTTTTAAAAAAAAATTTTTTTTTAACGTTTATTTATTTTTGAGACAGAGAGAGACAGAGCACGAACAGGGGAGGGGCAGAGAGCGAGGGAGACACAGAATCGGAAACAGGCTCCAGGCTCCGAGCCATCAGCCCAGAGCGTGACACGGGGCTCGAACTCACAGACCGCGAGATCGTGGCCTGAGCTGAAGTCGGACGCTTAACCGACTGAGCCACCCAAGCGCCCCTAAAAACTATGTCTTTAAACATATTCCAAAAGTTTCACTTTCAGAGGATATTCCTTAAAAAAGGCATACTGAACATAGATGGGAAAGTGTAAAATATTCTGATAGAATTCTTCATTATTCCATATTTAACTTCATGTTTGTTATTGTACCACAAGTATAGATAGTGTCATTCTAGGATTAAAATGTCAGATTTATTGTTAATATACTTAAAACTGTAACCAGTGATATTAGTATTTTTTATGATAGGTTATATTTTATTTCAATAAACTTTGATATTTAGACCAAAGAAAAAAAGAGTTCAAATCCATTACTAATGTGAAACTTATTTAAAATTAACTAGAAGCCCTTAAATTAGAAAGTCTGCAAAAGTCAAACAAACCTGACCATGCAGTCCATCAAACACCACCTTACCTCTATCAACCATGAATAAAACAAAGATTTTTTATAACAAAAAAATTTGGGACACAAATTTATTCATTCAACAAGTATTACTGAGCATCTTTCTGTATGACCAGGACGAGGTATACTGTAGGTAAAACAGACATGCCCCTTCTGGAGCTTCCCATCTAATCTAAAAGGTTTGGGCATTATATACATCATCCTACAGACAAAAAAATAAAATATTTTTAAACATCTTTAGGTACTTCTAAGCTGTCAGACATGCAAATTCACTCCTTCACTTACAGCTGACACATTATCAAAGGCCAACTGGACAAATCCTCATCTATGAAAGAAGCATGGCATGGGTCCATATAGAAGGGCCCTCCCAGTCTCAAAGAGTAACATTAATGTTACTGTACTCATATTTCAAAACCTTTTTTATATTTTCAATGGTGTTAGAAAGGAATACAAATGTTCAGGTACGTAACAATTTAGATAAATTCCATTACCTTCAATAGACAATCCAAGATAGGACTATAATATACAAATGATGGTATAGACAAAAGAGCTCTTGGGGCACCTGGGTGACTCAGTCAGTTAAGCGTCTGACCTGGGCTCAGGTCATGATCTCGCCAGTCTGTGAGTTCAAGTCGCTGCATTGGGTTCTCTGCTGACAGCTCAGAACCTGGAGCCTGCTTTGGATTCTATGTCTCCCTCTCTCTCTCTGCCCCTCCCCCAATCACACTCTGCATGTCTCTTTCTCTCAAAAATAAAAGAGCTTTGAATTAGGAGTCAAAAATCAGTATTCTAGTTTGCTCTGCTGCCTAATGCATATGACCTGCAAACACAACTTCCCTAAACCTCCATTTCCTCAACTATTTAACTAGCTGCCCTGCAAAGCCTCATAAAGTCAGCAGACCAAGAGGAATAATGTGAAAGTCTTGAAAGCTGTTTTATAAAAACACTACAAATAAAAGAGGTTACTATTGAAATTAACTACATCTCTGAATTATGGGTAACAGTGATTTTTCCTGTGTTTTGAGTTTTTTTAAACAATCAGTATATATTACTTTTATAATGAGACTAAAGGAATAATTATAACTCTTGTTTTAAAAACAAAGAAAAAATTCTATGCTGAATGATGTATTATTATATCGCTTTTCCTCTTCCAAAGATGTATTTGACAAAGGGAAAAAAAACAAAAGAAAAAACACAACACTTCAAATAAACTACCTCTAGTTTAAAATACATTTTTATTTTCTCCTAATATCTTTACTTCTTCAGTAGCAATACAAAGGAAGGAAATACAAAGGAAAATAGTGATTTTCAAAACTAAATTCCACCTGAACTTAGTGCTAAGGAACAGGATAAAGACAGTAAGTTTGAACAACCTTAGGCTAAATACTACCATAGTTCCAGTGCTAATGTAAGCACTTTTCCTAAATAAAATATTACACTAGCAATATACCAGCTCACCAAAAAATAAAATAAAATAAAAAACTGTGTGATAATTCATAAGGAAGACACGATGCAATCAAGCCCATGTAAAAAACTTACTTGTTCAGATGTTTTCTAGCTGCAGGGAGGCCAGACATTTCTTCATTCAATACATATTTCTTAGTTCCCATGCAGTAGTTCTCTATATATTCTGCCCAATGTAACTGCCGTACATCAATATTAAAGGTCTATAGAAACAAAACAACTATCAGTTTTTCTCTTGAATAACTTTTTCACAACTGGTCAAAAATTCATATTTTTTTTAAAGGCTAATTCCACATGACAAGATTACAAAATGTTTATAGTATTAACTTTTAAAATCTTACTGCTGTTCACAAAGAAGTTCTTAATCCCTATTTTATACCTCCCATGAAACACAGAAACATTTCAGGAGATAATCTGAAAGCTCATGTCAACATTCAAAGAGAAGTATATATGAAGTGTAAGGAAAAAGCAACCTTCTTTTTACACTAAAAAAAATTAAATCCCATTGTCCAAATAATCTATGTGTTCCTCACCACTTTATACACATATTAATATATTTCCAGTATTTCTTCCTGAACATCCTGCAAACCACATGTATTACCTTTCCTATAGAACAGTAATGACATCAAGAGAAAAAAAGACTTTATGAAAGCTAGCTTAGGAGTTTAGGTAACAGTAAGGAGCCCATCTGATGAAAAGGATAGATGAATCTAGAAAATAAAGCTTTACAAAAATGTTATTTTGTGACAAAATAAGAAGGCTATGCACTGCTCAGTGCTTCTCCATACACGATCAGATTATTTTTCAGAGTGAGAAACAGATTATTCACTATTTATCATCACTTATCTGAAAATATCAAGTTGCAAACCAAAAACAACTACCATAAATAAATCACTAAAGTAACACTGCACTAAATGGAGGCTCGATTTGGGGCGCCTGGGTGGCTTGGTCGGTTAAGCCTCCAACTTCGGCTCAGGTCATGGTCTCACGGTCCATGAGTTCGAGCCCCGCGTCGGGCTCTGTGCCCACAGCTCAGAGCCTGGAGCCTGTTTCAGATTCTGTGTCTCCCTCTCTCTCTGCCCCTCCCCTGTTCATGCTCTGTCTCTGTCTCAAAAATAAATAAATGTTAAAAAAAAAAAATTTAAAAAAAAAATAAATGGAGGCTCGATTTAAGATGGGAGAGATTATGAGACTATGTTAACTGGACTCCCTCAGGAAGAGTGAAAAAGAATGGAACAGAGACACCATCTGAGAAGACAACAGCTGGGAATTTTTATTTCCAAAATGATGATACATTAAGCCACAGATTCAAAACACACATACACCATACACATGCAAGTACCTGAGCTTATCAAGAATAAAACTGTTGAAAGTCAAAGATGAAAATTTTGAAGACATCAGAAAAAGATGTTATGGGTTACCTCCGAAGGGACAACTATTAAACTGACACTTGACTTCCCAAAAGAAACAATAGAAGCCAAGAGACTATGAGAAGATGTCTTCCAGTGCTCAGAGAAAACTGCTAACACACAGTTCTATACAGTATAAACATCTTTGAAAAATAAAGATGTTTGCAGAAGAATAAAAACTGAGACAATGTGATATCAGCAGATGACTCACACTAGAGGAAGAAGCACACCAGAGGGTATTCTTTAAGCCAAATGAATAGGATTCTGGATTGGAAGTCTGGAGACGGAAGAAGAAATGAAGAGCCACAAAAGGCCAATTATGCTGGTAAATCTATGTGAATACTTAGTAGAGTGCAATTAAGAATAATGGTGGTGAGGCATACAACACACATACAGAATTAAAATATGTAACAACAGCAGAAAAGTATTAGGCCTTGCATTCTCCAAAACAAAAGAAGTATCAATATTATATTAGTCTTTGATGAAGTGAGGAAGGATGCTGTAATCTTTAGAGAAACCTAGTAACACAACTGAAAAAGAGTATATTTTATGTAACTGATACAGATGGGGAAAATACAAAACTGTAAAAAATAACCTCAAAGAAAACAAACAAAAACTTAAGACAGGTAAGACAAATAGAATGCACTAAGCGTTAGATTTAAATCTGTTATCAAAAATTAAATTATGGATTAAATCCTCCAAATAAGGGTCCAAAATTGCCAAACTGAAAAAAGTAAAATACAGCAAAACTATATGCTGCTTATAAGAGGAATATCTGATAGCTAAGGATACAGAAAGGTGGAAATACAAGGACAGAGAAAGATATATTTCTACCAACAATGTATATAGGAACTCCCACTGGCCAACGCCTTACCAGAAGGGTAGGCTGTCAAGTTTTGCATTTTTGCAAACTGTCAAGGAGTAAATATCTCAGTCTAATTTCAGTTGGCATCTCCATTTTTATGAGTGAGGTTGAGTATCTTTTCCAATGGTTAATCATTTGCATTTACTTCTCTGTAAACTGTTCATCTCTAGCCCATTTTCAGTAGGACTGATGTTTTTTGCAATTTCTACACAAACTTTTTATGTAATACGAAATGCACGTTAACATCACATTGAGATACCACCATATACCCACCAAAGTGTCTAAAATTAAAAATTAAAATGAAAAGGTCAACTGTTGGGAGGATGCATATTAACAGGAACTCTTGTACACTGCCACACAAAATGTCAATCAGTACAACTACTTTGGAAAACTGTTTAGCATTATCAACTACGTTGAACATACAAATACCCTTTGACTGAGCTATTCTATTTCTAGATATATATCCTATATAAATGTGTGCACATGGCTCAAAGAAGAATTATTCCCAACAGCCAAAAACTGGAAATAACCCAAATATGTTATCAACAAAAGAAATGAAAAAATACTGTATGATACCATTTGTATAAAGTCAAAAATGAGTATACTATTTAATGTCAGAATTCAAGATAGTTGTTACTTTTGGAAGGTAGTTATTGGGAGGGGGCACAAGGGAAACTTCTGGGGACAAAAATATTCTATTTCTTCACCTGGATGGTCACTTTCTAATAATCCACTAGGCAGTATGCGTTGTGCACTGGGATGGGGACAAGGAAGATGGGAAGCAATCAGTAGAAGCCACAAATCTTTTAACCTGGGATTCTCTGCAGAACCCTGGTAACTGGGACCTTCTGTTTTGATGCTGCAGGCAAGGATGAAGATTGGCTATAAAGCCTATGGCCCCATCAGTTAAGGTGTCTTACAGAATATTGCTGCAAAAAGATAAAAATTCCCAAAGCTGTATCCTCAGAGCAAGGGTGAAAAAAAGAAGTAAACCCACCACACACAGAAGTGGGCAAAAAAAAAGTGCACACTCAATGCCTTTATCACGCACGACCAGTAACATGTACTAAATCTGCACTATCTAATATGGTAGCCACAAGCCACATGCATGTCTGGGAACTTTGAAAGTGATTGGTCTGAACTGAGATTTGCCGTGGAGTATAAAATGCACACAGGGTTTCAAAAGCTCAGTATAAAAAAATTGAAAGTATAATATCATATAAACAGTTGTTTAAATTTTCAGTGATTTTTAAATTTCTGTTTAAATTATATATTATTTTGGATATATTAAATAAAACATTAAAATTTTTTAATGTTTATTTTTGAGAGAGAGAGAGAGACAGACAGACAGAGCAGAGACAGACGGAAACACAGAATCCAAAGCAGGCTCCAAGCTCTGAGCTGTCAGCCCAGAGCCCGACGTGGGGCCTGAACTCATGAGATAAGAGATCATGACCTGAGCTGAAGTCAGACACTTAACCGACTAAGCCAGCCAGGCGCCCCAAAGTACTAAAATTTTTAAAGAAAGACGTGGAAAGAGAAAGGAAACTGCCCCTGGGAAGATGAAAAAGAAATCTCCTTTGAGAAACTATAAGCATGAACCAGCCTACTTAAGGCCCACATTCACTTGAGTTAGGCTAAAAACTAAATCAGATATCTGAAAGTGGTCCTGGCCTGTTAATGCCACCTGGCTAGTTAATGCTAATAATCACTCACTGGGCTACTGGCAGAAGCAAAGGCGAATCCTTATTGGAAAAGTGCAATTTCAACATATGCTTCAAAATATTTCCACAGAAATCCTCAAGGAATATGAATATACAGTCAAACAATAAGAAAAAAAACAAGGTGCCATGAGTGAGACCCAGCATAAACAACAGATGATCAGGTGTTACCATTGCACAGCCTTTAGAAGTTTGAATTATCAGACACAGAATTTAAAACAATTATGTTCACCATGTTTCAAGAAATGTAAGAGGGGTGTCTGGGTGGCTCAGTCAGTTGAGTGTCCGACTCTTGATTTTGGCTCAGGTCATGCTTCCAGGGTTGTGGGATCAAGCCCTGCATCAGGCTCTGTACTGAGTGTGGAGCCTGCTTAGGATTCTCTCTCTCTCTCTCTCTCTCTCTCTCTCTCTCTCTCTATGGCACCTAGGTTGCTCAGTTGGTAAAGCATACAACTTCAGCTCTGGTCATGATCTCATGGTTCACGAATTTGAGCCCTACATCAGGCTTTCTGCTGTCAGCACGGAGCCCACTTCAGATCTGCTGTCTGTCCCCCTCTTTCTACCCCTCCCTGGCTTACATGAGCTCTCCCTCTAAAATAAACATTTTTTTTTAATTAAAAAAAAAAGATTCTGCCCCTCTCCCCCGCTTGCTCTAAAATAAAAATCAAAAAATAAAAAAGAGAAATAAAGGAACATCTGTAAGATCTGAAAAACAAATTGAATTTCTAAACATGAAAATCACTGAACCCCCTTATTCAACTGGGTGGCGCAGACAGGGCTGAAAGACTGCCACAGACCTTTAACCATTAGCTTTCCAGCCAGAAACAAAGAGATAAATATGAGATAAAACTTAAAAGAGGAAAGAATGATGTAAAATATATTAAAATTTCACAAGAAGAGAATGGTGAAGAGGTGTATATATATATATATATATATATATATATATTTTTTTTTTTTTTTTTTTTAAGTTTATTTATTTTTGAGAGAGAGAGAGAGAAAGAGATCATGCATGCGTGAGCAGGCGAGGAACAGAGAGAGAAGGAGAGAACCCAAGCGGACTCTTCTCTGACAGCGCAGAACTCGATGCGGGGCTCGAACTCAGGAACCGTGAGTTGATCACCTGAGCTGAAATCAAGAGTTGGATGTTTAACTGGCTGAGCTACCCAGGCATCCCAAAGAGGCCATATTTGAAGAAACAATAGCTAAATATTGTCCTGAACTGCTAACACACTTCAAACTTCAGATCTGGGAAGCCCACTTGTGAAACAGGATACATTTTTAAAAATTATACCTAGACACATTCACAGTGAAACTGCAGGACACGAAAGAAAAACTCTGAAAAACAGACAGGAATAAGAGAGCACCTGTAATGCAGCAGCAAATTAGACTGATTTTTCAACAGCAACAACATAAGTGAAATATTAAAGGAATATAAAAAGAAAGTTATCCTTCATGTACTGAAATCATGTTACAGAAACAGTGAAATAAAGACATGCCAGGCAATCACAAACTGAGAGCTCACTACTAACAGACCGCCTACTAAATCATATTCTGGGATTCTGGATACATTTCAAACTGAAAGAAAAGGGTCCTAAAGAGAAGATCGAATAGCAAAGCTACTGGTAAATATTTAGTTAAATCTAAATACAACTAAACAAAGTCATATCTAATTACAGGGTTTCAATAGAGAACTAAAGTAATGTATAACTATGTAAATTAGTGGGGTGGTAATCACAGTTTAAACATTTTAAGGTCCTAAATATCATTAAAAAGAGGCTATAGAAATTGCTTAATTTAGACTTTGTTAGATATGTATGTTAAAATACCTAAGGTAACCTCAAAAAGAACACACACAAAGAGTTTAAGTTTCAAACGAACAGAGGGCGAAATGTAGAATGATAAGAAATTAAAGAATATATGAGGTAAAACAATTTCAGAGGGAAGGTTTTTTTCTCAAAATTCAAAGAAAACAAACTGAAGGAAAAATGCATAAAGAATTCTAGTTTCTCTTTGAATCTCACTAAAGGGAAAAAAAGAACCAACATTTCAATCATACTTTGAAAACATCTCTGCCACTCTCAAGTACTTACGTTATAAATTCTAAGATAAAGCAATTTTATTTTACCACCAACAATTATGATTGAAGCTTTAATGAAACACATATAAATAGGTCAAATGTCTTTCTTTTTGCATTAATGACTGGAAAATATCCAATTATTTCTCAGGTTGCTAACGGCTGTCCAATTAATATGCTATGTTTTCTAAAATAAAACAGAAAATACTTGCCTTTTTATCTTCAGGGTTTAGTTGATTCATCAACATATTGACATTGTCAGTATTCCAAACCCAAGAATTACTTGTGAAATATTCAAGAAACACCATAGCTTTGTGAAGACGAGTTATTGTTTTCATCATCCTGTATTATGAGAAAAATTGACAGATTCATAATTCGCATAGATTAGGAAAAATCTCATCACCACCCAAGATGCAGTTTCTATATTGAGATAGTAGCAATAAAATTATAATTCTGTAATTCATTCAGTAAGTGACCAAACCACCAGAGAATATTTCTGCATCTTGGAAGAACATTTTATAAATCCAAAATGAAAAAAAAAATTTTAAGCAGCAGCAAATGAATTTAATACTGCCTAAACAGAGTTCTACTGATATATAAAATTTTCATAGGAAATACAATACTTTAAGGTCAAATTTTCTTCTATAATCCTAAGCAAATAAATGGATTCAATTAGTATTCCCTTGTTCTTCGTTCCTTAAATCACATTTTAGTTTGGCTAAAATTACTAAGATTTCCTGTGAATTTATAACATAAGGAGTTATATTGTGATCTCCACTCTTCAGCATCATGGAGGCAAAGTACACAGAAATATTCGTTTGCCATTTGATCATCTCTCTCTACATACATTTTTAGAGTAATTTTCTCTTTAACACAGACAGGTATCACTCTTGATTGTCTGAATGTGCTGTGAAATCAATGACTGATGCTGAAAACTTTCTGAAATAGATATTCAAGATATTCACTTACCTCCCCAAATCCCCCATTATTCATCCTTACAGAAATATTTTTGTTTGGTATTTCTTGCTTGTTCCTTTTTAAAAAGGATGAGGGACCTTAATCTTTAAATCTGTCATTTTATAGATCATGGCTCACTGTAAGTCACTGATATCACAACACTACCCAGAGCAGTAACATCTATACAGTAATAATTACCTATGGTAAGTAGGAAAAGGGAAGAAAGAACTTTTTGAAACAAAACACACACCAAAAATTCCTGACCTCTGATAAACAGAAAAATAGTTTGTGGAAAAATAAAAGAATTGTTTATATTCCCACAATAAGGATTAGCATTTACATAGTTTAGAAAGTCCCAAAATTAGGGGTTTTAGAAATGGAGAAAGTGGGAGAAAATTAGACCACCAGAAATGGAGGGAAAGTCAAAACAGCAATATTAGCTAAGCAATTCTGATGACATATTCAATACATTTAGAAAGAAACCCTGAATCCAGAATACTAAGAGAAATTGAGACAACATGGACTATGCAGAGAAAAACTGGTTCATGCAAAAAAAGAATTCCAAAATAAAACCTCCATCAAACACAAAAAGAATTATTGGGCATTGAAGGTTGTATTTGGACAGGGATAGCTCAGACAGATAGAAAGCACATGGCGGGGGAAAAAACAAGACATGCTGCTTTTAGAAAAGATTAGACCTTTTCTTTTTTCCCTAAAAAACAAAACAAAACAAAAAGATGTAACAGATCTGCAATTAAATCAATATCTACCATTACAACCAGTGTAGTATACTTGAATAACACACATACACATATTTACTTAACATCATTTTCCAACATACATCTTATTAACAAGTTTTTCTTCCTAATTTCTTTGTCACTGACAATTCTCACCTAGTCTTACCTTCAGTTTCACTCAAGTGACAAATTACCCTGCAACCATTCAGCCATTCAAAACATAATTATGATAAAAAATTTGGAGAGGGAGAAGGAAATCTGAAAGGCCATATATGTGTAAAGTTCACAGAATATTTATCAAGCAATAAAAGTACTGGATTGAATACTATGGGGATAAAAAGAAACTTGAAACCTTGCATAGTCACTCTTTGGTTAAAATGCCCTATGAGCAGATAGATGCCTGGGACTACATCGCCATGTATGTTCTGAGTATGTATTCTTTATTATGGCAACCTGCAAAAAATAGTCACAGTCCTTTAGGGTAGGGCTAGCTCTTCATGGTCATCTAGTCCAGGATTTCTCACCTTCACCATTACACACATCTTGGGCCAAATAATTCTTTGTGGGGGGCTGTCCTGTTCAGCATCTAATGGCCTCTACCCATTAGATACCAGTAGCATCCCTCCCCTAGGTATAGTAACAAAAAACGTCTCCAAATATTTTCAAATGTTCCTTGATGGAGATACTGCCCTCTATTAAGAATCACAAAGATGTGGGGCGCCTGGGTACCTCAGTCGGTTGAGCATCTGACTTTGGCTCAGGTCATGATCTCATGGTTCACGAGTTTGAGCCCCGCATCAGGCTCTGTGCTGACAGCTCTAAGCCTGGAGCCTGCTTCAGATTCTGTGTCTGCCTCTCTCTCTGCCCCTCCCCCACTCATGCTCTGTCTCTCTCTCTCTCTCTCTCTCTCTCAAAAATAAATAAACATTAAAAAAATTAAAAAAAGAATCACAAAGATGAAAAATATCAGACTCAATGAAGTTAAGCTAGAGAGAGTTAAAATAAATAACCAAAAAAATAAGGCTATGGAACCATTTTTTTAATATCATTTCTAAGAGTGATGAAATATCTACTGCATTTCAAGAGCTACAGTGAATAATTTATACTGCTTCTATTTGCAATAATGTCATGCATCCTACTCCCCAATGACTATTAACCAGGAAGCCTTAAGATGCATGTTTGATTTGTACTTTTTATAATTATGTTAAGATATATATGTAAGTTAGATTTTTATCTAGCTGACATGCAGAATAATGTAAACAAGTAGACACCACGAATGACATGATTAACATTACTGTAATAAAGAAGGAGGCACTATATTAAGGCCCCAATATAAGATATAAAGCCCACTGCCTTGCTCAGTAAATATCTGAACAAATTACATAATATGAATTATAAGACTTTGTACTTAACATTTATAAAATTGCCTAAATAAAAAACCTTTCTGGCTCTTGTTACTTTTAGACTATAAGCTCCTAGAGGTCAAGGATCATTCCTGCTTTGATACTTAGTCTTGCACGGGACAAACCTCAGTTAAGAAGATTCTTCACTTGATGTTTTCTATTTGGAGCAGACTTTAACTTCCAAAGGTAATTATATTACCTCCTATCCTACACGCTCACCTACAGTATCACCTTGACTATCGCTCCATCAAGAGGTACAGGTAACGTATAACCAACAGAATGAGGTAAGAATGACACTATGTAACCTCCAAGGGTGGGTAAGAAAAAGTGAGAGAGCTTTCTGCCTTGTTCACTGGAATACTCATGCTTGAGGACTTCAGTTGCCATATATACCATTCAACTCCCTCTAAGGGTGCTGTGTTGTAGGAAGTCCAAATTAGTGCATGTGTAAAGACCGCACAGAAAGGCTCTGAAACCACATGATGTGAGAAAGATGCCCAGCCACTCTAGCTGCTCTGAACAATCCCTTTTCTTTACTACTCCCACAGTGTACCTGAGCCAGCCTCTATCTCTTGAAAGACCCTGAGCTAGAACCACCTACATAAAGCCTTCTAGAATTTCTGACCCACAGAAATCATGAGATAAATAAAATGATTGTTGTTTTAAGACACTAAGTCTGATGTCAATTATACTTCAAATGAAAAAAAAAAAAAAGATTAGAAGTTTGAGGTGATTTGTCATGCAGCACAGGTAACAGAATAGATATGAGTACCAGGAAAGTATCAATACAATCAGTACTGGGAATGAGGGGCTACTAAAATAAACATCTAAAACATGTAGTATTGGCTTTAGGATCAAGTCGTAACAGAATCTGAAGGCCCTTGAGGAGACCACTAATGAAACCTGGAAGGACCAAGAAAAGAATGTTGGTGGGAACTTCAAAGAGCTTAAAGGAAGATGCTGGTGAGGGCTTAAAGGAAAGTGAGGAAAATATTGTTGGAAGTTAGAAGAACGAAAGTGTCACTTGTGGTAACATGAAAAATAAAAACCGTACCTAATAAACCTGATCTAGCTGAGAAGGTTTCCTCAAAAAGAACAAAGATGATCATTTAAAAAAATGAACTGAGTAGAATCTGGGAAGGAATGTAAAATGTCAGCCAGGAATCAGTTAAGAAAGAGCTTCCGAGGGGCGCCTGGGTAGGTCAGTCAGTTAAGCCTCCGACTCTTGATTTCGGCTCAGGTCACGATTTCACTGTTTATGAGTTTGAGCCCTGCATCAGGCCCTGCACTGTCAGTGCAGAGCGTGCTTGGGATTCTCTCTCTGCCCCTCCCCTGCTTGCACTCACTCTCAAAAAAAAAAAAAAAAAGAAAAAGAAAAAGGCTTCTGAGCATAGATCAAATCCAGAAAGTAGATGTAAGACTCTTTAAGATCTCAGAAAGATCTAAAATAGTACCTCACAGAACCTTTCAGATAAACAAAAACTCACTCCAAATCTTAAAGACATGTCTCATAGAAACTCTACTGTTGAGGAGGCAGAATCTAAGAGTATTGTTCCATAGCAACCTCATAAGGAACTCAAGATAGAAAAAGGCATGTCCTAAAGAGTTCTGTGGGTATGGCTTTGATGTAATGGAGTAGACTGCTTTAAAATTAGATATACAGGAAATGTGTACAGTTTGAAAAAGAATCCTATCAGTTTACACTTAAAGGGACAGAGACCGTACTAAGTGAATAGAGGCCTCTGGATCAAGACTCAGCAAACCAGAGCTTAGGGGCCAAAGCCATCTGTTTTTATAAATAAAGTTTTATTGGAATATAGTCATGCTTATTCATTTACATATTGTTTATGGCTGCAGAGTTGAGTAGTTGCAAGCTGGAAGCTACATTTAACAGCAGAAGCGAGTAACAGCAACAGAAACTACATGGCCCTTTACAGAAAAAGTTTGCTGATCCCAGCCCTAGGGACTCACAACCTTTTATGGGCAACGAAGTAGGGTAAGAAGATGATTCAGTTGCAAACACAGGCCTTTTTTTTTTTTTTTTTTTTTTTTTAATGAAAAAAGAAGGATGACTCAGAGGGCAGAGCCAAGAGCCTCAGAGAACAACCAGAGTAGGACTGAACCCTAATTAAGAAACCATCAAACATGCCTAGCTGGAATTCAAAACTGTTACAGACCAGTGATTGCGCAAAATCGTCCAGTCATTTTCCTATGCTTATCCATGTTGGGTGTGCAGGCAGCAGGTAACTTATCACTTTCATTCATAGGTTTTCAGACCAACACTTGAGGAACTGTACCTGCAAAACCACTCCTAAACAGCCTCATCTGCAACTGTGCCAGATTCAGCAGACCCAACAGTGGCTTCAAGCTGATGCAAGGAAGGTCTTGGTAGGGGGGGAAGAAATAAGCGTATCCTCCACAAGGGAGGAACATGAACTGTCGTGGCCAGGAGGCTGACCACAGCCAATTGCACTTTCCAAAATGGCTTCAACAATACCTTTCAACTCACTTGCTCAATTTTACATGATCTTGAACATTCTCTACATTCCCTTTCCTTGACTCTCAGAGGACATGTGACTGGCTTGTGACTTCAAGAATAAGTTGGTAGGTAGTGGTGCTGTATCATTTCCGTAGGTAGGTCAGAAGCACACGGCTTCGCCAGCCTGCTGAAATGCTTCTCCTTGAAGCCTTCGGTCACCAGATAAGAAGTTCATTTCCCCTAAGGCTACCACCAGTCCTTGAAAAGACACTATAGGAAGAGATCCTGCCGCCACTTTAAGAAGAGACAGTGATACAAGGTGCTCTGCTGCCTGCCCCCTTTCAGCCCCATCTGAATCTGACAATCCTGTGAAAGTCTCCCAAGCCAAAACTGTCCTGCGGATTCCCTCCTGAATTCCTGATCCTGAGAGAAACAATGAACTGAAAGAAATGATAAAATAACTTCTGTTGTTCTGGGCACCTGGGTGGCCCAGTCGGTTGAGTGTCCGACTTCGGCTCAGGTCATGATCTTGCAGACCGTGAGTTCGAGCCCCGTGTGGGGCTCTGTGCTGACAGCTCAGAGCCTGGAGCCTGTTTCAGATTCTGTGTCTCCCTCTCTCTCGGACCCTCCCCCATTCATACTCTGTCTCTCTGTCTCAAAAATAAATAAACGTCAAAAAAAAAATTTTAAAATAAAAAATAACTTCTGCTGTTCTGAGCCACTAAGTTTGAGATGATATGTTATGTAGCAACACCTACTATAAAGGATTTAATAAATTTTGGCTATTCATTCATTTTTCAAGTTTACTAAGCCCCTTTTACTGTATCAGGCAGGCTTTGTTTTTACCCTGTTGTACTTTTGTGGACGTAGTTTTGACTTTTCTGCTCTAACGTGCAATAACCTTATTAATATCAAGCAAGCATGCAATGCCATCTCTCATAAATTTTACATTTGCTTTTTAGCCAGGAAAGAATGATGCCAATCATAAATACTGCATTTCGCAGATCATTCTAGAAAAACGTGAAAATAATTTTGATACACTTTGGATCTTTTTTCCATGAAGTATTTCTTTATCTAAAGTTGTTCAACACCTCTCACATATTTCAATACTTAACATACTGGGTTAGGAACGTAACGGACAACTGAATCCACAGAAAAGCCCTACAAGTAACTCAGATCCTGATACACTATAACTGGCAGATACCTCACTTTTATTTTTTGACAGTTGATGGAAGATCTGGAATCAGCATCTTCTTTATACATAAATACTCAAATCCTGAACTCTCCAATCAAAGGCTCCACTGTAATGCCAATGTAGTTAAAAAAAATAAATATATTTGTGGTACATTTCACTATAATTCTGGTAAAGACAGTGGGAGGGGAGGACTTTAAGTCTGTGGGGTTTCAATAAGAAAGAAAAGAAGAAAGAAAGGCTATATAACAACCATAAGAACATAGAAAGTTTTTCATTTGTGAACTTTTGTTTTAAACTATGACATTCTCAATCTGGAAAATTAGTCAAAAACTGTAATTACCATATTATAAGCTGAATGGGCAGCTGAGATATTTCGAGCAATTAAATTTTTAGAAGCATTCTACGTTTTTTTCATATAAAACTCCACAATCCACTCAGAGCAAAATATTTCACCCTTAATCCCCTATAGACTCACCTCTAAGTTTTTAAGGGGGAGAGACGGGCTCAATTTCAGCTTATAATAACAATGACAACCTTGATGCTGGACATTTCCTCTATTATGGGATTTTGGAGGATCAATGGCCCAATAAAATGAGATCCACAGTCTCCCCAAATATCCTCAATTTCTAAGAAATGTCCTAGCGTCCTGATTGTGATTGTGATTATTCAGGTTAGTAATTCTAAAGGTAAAGCTCATGCTAGCAGACTTTTCGTCTCTCCAGCAAGCTTCCACCACCTTACCAATACATAGGTGTATTCACTGCTACTCCTCTTACCACGGTTTCTGACCTGTCAACCTGAGTGCAAGATCGAGCAATAATGCAGGTACTGTATGTCTGACACCCTTCCAATAATGAAGCAATAAGTTGTTGGAATACAACTTAATATTGGGGCGCCTGAATGCTTGGTTTAAAGGATTCATCTTGAAGGAATGATTTAGATAATATCCTGTAGGAAAAATAAGCGTCAGAGCATTTTGAATGTTATTTGCTATTCAGAAAAAAAGACCTAAAGTTAGACCTAAAATTCAGCACACGACAATAATTTATTATCCAAACTTTAGAATAAATTAGAGTGACAACACTACCTTCGCTTTTCTGACAAAGTCTTAAATACAAGAGTCTTCTCATTCACAAAAGGCCATTAAGCCTTATCATAAGCATAAACAAATACAGAGTTAATTCATATGCATTTTAGTGTAAGCATGGGTTGTTTAACAGTCAGAGGAACAGATAAGACAGAGCCAGTCACCATTACCTTGGGCTTCTTCCAGTCATCCTGAGGTAGATATCATACAGGAATGCTGGGGCCTTATGGCTTACAGCAATCCAGTAATGATATAAAAGGTGATTGGAGGTTAGATTTACATTGGGCCGTCTGAAGGCCTGTTCGAGAGGATTCCTCTTGAAAGTGGAAATTACATGGTATTCTGAGGAAGAAAAGTTGTGTAACAGCTTTGATAATAACCATGTAATGAAGTTTTGAAAAACAAAAATCATGTTTTTACAAAGCAAAATATTTTACCAAAGATGTCAGAGTTCGCTCAATTAAAAAACAAACTTTTCTACTCTCGATAATAACTAAGAGAATATGGGTATCAGACTGCTGAGCTCGGGTGGTTTTAGGACTGCCGCTATTTATGAATTTTAATTAGATGAATGAATTTTTGCTAAAATTCACTCTTAAAAATCCTTTTAATGTTTTACCTATGTCAGTTTACAATGTCACTTTCTATATTTCACCTCTCACGATAGCTTCTTTCTTTCTGTTCCTCTTTCCAGATTCTTATTACTGTACTTACTTAAAAAAGAAAAGGAAAATCATCATCCTTTGCTTATGAATAATTAAGTTGCTCAAATTAACATACATCAACAAGCTTAAAACAACCCAAAATTAACTTCTGCTGTAATTTATTTAGTTAATACATTATCAACACAATCAAATCTATGATCTATGTTAATACTTTAATAGAAGTGTATATTGAGATATCCACTTAAAAATAACGTTCAACTTGATTTTTACTAAACTTTTACAACACAATGAGAGATTACCAAAAAAACCTAACTCATTTCAGTGTTTTAAAATTCTTAAAAGAATACTATTTAAATAATTATCCAAAAGTTAAAATCACCCTAGTTTTTTTTTTTTTTCCTCATATGCCCTAATGGTCAATCTTTACATTGAAATAAAAATGCCACGGAAAAACCCTAGGACAAATGACATAAAGACTTACTTTAAAATCAAAATTGTTCTGCAAGGGTAACAAAAATCGTTCAATGAGAGGTAAAATAAGACCTATTACTAAATCAATGCCAAAAATATATTTTACTTTAAATTTGAAAACATAAACAACTAAAACATTATTCAATTTCAATAGGCTTTAAGTTATATTATTCCTAATTTAGAACAAGCAACACAGCATACATACTCCGTGGATTTGTGAATTTAAACAGATTAATAAATGTCATAGAAAATATTCTGACAAAACGTATCCTTCTTGCTAACTCCTTAATTCATTACTCTTGGGGCAGCCAGCTAGCTCCTGTGATATAACAACTCTTGTAGTTGGAAGGGATATTGCCTTTGGATCAACAACATCAGGATTGAGAGCACCCACAAGGGAGGAAAAGAAGCCCTGTTTCATTGCCATGGGCATCTGTCAGGGTTGCCACAGACAGCAGCAGAAAAACAGACAAGGGTGGGCCAAGGAGGGAATATACTGCAGGATATTTTTTAATTTGTGAAGTACTGCTAAGGATCACAAAGCAGTACTGGCTAATGTGGCAACTAAAATAAGAATAAATTGCTAACTCAGTGGCTTTAATGCCTCACGGGTGTATTCTAACATAACAACTCAGTGAACATTTGAAGTTCTTTAAGATTTATTCTAACATTCAAAAACACAGGTAAAATCATACCAACTTCACCCCAGTGGAAAGGATTAGTGCTGCCTGTTGTGCAGTTATACACCATGATGTTTCTTGGTCTGCAAAGACAAAGATCAAAGTAATGAAACATAAAAAGAGGCTGGACTTATCCAATCGAAATCTTATACAATATTCAAGTAGGAAGAAATAAGGATGCTGGGTACCTTTTCTACATTGATTATTTTCAAAATTAACCTTAAAGGATTAATTTTTATGTCTGAAGGACTATGTAAAACTACCCTTTTTTCCCTCCCCTACCAAAAAAAATTATTAAAAAAAATTGTTTTTCTTTTCATGTTTTTCTTGCTTATACTAGCAGGACTATCTGTTTTTAAATGTAACAAAAATGACAAACAACTACAGCTCGTCCTATCTCAGAGGCTCTAGTTTAAAAAACTTATGGGCTGAGTTCTCTTTTACCAGAAACAATATACACATATAATTATATCTCTCTTTTTCTGGAATATAAAATGCGGGCTTAAAAAAAATAAGGCAGTTTATTTTATTTTATTTTTTTATTTTTTTAAATTTTTTTAATGTTTGTTTATTTTTGAGACAGAGACTGAGCATGAACGGGGGAGGGGCAGAGAGAGAGGGAGACACGGAATCGGAAGCAGACTCCAGGCTCTGAGCCATCAGCCCAGAGCCCGACGCGGGGCTCGAACTCCCGGACCGTGAGATCGTGACCTGAGCTGAAGTCGGACGCTTAACTGACTGAGCCACCCAGGCGCCCCAAGGCAGTTTATTGATTAGGGAAAAAATATATTAAGAGTTACCTGTAAATGCTACTACTCCCTTTTAAAAAGAGGCCTGAGTTGATTCAAGCTGCTCTAGTGTGCCATCTCCGAGAGTTTCAGATTTTTTATACATTGAGTTTACACCAAGTTTTAGTTTGGATTTAAAAAGCAACAGGGGGTGGTAGGGTTTGGGGGTTTTCTCATTTTTAATCCCGAATGAACTTGTCCCATCCTGTAGGTAGTATATGAAAATTAACATTAATTCTTAATTATAGCTAATGGAACTACTTGCTATATTACCTGTGATTAAACCAGTTCTTGCAATTGGAAGTGGTAATACCTATACATATCAGTAAGGATTAATTAACATTAGTCATTAGCTCCATTTTCCCTGTACAGTTACTACATATTTAACAAGTGACATTGTCACCTCATATACCTATTAACTCCGGAATACCAGGCTGCCGCAAGACTCGTGTTGACAACTACATCTACAGGAACAAGATCTGCAAGGGCATTGTTGGAGGCACGCATTGTTCGAAGAATTCCTTTCCCTGCCTTTGTTGAAATTAAAAAAACACCTTAAGATATATAAGCCAGAATGCATATATAAGACATACAGAAAACAGAAAAATATGTAGAATATTAAATCAATCAAAAGATTTACTTACCGCAATAAAGAGACCACTTGGTCCATTAAAGTTATCAATCCATCCCTAATACAAAAGTTAAAAATAGAGTGAGCTTAGAAATATTATAAAACTAGAGATTTATTATTTGAAATCTACAACCCCATATGTATACTTAGCAGTTTTCTTCTAAAAACTAAAAGACTAGATTCAGGCCAGAATCTCTCTCTCCTTCCTAAACAAAAGCAGTCTGCCCTGAAGTCATTTTCAGAGAGTTACCTCCTCTTCCATTAATTAACTCTCTACAAAGAGAATTTTATAAAAAGGAGTTTATACTTGTCAAACATTTTAGCTAAATTAAACTTGCACAAGTTTGATTCTGTGCTATTTACTGAGGCAGCATCGCGAGATTAGGGGGAAAAGGGAAATCCTCCTCAGAATAAAACAGAGGAAAAGAGAACACTTGTCAAAGCAACAAAAGAGACTATACTTCCTATAATTATAGAGACCCAGATTTTTCCTAAATCAATTCATCTGTTAGTTTATATCATCTTACTCCAGGGATTCATAAATACCGTAATGTCCTGCTTTTCCACAGCAAATTATCATAGAAATGTCTTATACCTTTCTTAGCTTGTGATCTATACAGGGAGAAGCCTACACGTTGGAAGGCTTTCCTCTTTTTGGTACTAAAAAGCAAATGAAATAAAATAAGGTCCTGAATATTTTCAGTTCTATTGCCTTCACCTCCACAAGGGAAACTAATCAGTAAATAATTTTAAAAGCCAACAAATGTTGATGTGTCAGAGGCCAGTATCTTGTCAGTCACAAAGAAAACGCGTAAGGCAAGGTATGCTTTGACTCCAGACAATATCACAGCCTTTGATTTAATTTTTAGTTAAGATTTTTAAAATGTTTACCTGCATTTCTATATCCGTGGCATTACATTACAAATAAAAGTACCAAGAGAAGTGTCTCTATGAGAACAATTTTGCCACAGTAAGCCACGCACAGTAAATAACACCTGCTCTTATATCAAACAACTGCCAACTCTTTTTAAACAGAGACAAAACTTATAATTCTCAATTCCATTATTTACAAAGATTTCTAACAACTTACTGGAAAAGGTTCTTTCCAACTGGCACCAACAATCGATGGCCTTACAATCGCCACATTTAGCTTTGCTCCTTCTTGTTGTACAACATATTCTGCCAATGCTTTCGTGTATATGTATGTATTAGGTCTGTCTCCTATCAATTTTGGTGTGATATCATTTACCAGGCCATCATCCATCCACCTGGTTAACAAGGAAATTGCATGCAAAAATATTTTCAGATGTTTTACTATAAAATCAAAACCACTTAACTTTGCATATTCAAACGTATCTGTTGCTCTGACTCAATTGATTTGACAACTTTTACTAAAAAAAAATAAATGGAAGTTAATCTTACTTTCATTAAACATCAACTACAAGTCCACATCTCCTATATACAATTTCTATATCCAAAAAGGTCTGAAAGCCACGAGTTCTTTCATAAATAATATGGTAGGTAGCAATAACTGATCTCAACTGATCTGTGGCCTTGTAAAAAATACCACTTAGGGTAAATATTCATACACTTCAAATATGTTTAATCAGGGGTACTATCCCAGATCTCATTATTTCATATTGCATAATACACAGAGATTATATTTCCTTTCTGAAGTCCAAATAAATTCCAAAATTTAGATTTCATATTAAGAATTATAGACCTGTATATAATGACCAAAACAGCATACATAATATGTTGCAATAAGCAGTTGCAATGAACATACATTTACAATTAATATAAAAGACCTAGTGGTCTAAGTAGTTCATGTAAAGCACTAAAAACTATTATGTTCTCACCAGCGAGACTAACAAATACTAAAGTAAATGATCAAAATAAACTGAACCATGCTATAAAAATTCAACTAGCAATCTACTATGAAGTCACAAAATTCCTCCAATTCTCTCAATATCTCTGAAGAAAAGGTCCACTCTGATCCTATATAAAAGGAGGGTGATACACTAGGTGATACCCATGGTCTTTCCAATTCTCCATTTCCAATTCCATTATGTATGTACCTGCCTGCAAATACTCTTCCTTACTGTTTATAATGTTACACAGACTTGTACACTTAGTGTATTATCACACTCAAAAGATACCCTACTAACTGATGAGGAAGCACAAAACAGAAATTATTAAGGTAAGCTTTCTTCTGTATGTGGAAGTACTTTTTGTGTGTGGAAGAAAAAGAACCTAACAAAATTGAAGGGAGGCTGCTACTCAACTTAGGAACAATTCCACAGTGGAGAGGAGCCTTGAAAAATGGAACAGTTGCTACATTACAACAACAACAATAACAACAACAAACTGGCTAAACCAAGGAGACATTAGGCAGGAAGACTTATCACTGGGAGTTGAGTTCATAAAGCCAATCCATGAGTTACTCTAAAATTATCCGTTAGCTACATTTCTTTGTAAACAAAGAAAGGAGGTGCAGAATTAGAAGGTTACAAGCTCTTTCTCAGAAACTTAGATGTTTGGATACACCAATTGCTAAAAAGAGAAAAAGTAAAAAGCTTCATTAACTTCTACATTCAACTTCTCCCAGAGATATTAAACACTTCTGACTACTGACCTGTTGAGACCATGAGGTAAACATCTGGGACCATCTAAGAAATGGAGTTAGAAAACAGAAACCAGGGAATTACAAGAACGTCTTGGTAAGCTCTCATTCTTATTTTACTTATTTTCTTACAATCTGTCTGTTTCCTCACACTGATCAGCAGGAAAGCCTTAAAGAAAAAGACTTATTATGTGCTTATTTTAGGAGAAAACCTGGAGAAGCAATGAATACTCTATAGTGCCCTTTGGAAGAAGATAATATGAGAAAGCAGGGGACAATAACTGAAAGTGGATAGGATTTGGGGAACGAAAGAAGGCCTAAGGGAAACAGACAAGAAAAAAAAAGAAGCCCACAGGGTTATTATATGAGGATTAACAATTATGTTTAGATATGATGTACACGGGAATTTTCTATAATTCTAGTCCATTAAAGAAGAAAAGACCCTACTTTTTGTTTTTGCTCTGATTCTGTTTGTTTGTTTCACTTTATGAGAAAGCGCAGCCTGAAACAAATGAAATCCTGGCCATGCAGACTTTATCGTGGATGAGCTGTTCAGAGACCTTCCTCCAACCATCACGCCTGGTCAAAAGTTCAAGCTCAACACTGACTTCACCATCAGTCATGCAGATATAAATCTATACAATAAGCAGCACAGAGTAGGTATGTAATAATTTGTTGAATAAGAAAGAGATAAATGTACACATACGCGTAGGTGGAGAGAGAGAAGAGAAGTGGAAAGAAAGAGAGAGAAACTGAAATAGACCAAGAGACACATATAAATAGATAAAACTTTGGCTCCAAAGTTTGGGGATCAAAGCAAGTGTGTATAAATTTAAAACAAACATACTCTAAAGAATCAATCAGTTTCTTGGGATCCACAGGAGGTGGATAGACTACTTCATCAATATGCTTTCGATTGCAGTAGGCATATGCTGTTGATACATGCATGAATACTTCCAGATTCTTCATTTGTTGTGCAAGGAGAATAAGCTGACGTGTAGCAATCACATTTAACTGAACAGCATCTCTGTAAAAGAAAAAGTAACAATGAAAAATTGGGAAGCTTTCCCAGTGAAAAATTCGAAAGGAACTGATTTCACCTGCTAAAAAAAAATTAATTTCCATTAGGAAGACAGAGATTTTTGTTTCTTTACAACTGATCCCTTAGGTCTGATTTTGTGTATTTTATTTCAATATAAAGAGCATCCATTCTATCCGCTGTGTTTAAAAAGAAAGATTTTCTGATTATAAAATAAATCTTATAGTAGTATTTAAAAAATAAAAGTACAAATTAAAATTTTTAAATAACCCAGAAATAAAAACAGAAAACTTCAGTCTTTGGCTTTTATACATACATTTTGAAGCCATGTTAGACTTCTCTTGCACTTTGATTTTTAGAAGTATACTGTTTCAGGATGTGGAATTACAAAAGAGAAGAAAGCAGAATGGTTAAGTAATTTTAAAATTCTAAGGCAGAGTCACCAGTAAGGCTAAAACAGTCAAAGAAAACTCAGACACATGAAGTTATATTATAACATATAATCCAGAATACGTTTGTTTCCCTGTGTAGTAATTAATCCAAACACTTTAAAGACTAGCTTATAAAATTCAAAGGGGTATTATAATAAAATGGGTACATTTTGTCACAAGATTCAAAAATGATCCATGTATTATTCTATTCTTGAAATTTATTCAAAATAAATAATTTCACAAATGCAAAAGTAAATATGTAGAAAACTAATCAATGAAGCATCATCTAGTAATAGTGAAAGCCTAGAGAGCCCGGATATTCACTATGAATGAAATGAATAAACTTCAACAAAGTAGTATTTTATCACAATCAAAGAAAAGAGTCATTTAAAATAATTATATGACAACTATAAAAACATGGGATATCTGCATGAATATTTTTTAAATATACACATTATAAAAAGCAAAGCAGGATTAAGAACAAGACTCTAGAGTAAGACCTGGCTTCAAATTCTGACTTGGCCTACCTATCAGCTAGCACTGGGTGACCTTGCATCATCAGTCAAGCACTCAGGCCTCAGTTTCCTCACCAGTAAATGGGAACTATAACAGAGTCTACCTACTAAGATTTGCATAAAATTAAATGAAATGAAAAGCTTGCAAGTAATTAGCATTATTCCTCAATAGGCACTGAAACAGGCATTCAGTAAATATTACTAAAGGTAATGAGATGGTGGATAGTTTTGCTTTCTATTAACCTTTTCTATTAAGATTTATAGCTTGTTACTTGAAAGGGGGGAAAAAGTTGATATAATACCAGTAATACTGTGCTAAAACTGGCAAAGTAATACACTGTCGATAACTACACTGATAAAACTGATCCAAAAGAGATTAAGACAAAGTAGTAGCAGGAAGTATAAAAAGGATATAATTACTCATCTAGTTAACCTACTGAAATTATCTTGGAGGAAAATCTTGACCTAACACTAATTTTTCAAAGAAAGAAATAAAAATTCCCTAAATTTTCTATATCTAGGGAACAATACATAAATTATGGCATATCAACATGGTGGAATACCAGCACATCACAAAAATTTTAACAATGAAAGAAATTAGAAATGTGGAAATTGTTTCCCTAAATCAGAAATCCTACGTTTACGTTTTATGTTCAAAGAGAGACAACAAAAGAATTTGTTTTAAAATAACAATCGGTGGTTTTAAGTACTTTCCAGAATTCTTACATTTTCAGTACTTAAGAAGAAAAAAAAATCCAATTATTCTTTTAAAAGGCCAGGATAGGTCACTGATAGAATCTGGTCCACTTGACTCTAAAGCAGGGCTTTGATGTCTATCACCTTTGCACAACAGTGGGGATGGGGAGGGTACTGATTTGGAAGAGGTGTACAGAGAATATTCTGTTACGGGTTCCTGAGGACGGGACAACAAGTTCTGGGTCACCAAGAACAAGAAATAATTCATGAGAGAAAAACTCCTGTGCATTATTTTTTCTTTAAATTTAATAGAATCCGAGGGTTCATGAAAACATACTAGAAGGATTTTTTTTTTTTTTTTTTATGAAATAATTGGTTTGAGATTTACAACCAGGAGTATAGCTTTTTTCTTCCTTACCTCAAGTGAGGTGGGAGGGAATCTGTTCAAATGGAATTCCAGCAAAAAAGACATTTCACAGAGAAGATACAGTCCACTGGACTGTAAGGCAATAAGCTATTTTCTTTTGCATTTGCAAAACAATGAAGCTGGGGAGAATAGTGTTTTGGGAGCAGTACACAAAGGATATTCTGTTACAGGTTTCTGAGGACGGTGACAGAATTTCTGGGTCACTGAAAATAAGGAATAACTTCAGAGAGAACACTTGTGTACCTGTCTACTACTCCTGTACCTGAGAGCCCAAACCTGAAGGCATATTATGCCCCCATAAATAACTTTTAGTATCTCTGCAACGCTAATAATCTCGCTCTATTTTACCACCATTCAATTTCTACTCCACTGAACTTCAGGCTGAGACCCTGACATGTTAGATCAGAAAGCATTTAATACTAAAAATATATGTGTGTGTGTGTGTGTGTGTGTATAAAATATTCTCACGGTTTGATTATATGGAGTCATAAATGCATCTTAAATAACATTAGCTTTTGGAAGATGGGGCAAAATGAACAAATCTTTATAATTATGATCCCTGTCATTAACATGGACATAGAAGCCGTTCCAAAAAAAAAGGAAGAATTCAACTTTAACTGCCAATAAATTTTCTTGTTCATCTATCTTGTACAGACATTCTGGACTGTTCAAAATTTGCATTGATAGGGGCGCCTGAGTGGCTCGTCTGTTAAGCGTCCGACTTCAGCTCAGGTCATGATATCATGGTTCATGAGTTTGAGTCCCAAGTCAGGCTCTGTACTGACAGCTCAGAGCCTGAAGCCTGCTTTGGATCTGTGAGTGTGTCTCTCTCTGCCCCTTCCCCGCGGCATTCTGTCTGTCTCTCAAAACTAAACATTAAAAAAAATTATACAAAATATGTGTTGATAATACTAAGACCTTATACCAGAGAGCTCATGCTTGCCATGACAGACACCTGAGAGCTTATTAAAAATGTAGACTGGGGCACCTGGGTAGTTAAGTCGGTTAAGAGTCTTGATTGGCTCAGGTCCATGACCTCACAGTTCCATGAGATCACGCCCCACATTGGGTTCTGTGCCCATAGCACAGAGCCTGCTTGGGATTCTCCCTCTCTCTCTGCCCCTTCCCTGCTCATGCTCACTCACACTCTCTCTCAAAATAAATGAACATTTAAAAAAGAAAAGAAAAAATGTAGATTGTTGGACCTCACCCTCAGACACCTTGTAATGTCTGAATTGAAGCCTAGAAAACTATATTTTAAATAAGCTCCCCAGGCCATTCTGATATCTCTTTCCTCCTTCCCCACTTCTGAGAAAATGCTTCCTAAGTGAGATCTCACCACTACTACTGCTGATTTTTTTTTCTTAATTTAATGAAGATGCAGACACAGATGTCTAGGGACCAATTAATCAATCTTAAGGTAAGAGACCCAGACGTCTATAATTTAAAATCATACCCAGAGGTCTTGCTACAAATTAAGATTCCCGGGTACTATCCCAAACCAGAGGGTCTGAATTTTGCAAGTATAGTCTAAGATTCTGCATTTTTAACACATTTTCCAGGAATTCCTAAGATTCATAATGCATTCTTAAGTGGAGAGTTGATGCCCTTAGACTCAACTTAGCTTCTTGATCTCTTCTCATCATCCATCTTCACTTCTACTCCTTTCTTGACACCTACTCTCCTATTCATAAAGTTCATAGTCACATATTCTCATGTTCCAATTGCTACATCTCTGACATCTCACACTAGTTTCTTGATACTCTCCTACTCTCAACTCCACAGGCCCTGTCCGACCTTCACTTTCCTTATTACCTTAGGGGCACCAAAACCCAGGATCAACTATTTAAGAAACTCCCTTCATTATCCTCAAAATCACTCTCTCCTCATCTTTCTCAGGTCAGTATTTCTTTATAATGCATAATCTTGATACCCACTTTTTCCCACCTCAAGGTTTATAAACCACCATATCTAAAACTAAATGAGCTCTACTGCCTCTCAATTCTCACAGCACTTAATGTATGCTCTTCAGTAACTCCTTATTTTCTACGCTTTATTATGGTTATTTAAGCAATCTATCTCCCTTATTAGACTATATGGACTTTGCAAACAGGATCTCTGTGCAATTTATCTTGGTTTCTCCCAAAATACTGGGTATAATATTGGAAGTATAATCTGGGTTATTTTTTGCCCTGGCAATAAAGGCTTTGTGCCATTTTTTATTTGTGGGTTAACTTAAAAAATGATTATAAAGAGTAACTGTTTTTTAAACAGTTATTATATACCAACCTACGGTATTTAAAAAAAAAAAATTAATCTTTATTTATTTTTGAGAGAGAGACAACGTGTGAGGCAGAGAAGGAGCAGAGAGAGAGGGAGACACAGGATGCAAAGCAGGCTCCAGGCTCCGAGCCATCAGCACAGAGCCTGACACGGGGCTCAAGCTCACGAACTGTGAGATCATGACCTGAGCCAAAGTCGGATGCTCAACCAACTGAGTCACCTAAGCGCCCCCCTAAACTATGGTATTTTAGAATGTATGGCCCAAATCTAATGTTGCAATATTCCCACTTACATGTTAATATCCATTAAAACTGCTTACCAGAAAACAATAATTTCAATGTAATGACTAAGGTTAGGTCAGTAAATATAGATGCCTTGACAAGGCAACAGAGTTTATAATTCATCTATAATGCCCATTCCACTATGAGATCGCTAGTAAAAGAGAGAATAATGTAAAGATTTCCCTTTCGTTAATGGTAGCCCCGTATACCCTAGGGAGGATAGACAGAGGGAGAAGGTTCCTTGAAAATTTGGTTCGTAAGTCACTTTGAGGAGTTTCATCCTAATTAATGTTGCCAGTCTGCAAATCAATTTCCCATTTAAAAGCACCTACAGCACAATTATCCAATAAACATATACCTGTTTTTCTTGAAAACAGTTTCATAAGGCTGTGTGAATTTTCTGTTGGTTATGAAAAATAATGAAAGCTAGAACTATGGGGGGAAATATCTGTTAGGTTGACTATTTAATACTAAAAACCTACCTGTAATCACACTATCCAAAGATAAGTGGCAAGTATCGAAAGATGTTATCTAAATACACATATATGTACACACATCTTTTATGAAAGTGAGATTCTACCATACCTCTACTAAGATTCTTTTGTCACTTTTGAATCATGAACACATAACGGCTGCAGAGAAACAACTAAAAATAAATAAATTATTATCACCAGATAATAAAAGATAAAGTCAAAGTTAAAACTAAGGTATGTAATTCCAAAGCTCATGTCCTTTCTGGTACACTCAAGTATAAAATGGACTTGCCCACGATATCACAGTGGTAACATTAGCACAGAATAAAATAATGCATGAGAAAATACCCTGAAAACTATAAAGTACAATTAAAGAAATGTAAGTGACTACTACAGTGCCCTCACCTGGAACATAGGCAAAACATATTTTAATGCTTTGGCACTGAACTGTCACATTATATATATATAGTATCAATTAAGGTTTATACTTCTATATAGAAGACTTGATGAGAAATAATCTCAAAACCCTTTATAATCAAAATTTAACTTAAAAACATTCTAGGAAGGCCTTCAAGTAATTGTGAAACCTAAAATAATCTGCACCACTTTAACTGGCATACAATCGACCATACAATTAGATTAACATTATAAAATGGTATTTTTGAACATACCATCAAAAAGAATCCTTTGAATAAGCACCATTTTTCGAAGTACATATTTGTTAGACTTTTTTTAAAAAAAGTAAACATTTAAAAAGCTTTTTTCTTGAAAAGGCATCTGGACAGGGGCGCCTGGGTGGCTCAGTCGGTTGAGCACCCGAATTCGGCTCAGGTCATGATCTCGCAGTCCGTGAGTCTGAGCCCCTCATCGGGCTCTGTGCTGACAGCTCAGAGCCTGGAGCCTGTTTCAGATTCTGTGTCTCCCTCTCTCTGCCCCTTCCCTGCTCATGCTCCGTCTCTCTCTGTCTCTCACAAATGAATAAATGTTAAAAAAAAAATTTTTTTTTTTAAAAAAAGAAAAGGCATCTGGACAGAAGTCCAGGTTATTTTTCTAATTAAACTCATGTCCAATGTAGCCTATCCCTAACACTGCTACCAAGTTTTTTAAAAAAACACAAGGTATGACTTAAGTTTATAAGCCATTTTATCTTATGCTACAAAACCTGAGCCTAATTTTTTTCTAATTTTCAGATGGGTATGTGTGGAGTGGAAAAATAAATCTGCTGGGGTATAGGTTTCTGAAAAAGTGGAGGAAGAGGAAACAAACACTATTAGTTGTTAAAACTAACACTCCTACTGAAGGTAAATTTCTCTTTCTTCTACTCTGTGTTTCCCTGCCCTACACTTAAATTCATGGCAACTTCTTCTAATACACAGACACTAGCTATCCAATGTTTTTAAATTGATAACAAGGAGAAAAACTCCTTTAACACTCTTTAGGTCACCAAAAGCTACAATTGACACAGGGCAAACAGTTTCAAATCACTTTCAAAACAATTTGACTAAAAAGAATTCAAATAGATCTTTTAACTATGTTGAAGTTCACATATCATATAATATCTTTACTTACCTTAAATTTTCATTAAACCTTACTGTAGCTGCACAGTGGAATATAATATTGATAGAATCTATGATGATCTCTTTATCTTCTTCACTAAGAGCCAGTTTAGGTTGGGTGAGTTCACTGTTGATCGCTATAACTTTCTCTCTAAAATCTGGATTTTCATCTCTCAATCTGTCAAAGAGCTATCCAAGGGGAAAAAGTATTTTAAGGCAGTATTTTTCAACTTTCTAAAACCCATTAGCACCCCACCAAGGATCGCTATTCTTAAAATGCCAACTAAGTTCATCCTAAAATTTCTATTCTTAATTGCCATCATTCTGTATATAAAACACCCTATGAAGCCTACATTATTATCCCCATTTTACAGATGAGGAATCTGAGATATACAGAGGTTAAGTAACTTGCCAAGGACACAGAGCTGGTAGTGTGCAGAGTTAAATCTGAACTGTTCACGCCTTTGCTGACTAGATTATATTGTCCCTCAGACTTAAACAGTACAGACATTAGGACAATGTTTAAAATGACCATTCAAATTTCTAAAATCCAGATCTTAATATATCACTTCATTTTATTTTTGGTTTTATTCCATTTCAGTTGATTACAGTACAATACCATTATTCGTAGTCTACATAAAATCTGAGACCAAAGTTTAAGGGGAAAAAAAAGTACGTTGAAGGAAAAAAAATACTGGTAAGCAAATATGCAGATTAGACTCTGGGACAAACTTGAGAAATAGCATATATACAGGATTCTAACCCAAAAATTCAATATTATTTAAGTATTCCAGAAGGAATGAATTAACTAAAGATTCAGTTAGATCCCAAAATGATTACAGTGTAAAGGCACATTCAGTTGTGAGTCAAATTTAATTTTTCATCCCAGATTTCACAGAAGAGCACTGATGCTATCTCCAGATCCCTCCTCTATTACACTTTGACTCTCCATTTCATTTCAAGTCCATACTTGCAGTTTAAGCAGAGATTCTCGATCTGGAAAGAAAGTCTATAGACAGCACATATAATTTTCACTTTCACTTCCCTTCTACTACTGTTAGCTAGTGACTTCAATATTAATGTGTTCTTATATTAATTATTACATATCTACCAAGTACTTCATATGAGCCAGGCACCTTCTAGACACTGAGAAAACAAAGCAATAATCTTTGCCTCAAGCTCTTTAGAGTCTGATTGGAAAAATCAGACAAACGAACAATTAATATACAGTGTTAAAGGTAATAAAATAGGGTAATATTACAGTGCTATGGGACTGTATGGGAGAAACAACTAACCGAGCTGGGGAAGGACCAGAGATTATAAAGTTGAAGAACAGTGTTCCAGGCACAGAAAGCAGCATGTATAACCACCTGAAAGTGAGACAGCATTTATGTTTGGGGAGTTAAAAAGAAGTCAGTATGACTTGGCCAATGACTCAACATGAGGGATAAGGAAATGTGAACTCCACAAGGACAGGGACCACATCTACTTTGCTCAGCACACAGGTCGTAAATAGCCGAGCGCCTGGCAAGATGCGGACATGATGAACACTTGTTAAGTGAATAAATTCATTAGGTGGAAAATACTGGAAGAGCAAGAAGTACAGTTATGGAGATACAAGTTCAGTTTTCTGAAGGATGGGTGTGAAGTGCCCATGTGGCATCCAGAAGACAGGTCTAGTAGAAACAACTGGCTCCGTGGGTCTGGGAGTTTAGGGGAGAGAAGAGCCAGGCCACCCAAATAGACTTTACTACCCCCACACAGGTAGCCCTGGGAATAGAAGACCACCCAGGTAGCAGCAGTGATGAGCACCCAAGGTCCAGACTAGATGAAGCTTTTTCCAAATCTAATTTAAAATACAACCATTTGTCTCACATAAAACAGAAGGTGCTGAGTAATCACCTAACTGGATCTAGACGAGATCAAGGCCTAGGACAGAACTCTGGAGAATATCAATATTTAAGGGGCAAGCAGAAAAAAATCAACCTGAGGAATGATCAGAAAAGTACTTTTAACACCTTGAATTTACATTTTTCATTCTCCCAGATTGCCAAGGACCTTTTAACTCCCCATCGTATCAGATATCTCCACCACCAAGACAGGCTCATGCTGTTTCACAAGTTACATCTCAAACCTGATACTCTTCCCTTTCTAGCTATTTATTCAATACTATGTCTTCCGGTGCTTTTAATTCACCGGTACCCTAATTAGTTCCTCCTTTACTATGTTCACTAATGCCCTCTTTGATATACTTTATTCCCTTTCTAGAATTTATTTTGTGGTTAATTATTTTAGTTAATCATCACCATCTTAATGGAGTTTCCTTTCCCAGAGACATTCATCAGTGGTTCTCACCTTGGGGAAATTGTACCCCCCAGGGAACATCTGGTGACATCTGGAGACATTTTTGATTGTCACGACTGGGAGTGTGGGGGGAAGGGGCTTCTGGCATCTAGCAGGTGGAGTCAAGAATGCTGCTGATCACCCTACAATGCACAGGACAACTCCTGATAATGAAAAATTATCCTGTCCAAAATGTCAATAGTTTGAGAAACTGTACTATAAGACAATGTCCCACTACAGCATATGCTCCTAGCCTATGCTCTTTACTCCTGTTTCAAAATCATAGCAGGCTTTACCTTTAAGTTTCTTACTAACTTCAAGTGCGCATTCATTGATACTTGACATAAAAAAAAACTCATCTTATTGATTTACTAGCAATGCTATACACATAATGGGGAATGAGTAGCCTAGGATTAAGTGGCAGGATGGATCAGGAAGGAATTAAAGGCATAGATAAAATGACACAATTTTATGGATTACTTTAGTCAAAATTTAGACAAATATATGAGGACAAAGTATCTTTATATTGAAAATAATGGTCATATGTTTTGGTTAAGTCACATAAGTTCAATAAATTGCAGGCTTTAATAAGTGTAAGGTATGCTTTCTCTTTACAAATTAGACTTATTGTGGAGAAAAGTCTTTAGATCCACTGCCCTGGAGGTCCCAGAGGAGATGCCCAAATCTTTGACATTTTACCCGAGCCCCAATTCCAACCAAGACATTAACTTCAATAACTGTTCCTATTTGGTCTCTCTTGACACTTCTATACCCTCTCTTCTCTCTTAAAAACTCTCTAACTTGTAGGCAATCTTCATTATGGCAAGGATTCTATCTTATTTATCCCTCCATTCAACCCCCTACATCAATCAAGTTCCCAGCACTGAATATGCATAGTAAATGTTTTCTGAAATATAAAAAATGAGTAACAATGAATCACCTCCCACTAGGGGAGGGAGTAATCAAGAAGGGAATTAAAGCATACTAATTACAAGTGATTAAAAGGTACTAGATAATACCTAATAACTAAAAACTTACATAGCTACTGTACTAAACTTACTATCAATGAATGTCAGATAATCTAATTCATTCATTCTGAGAGAATTCAAAGCTTAGGATTATGAAATAATTTTACTCCAGCTCATTTCCATTTTTTTCTTAGCAATATTTTTCTAAAGGTTCAAAATACATGACATATTCTCATATCCTATATTACCCCTCTGTCATCATGTTATTTGTCCAATAATAATATGTGACTTTTCTACTTCCTAATACTGTTATGGGAAGCAATCAGTGCTTACAAATTTTTAAGTGTTATCACAGCACAGTGTTTCACAGCACATTAGGTAGTTAGAAACTACGTCTTCGTTATTATTATTCTGAATACTATTTAAAATATTTAGTAATTACAAACAATATGTTCCAAATATTCTGAAAACACATTAAGTATGTACCATATAGCTATTTTAGAACTTGTTATACAATTTTGCCCATCACAGAGGAAACCTTCCTTTCTCCTACTGATCACAAGTCATATCCCATTTATTACCATCCTGCACGACTGTTTTTTTGGTACTAATTTTTTCAGGACACTGAAGAAATAAACTGAACTGTTGATGATTACAGTAATTATACATACACACGTTCTTTTCTTTCTTCCAAGTGATCATTTTCTACACTTACCTTGCCACTAATAACTTCTTCTACTCGCTCTTGGGGTGTCTGTCCCGCTTTCTGCCTCACCAAAACATATACTGAATTCACCTTAGGACAAGACCTCAGCAACTTTTCCAGAAGTACCTTCCCTAGGAAACCGGTAGCTCCAGTGAGGAGGACATTCTTGCCTTCATAGTACTCTGGGATTGAAACCATTCTGATCCTAAGGAAAACACAGCAAATAAAGATCAGTTCAAAGATTTGTTACTTCTTATGCACTAAAAATCTCTTGCTATTCAAATAAACAGGCAAAAGTAAAAGTTGAATATTAGCAAAAGGGGACTTTAACCTCTGGTTAACTGTAGTAAAGTGGAAAGAATAACGAACTGCAAAAGTGATTTCTGGCCCCTGTGTTTTCCACCTGGATCACCTCAGACAAGTCACTCACCTTCTCTGGGCCTAGGTTTCTTTAGTCCAGTATGTACTAAATGACTTCTAAAAATTCCTTCCAGCAATAAGAACTCAAATCTTCACTTAAACCTCAGTTAAACCCTACACACAAATGAATTCTATTTCACTGTCTCCAAAAGGATTTATAACACCAAATAGAGGTCAGCAGCAAGACTCAACTGTCTAGCTTGTATAACATGGCGGGGTATCATATTCGCCTATCATCACCAGTTGAAACAAGAAGAGGTAACATCAAGTCCTTTCTCTTCCATGTCTGTAGTGACAATATATCCAAAAGGTGCTTAAATCTCCCTTTTAAAAAAGTCATAGTAAGAAATACGTGAGCTGAATTATCCCCTTTGTCCAAATTCCACTAAAACAGCAGAAAAGATAGTATACTAAGAGACTGAACAAACAAAAGAACCATGATGAATGGAAAAAAACAAGATGCAGAAGGATTCATGCAGTCTGTCACTATTCAAAGCTCAAACCCTTTCAAAACAATGCTCTTTGTTATTCAGAAATGCACACACAAGATGATATTAACAGATGCATGAGAGGGAGTGCAATACAATCAGAGAATAGGAACTTCAATTTATGTTTTCTTTAAGTTAGTGAGTAGATACACGTGTTTTATGTTCTAACTTTCATAATTAAAAAAATAATAAATTCATAACATCTAAAGATAAGAAAAAGACCCATTAAAGAGCAGAAGGGAGGTGCCTAGGTGGCTCAGCCAGTTGGGCATCCGACTTTGGCCCAGGTCATGATCTCATGGTTCTCGAGCCCCGTGTGGGGCTCTGTGCTGACAGCTCAGAGCCTGGAGCCTGCTTCGAATTCTGTGTCTCATTCTCTCTCTGCCCCTCTCCAACTTGTGCTCTGTCTTTGTCTCTCAAAAATAAATGTAAAAAAAAATTTTTTTTAATAAAAAAAATAATAAAATAAAATAAAAAGCAGAATGGAGAGAAGGAAAGAGTTTCTAGAAGAAAAAGATAAGACTAAGTTGACAGAAAAGCCATAGCAGAAGAAATAGCAACCCAAGCAAAGCAAGCATAGGAAAGGACTTATAAGGAGGCAAGAAATGTCCCAGTTCCCTGAACAGAGAACACCAAGCCCAGAATCAAGAAACTGAATTAAAAGGGTGCCTGGGGGGCTCAGTCAGTTGAGCATCAACTTCGGTTCAGGTCATGATCTCACACTCGTGGGTTTGATCCCCATGTGGGGCTCTGCGCTGATAGCTCAAGAGCCTGGAGTCTGCTTTGTATTCTGTCTCCCTCTCTCTCTTCCCCTCCCCCACTCACACTCTGTCTCTCTCTCTCTCTCAAAATAAATAAACATGATAATAAAGTTTTAAATAATAAAAAGATATATAAACTGAATTAAAGCATAGGGAAATCAGGGGCACCTGGGTGGCTCAGTCGGTTGAGTGTCCAACTCTTGGTTTTGGCTCAGCTCATGGTCCCAGGGTCCTGGGATTGAGCACCGCGTTGGGGTTCTGTGCTGAGTGTAGAGCCTGCTTAAGATTCTCTCTCTCTCCCTCTCCCTCTCCCCCGCTTGTGCACACTCTGTTTCTAAAATAAAAAAATAAAATTAAAAAAAAGTCATAGGGAAATCAAGGGAATTAAAGGATTGCTCACAGAACAGCAGAGCCACTCAAGACAGCCTTACTTCCGGTATAAACTTGAGCTCCCAAGGCTTAGTATCCAGATCTGCTGAGAAGAACATCCAGCATGGGTGCTAGGGACAAAAGAAAAGTAGGGCTGAGCCTGACATTGCTCCAGACATCCACAAATGACGGGGGAGGTGGAGAATCAAGAGAGAGGAAACTAAACCAACGAAAGAAAAAAGTCTCAAAGTACTTGAGCCCTAGAATAAATTTTAGGTCCTAAGCCTATCTATCTGGCTGCTGTTGGCCCTTAAAACAAATTCACAAAGGGGCGCCTAAGTGACTCAGTCAAGTAAGCATCCGACTACAGCTCAGGTCATGATCTCACAGTCCATGGGTTCGAGCCTCACATCAGGCTCTGTGCTGACAGCTCAGAGCCTGGAGCCTGTCTGTGTCTCCCTCTCTCTATGCCCCTCCCCTGCTGGTGCTCTGTCTCTTTCTCTCTCAAAAATAAATAAACATTTAAAAAAATAAAAAATAAAGTTACTATAAAACTTCAGGCGACTGGGTAGCTCAGTCGGTTAGGTATCCAACTTCGGCTCAGGTCAAGATCTCGCAGTCTGTGAGTTTGAGCCCCACTTCGGGCGCTGTGCTAACAGCTCAGAGCCTGGAGCCTGCTTCGGATTCTGTATCTCCCTTTCTCTCTGCCCCTCCCCCACTCATGCTCTGTCTCCGTCTCTCAAAAATGAGTAACATTAAAATATTTAAAATTTTTTTTTTTTTCAACGTTTTTTATTTATTTTTGGGACAGAGAGAGACAGAGCATGAACGGGGGAGGGGCAGAGAGAGAGGGAGACACAGAATCGGAAACAGGCTCCAGGCTCCGAGCCATCAGCCCAGAGCCTGACGCGGGGCTCGAACTCACGGACCGCAAGATCGTGACCTGGCTGAAGTCGGACGCTTAACCGACTGCGCCACCCAGGCACCCCTAAAAAATTTAAAAAAACAAATAAACTCACACAGAATTCTGCATCAGTAATCTCATTCAGAGAAAAGCTCTTTTGGAAAAACAGACCGCAAAAAACTGAGAGGAAGCGAGCCAGTATCAGCCCCCAAAACCAACCACCCTGATCCTTCATAAACATGACTAGATAACCAAAGATCACCAGATATTTAAGAAATACCTAACAAAATAAGAAGAACCAAAATGAAAAGCAACAGAATCAACCGCTAAGGAAACAAGGGCAATAAAATTTTAAACAGAATTTAAATTCTAAAGAAATTCTCCAAGCCATTCACAAAAATATTGCATCCATAAAATAGCAAAGTACATGAAAAAGGAACAGAAGAATAAGAAAGCACTTGAAAATCCAAAATCCAGATGTATAGAGAAAATCCAATAAACACATAAATAAACTATTAGAATTAAATGAAGTTAAGAAGGTCGCTAAATACGAAGTTTATATGGAAAAAAGCAAATGTATTTCTATACATCAGCGACACGGAAAATGAAGTAACAAAAAACTGGAACCCCTTAAGATACCATCCCAAACACCAAAACACTATGGAAAACAGCAAGTATTAAGGAAGACACAGAGAAACTAAAACCCGTGCACATCACTTGTGGGAACGTGAAATGGTTCAGCTGCTATGGGAAAGGTAGTGGCACCTTAAAAAGTTAAACAGAATTATACAACCTTGCAGTTCCATTCTGAGGCATACGCCCCAAAAACTGCCAACAGGTACTCGAACAAGTACATGCGTGTTTATAGTACACTGTTCACAACAGCCAAATAGTACAAACAGCTCAAAATGTCCATTAACAGATGAATGGATAAACAAATTATGGTATATACCTACAGCAGAATACTATTCGGCCATAAAAAGGAATGAAGACCTGACACACACTACAATCGAGGAATGAGCCTCAAAAACATACTAGGTGAGGGGCGCCTAGGTGGCTCAGTTGGTTAAGCATTCAACTTCGACTCAGGTCATGATCTCACAGTTTGTGAGTTTGAGCCCCACATCAGGCTCTGGTGCTGACAGCTCAGAGCCTGGATCCTGCTTCGGATTCTGTCTCATTTTCTCTCTGCCCCTCCCCCAAGTATGCGCTTGCTCTCTCTCTCTCTCTCTCTCTCTCAAAAATAAATAAAAATGTAAAAAAAAAATTTTTTTTAACATACTAAGTGAAATAAGTCAGATACAAAACATCAATACTACAGGATTTCATTTATATGAAATATCCAGAATAAATAAATCCATAGAGACAGAATGCATACAGGTGGTTGGCAGGGGCTGAGGGGTGGGAGAGTGGGCAGTGGAGACAAAATGCTTAAGGAGCTTTACTCTGCAGTGATGGAAATGTTTTGGAACTAGACGGAGGTGGTGACTGCACAACACTGAACTGTACTAAATTGTTCACTTTAAATTTTTTTTTTTAACGTTTATTTATTTTTGAGACAGAGAGAGACAGAGCATGAACAGGGGAGGGTCAGAGAGAGAAGGAGACAAAGAATCTGAAACAGGCTCCAGGCTCTGAACTGTCAGCACAGAGCCCGATGCAGGGCTCGAACTGCGAGATCATGACCTGAGCCGAAGTCGGACGCTTAACCTACTGAGCCACCCAGGCACCCCTAAATTGTTCACTTTAAAATGGTTCATTATATTGTGTAAATTTTACCTCGGTGAATTATATGTTTTTAAACTACCAGAAGGTAGAAGTAAATCTGAAAGATATTTGAGACCTCTATTCTGAAAACTACAAAACACTGAGAGAAATTAAACAATACCTAAATAAATGAAGAGATTTACTACATGCCTGGATTAGAAGACAACTTCTAAATAAATGAAATGTCAACTCACCATCCTTAGGGTCCATACAATCCCAATCAAAACCTAAGCTGTTTTTGTGGATGGAAACTAAGATCCTAAAATGTTACGGAAATACGATGGGCCAATAATAGCCAAGACAAGTACTAAGAACAACAAAGCTGGGGAACTTCATTACCGTATATCAAGATGTATTATAAAGCTGCAGGAATGTGGTACTAGGACAAAGAATAATGCAGTCAATTTGCTATCCATATAGAAAATGAATTTTGGGGGTCCCTTACTGGCTCAGTCGGAAGAGCGTGTGATGCTTGATCTCAGGGTCATGAGCTCAAGCCCCATGTTGGGTGTAGAGATCACTAAAAAAATAAATAAATAGAAACTTAAAAGAAAATGAATCTTGACTTCTACCTCACACTACACACAAAAAATGAACTCTAGATTGACTATACACTTAAATGTGAAAGGCAAGATAATTACAGGCCTAGAAAATGACAAAGAACATCTCCATGATATTGGGGTAGGCAAACATTTCTTAAATAGGACACAAGAAGTGCTAACCACAAAAGAAAAATATCGATAAACTGGAGGACACTAAAATTAAGTTCATCCCATAACACTGTAATAAGCAGAAAAGACAAATTAGAGGAAAAGATATTTGTGGTATGTATAATAACAACTGATTACCACCCAGAATATATAAACAACTACAACTCAACAAGGAGAAGAGATAAACTGATAGAAAAATGGGAAAGGCTTGAGGCAAACATAAAGGAGAATCCAAATGGCATTACCAAAGAAGATCCAAATGGTCAATCAGCACATGAAAAGGAACTCACCATCTGTAGTTATCGAGTTAAAATCACAATGTGATCCCACTACACTGTCCCCAATATGGCTAAAATGAAAAAGACAGACAATACACAGTATCTGTAAGGATGCAGAGAAACTGGAGCGCTCACCTACTGCTAGAGGAAGTACAGACAGGTTTAACACTTAGCAAAAGTGGCATTCCTACTAAGGCTGAACATTCATATATCATACTTCACAATTCCACTTCTAATTATATACCCAAGAGAAATGAGTATATACATTCACCAAAAGACTCATCAACAAGTATGTTCATGGGAGCACTATTCCTGTTAGCCCCAAATTAAAACAACCCCAATGTTTGTCAATAGTATGTTGTATAAATTATAGCATATTCACACAATGGAATATTAAAAAAACAATGAAATGAAGGAACAATCACTACATACAACATGGATGAGGCCCACAAGAATGCTGAGCCAAAGAGGCCAGACACAAACAGTGCATACTACATAATGCCACTTACATAAAGTTCAAAAACAGACAAAAACTCATCAGTTAAAAGAATGGTTATCTTGCAAAGAAGAGGCAGTGACCAGAAGAGGGTGGGAGGGGGCTTCTGGGAGACTAGTAATGTTCTATTTCTTGATGCAGGTTGGCTCAGTTTTTAAAAATTCATTAAGCTGTACACTCAGGATTTATGGACTTTCTGAATGTATGCTACATGCCAATAAAAAGTTTACTTTAAAAAATAAAAACCTCGTGTGACCATAGGTCTTAGTTTGCCTGGAACAAAGCTGGTTTGTACATGCTATCCCACCTGAATTTTGAGTATAGTCCTCTGAAGTGTTTTAGTTTGCACGGTAAATTATATGGTTACTCTAGTTATAACCTGCTTCAGGTCTAAGCAAGACTATTTCAAGATTTCAGTGACCGAAAGCCTAATTAAAACTATAGCCCACTGAAGGGAGATATGAAAAAAACTGCATCAATATACCTAATAAATCTAGTAGGTATTGATAACAACTATATGCTGATTACAAATGTTAACCACAGTGTGCTGAGAATATGACCTAGAACAAGTCATCTAATTCCCTCTCTGAGCTTCATTTTCTTCATATGCAAAAATGTATTCAATAAACATTTCTTAAGTACCTATTAGATACCAGGCACAAGAAAGTTTTCCACAGGTGTACATATGCATTTAAAACAGAAAAAATATCAGGAAGTTTTTCCTTTAATAATTGAGGGTTTATAGCCTGAATATGCGATTGGCTCAACCCTAAACTAACACAACTACATGTTTTTTCCCTCATCTACAATGACGTCTTTCCTCTAAAGCCTCAAAAGCAAATCTGTAAATAGAAAATTTTTACCAAACTTAATTCTTTCTCCTCAAGCGTAGCAGTAGAAAGGCTGCTTGCTAAGACAGTTTCAGGATGAAACTGCTTCTTACCAGTTTCAGGTACTGTTTACATGTGAGTTACACGGTTTTCTTCACGAAAGAAAGAACAGAATTCCCATAAATCTCCCACTTTATCACAATGTCACCAAAAACTTTACAAGCACTAGGCATTTTCAAACTCTAAGTATCCTTGATTCCCCCCATCCACCAATACATTTATTTCACCCTACTGCTAACTTATTGACAAAGCCAGCACAAATGAGAATTCTTTTAAGGCAAGTCCAGACTTGTAACATCTTCCACATAGCCCTGCCAATGTAGCCAGAAGCTACTAGAAAATGCCAGGAAAGAAAATGCTGCCAATCCTACAGCATGCTGTTTCAATTTCGACTGTGTGAGTTCTACATAGCAAGACATCAAAAGCTATCATCTGCTGAAAAACAGCTGCAGCACTGCAATGCTGAGGAAAAACCGCAACATTATCATTCCTGCGTGCTGGGGCGGAGGGGCTATAAAATGTGACTCATATTTACTTTTACTGTTCTTGAGCTGCCTTCAAGAAAACATCACTTAACAGTGGCAGCTGAGTATTCTCTTTAAAAAATACCTTATCCTCACAGAACTACAACAAATAGTACTAAAATCTGTATGGAATCACTTAAGACCCCAAATAGCCAAAGCAATCTTGAGAAAGAAGAAAAAGTTGGAGCTAGCACAATCAACAGATTTTAGGACACACCACAAAGCTGCAGTAATCCAAACAGTATGGTACTGGCACAAAAACAGACACACAGGTCAGTGGAACAGGATAGAGAGCCCAGGAATAAACCCATGCTCATATGGCCAATTAATCTATGACAAAGGAAGCAAGAACATACAATGGCAAAAGACAGTCTCTTGAACAAATGGTGTTGAAAAAACTGGACAAAAGAATGAAACTGGGCCACTTTCTTATATCATATACAAAACTCAACTCAAAACGGATTAAAGATCTAAATATGAGACCTGAAACCATAAAACTCCTAGAAGAAGAAAACATGAGCAGTAATCTCGTTGACTTCAACCTTAGCCATATTTTTCTACATGTCTCCTCAGGCAAGGGAAACAAAAGCAAAAATAAACTACTGGGATTACACCAAAATAAAAAGCTTTTGCACAGCAAAGGAAACCATCAACGAAATGAAAAGGCAACCTACTGAATGGGAGAAGGTACTTGCAAATGATATATCCAGTAAGGGGCTAATATCCAAAATACATAAAGAACTTATACAATGAAACAAACAAGCAAACAAACAAACAAAACAATCCGTTCCAAAATGGGCAGAGCACCTGAATAGATATTTCTCCAAAGATACAGAAATGACCAACAGGCATGTGAGAAGATGCTCAACATCACTAATTGTCAGAGATGCAAATCAAAGCCACAGTGAAATATCACCCCATACCTGTCAGAATGGTTAGCAGCAAAAAGACAAAAAACACAAACAACGTTTGTGAGGATATGGAAGAAAAGGAATCCTCCTGCACAGCTGATGGGAATGTAAATTGGTGCAACCACTATGGAAAACAGTACGGAGGCTCCTCAAAAAATTAAAACAAAATTATCCTATGATTCAGTAATTCCACTACTGGATATTTACCCAAAGAAAACAAAAACGCTAATTCAAAAAGATAATGCACTCCTATGTTCTTTGCAGCATTATTTACAATAACCAAGATATGGAAACAACCTAAGTCTCCATAGATGAATGGGTAAAGAAGATGTGATATACGTATACAATGGAACATTACTCAGCATATCTTGGCTAGAGAGTATTATGCTAAGTGAAATAAGCCAGACAGAAAAAGACAAATACCATATGATTTCACTCATATGTAGAATCTAAAAAACAAAACAAACAAACAAAAAGTAGAAACAGGCCCATACACACAGAAAACAAACTAGTGGTTGCCAGAGAAGGGGTGGGGTGATAGGCAAAAACAGGTGAAGCAAGAGTGAGAGGTACAGGCTTCCAGTCATGGAATGAATAAGTCACAGGGATGAAAAGTACAGAATAAGGGATTTAATCAATGGTACTGTAATAGAGTTGTATGGTGACAGTTGGTAGCTACATTTGGGGTAAGCAGAAGATAATGTGTAAAGTTACCGAATCACTATGCTGTACACCTGAAACTAATTTAACATTGTGTGTCAACTAAAATTAAAAAACAAACAAACCTTCTCTTATGGTTCAAAAGTTAAAGAGGCAGAAATCTTTCAAAAGACCAGTAAAAATGCTGGGTACCAAATGTTTCTAATCTTTCAAGGTATTCTTGCCAAAGTGGGTTTTCCTGGTGCTTTTATATTATGTATTTATATTTACATTAAGAAAACATATTACAAATGTACTTAAATGAAGATACATTCACTCACTTCCTACGTTCACTCACTTGAAGTCCAGATGGTACCACTTTGAAGCCATGAGATCCTAAGATAAAATTACTACTCTGAACCTGTTTCCTTATCTGTAAAAAGGGAACGTGAAATAGGTCTTATGGGCAAAAAGAGCCTGAAATGGCCACAAATGGAGAAACCATAGAGAACTTTCAAGATAGCACTCACTCAGTCAATATAAACTGCACCCTTGCAACATAACAGTACTCTCATAATAAATGTCTTAATATTAGTGGAAAGCTAATCATGCTGTCTCATTAGTTTTAGAAACTTGGTTAAGATAAACAAGTAAAGAGCAGATCCTACACCTCCGACTTCAACTTTTTTTTTTTTTAAGGAGTTCTTTCAATAGATAAAGCTATTAAAGTGAGAGATTAGGGTATTAGAATATTCAGAAAGCCACAAAAATCTAGCAAAGAAAAAAAAAAAAAGCAGCTCTTCAGTACCAAGAAATAGGAATTCCTTTCCTTGAATTAGAGCTGAAAACTGTAATTAAAAGTCTTAATATTCTGTCAACTAGTTGTTTCAGACACTTGCTTAGAAGAAAGACAAATGTGAACAATTATGTGGAGAGCAGGGCAAGGTAGGAAGAAGGAATGAGAGGCAATTCCAAGGGCTTGAAGCCAAAGTTTGACAGAAGACTCACCAGTGATGACAAAAATACATAATAAAAATAGAGGAAAAGGAAAATCTATTAAGCACAAAAAGTTGTATCTCTCATGTTTTCAGATATAATTTTCCACAAGCCTCCTTAATAATTTTCTTGCCTTAGGTCACTCAGCACACCCATGGGCAGAGCCAAATTTGAAGCAATATCTTCACACTAAATCCCACATTTTGCAGGGGGGAATAAAGTTTCTACTTGCCCTTAGTGGTGAGGTAGCATCAGCTCACTGATAAGGACTGAGTGCACAGCACTGGAAAAGAGGTTCAGAAAAAGTATAAAGTTGGAAAGGATGGTCTTAAGGTCTGTTTCATTTTGCACAATTCACTACAGGAGTAAACAGAACTGCATTTTCCCCTACAGGGCCTTCAGACATATGATAGACACAAATCTGCTTCACAGAAAATGTTAACATGAAAAAAGGCAAATTCTGGTAGAAGAATTCTTAAAATTCCAAATCATTTGACAATAAAAGCAGAATAGACAATAAAAGCACCCATCCACCTGGGTGGATCAGTCCACTCTTGATTTCCACTCAGGTCATGATCCCAGAGTCATGGTATCCTGCTTAGGATTCTGTCTCCCTCTTCCTCTGCCCCTCTCCACTGCTCGTACTCTCATTAATTCATTCATAAATTCACACATACATTAAAAAGTTGATGGGCCAAACCAGTAACACAAATAGAAATGTAACTATTAACTGGTCAGGTAGACTCTCAATTAAAATTTAAAGGCAATTAGATTTACCAGGATTTCCCTGAGGGCAGCCAACAAAGAGAACATAAGAAGTTGGTCCATCAAACAGAACTTGACTCAAAGACCATCTAGATGGGCTTAATTATTTTCACTATCAGTCTGAATAAAAAGACATTATCCTCAGAAATACTCGTTTATCAGGCGACTGTGTGGTTCAGTATGTTGAGCACCTGACTTTGGCTCAGGTCACGATCTTGCAGTTCATAAATTAGAGCCCCGCATCGGGCTCACTGCTGTCAGTGCTGAGCCCACTTCGAATCCTCTGTCCCCCCTCTCTTTTGCCCCTCAAAAATAAATAAGTATTTTTAGAAAATAGAAATATGCCCTTATCAAAGGTTAGTGGATTTATTTCCAACTCCACTGCACCCAGCCCACTGCTAAGACCTTACTAGATAAAATCGTTCATTGGAATGTTAGAAACAAAAAACCCAGGTCAGTAGAGGTGGTAAGACAGGGTAGAAGACAAGATGCTCTGGGGTCTGTCCTAAGATAAGCAACAAATTCAAGCATGTTTCTGCAGGTATCTATACCAAAGTAATCCTATGGATCAGTGAACTTTGAAAACATGTATTGTACTTAACTGCCTATGAATAATAGTAGTGTTGTGTGAGGGAGCATGGTGGATCAGAATATACACTTAAATATGTCACTTTGCCATATGGATTACTGTGAGCAATCGAGATTTAACAGATACAGAAACAAGTCTTCCCTGAACTTCCCCTATCTGATTAAAAGCAGAAACTTCTGAGAAATGAGGACTGCCATGAAGACTCTGAGGGAGTTTTATGGTCATGAAGAAGATGTAAAGTTAGCACTGAGATGAGTCAGCACCAACAAACGTTACTAAAATAACCCTTATCTTCTATTACTTTTCTCATATATTTACCTTCCTACAATTTACTGCTTTTAGAAACCCAAACTCCTTTTCCTTTGTCTAGTCACTTCTTCATAATGTTTTTGCACTTTTAATTAACTTCATTTGCTTTTTTATTTTAATTCCAGCGCAGCTGACATACAGTGTCATATTAGTTTCAAGTGAACAACACAGTGATTCAACAATTATATACATTGCTCAGTGCTCATCACAATAAGTGTACTCTTTAATTCCCATTACCTATTTCACCCATTCTCCCACCATCACTTCATAATTTATCACCCTTTGTTAATATGGTATATAAGCTCTCAAGTCTAACCACCTCTTTTTGGTTTTTCATGTCTTTTCTGTGAAGCCCTAGCCCACATAAAAAAAAAAAAGTGTTTATTTATAATATATAAATACACACACACACACACACACACACACACCCCTCTCCTCCTGTTAATCTGGCTCTTGTCAGTTTAATTAACAGGCACCAGCCATAGAATTCAAGAGGGGAGAAGGAAAGTTTTTCCTCCCCTACAATGAGTAGGAAACTAATCTCTAGTGAACCCATTTTCAGTACTGTATGAAATCAGGCTCTGCTATAAACTGCTTCCTGCTAAATAATGTAGGCCCTTTGTGGAAACGCCTTTCAGATGACCCTGATATGGTGGGAACCCCTGGGCTTTGAGTCTTAACAGAGCTGGGTTGGAATCCAGTTTCACCCATTTATCTTGGGGGTGAACTTACTTAACCTATTTGGTTCTTTGGTTTTCTCATTTCTAAGATACAGATAGCATACCCAACCCTCCCTTTACTTCACAGCATCTGTGTAAGGATTAAATGTAATACACAAATGATGAGAAACGTAATTACATTTTCTTATTCATCTTCCCCATATTCTTTGGCAGTGATTCTCAGTATGATCCCTTGGCAGTCAGTCCAAACTACAATATTTTAGTCTAGAAATGTGTTAGGGGTCTTTTCCGGAAAAAAAAAAAAAATCACTTAATTATGAGTTTAATTTTTAGAGTAGAAAAAAATTTTATTACCAAAGTAAGACTAACAGCTATTTTATCTCTGGACAGGACACTGGTATATTCACATGTACATATACCCATTTTTTTTTTTTTTAATTGGGGAAGGAAATGAATGATTTTAGCAGAAGCAGGCTTAAACCAAACCTCTGAGAGCCTGACAACAACTGACAAGACATGCCTACTTACTGGCTAACAGGGTTAACAAACCATCAAATGCTTCCTAAGGTAGGAAATCAGGCTATAGTCCTAAGGCAGCTTTATTAGGAGCAACCCAGGTAATCCCTCTACCTTGGAGGGTCTCAAACTTGCAGACGGTGGTACAGAACAACTAGAGCACTCCCAACACTAGTAGTACAGCAAGAGTGGATACAATTACTTTGGAAAACTGGTGACATTTACTAACGAACACCAAAAGATGTGAAGAACAAGAAGATTAAAGAAGTATTACTTGCAACATCCTAAAAGTGGGAAAAACTCAAATACTCATTAACAAAATAGATAAATACTGGCATGCTCTAACAGAAAAATTCTATATAGCAATGAAACCGAAAGAGTTCTCAATACTAGTCAAAGAACCCAGAGCCAAAATAATACAGCTAGTGTGATTCCGTTCATACAAAATTCAAATAAAAGCAAATTAATCTAGGGGTCAGAAGTCAAGCTATTGTGGTCACTGCTAGGGAGAAGGGAGGAGGCACAGTGGTCTTCTGGGGCTCTAATATTCTATTTCTTGCCCTGAGTATGATTACATAAGTGAATTCATTTTATGATTAGCCACTGATTAAACTGTACTTGTGAATTTCTCTGTATTAGACTTCAAAAAAAGTTTATTTTCCAGATGCTTTTTTCCTACATCATTAAAAGGTGCTTTGTTTTTTCATGCCTTTTTCCCAGATCTCACTATCAGTTTAAATAATTCCACAAGAGCCTCTGAGACGACACATCCACCTGCTCAAAAAGCTGCATAATTCCCTGTACTCATAGAATGAGTCTAGACCAGAGGGTGGCAACTTCTGCCCCAGGCCAAATCTCCCCGATTCCCAGTTGTTGTTGTTTTTTTTTTAAGTTTATTTATTTTTGAGAGAGGGAAAGAGTGCAAATGGGGAAGGGGCAGAGAGAGAGAGAATCCAAGCAGGCTCTCCACACCATCAGTACAAAGCCCGACCTGGGGCTCGAACTCACAAACCATAAATAAGAACATGACCGGAGCTGAAATCTAGTCAGACGCTTAGAACTTCTTAGCCGACCTAGCTCTTTCTTACCAGTTACCTCTCCCCAGAACCTGGCCCTAAACCTAGAGCCCCTATTTCAAAATTTTATTTCAATCCTAATAAATTCTGGACCCTCTGGACCCTGTGGAAATGAAACATTCTAGTGACAAAGTTGTATCCAAAGACCCCTGCTCCCGTTTCTCAAGGCACAAAATTTCACACCTTAAATATTTTTACCAGTCCAATTTAGAACCAAGTTCATGAGCCACTGCCCCCCCCCCCGCCCCCCACCACCCCCTGCCCAGCCAAAAGGTTAATTTGTATACCCTCTTTGGGAGGCTCCAGCCTTATTTTTAGGCCAGGTGAATCTCTCTATTAGTGCTTCCCTAACTTTAATGGGCACACAAATGACCTGGAGACCTTGTTAACACACAGATTCTGATTCAACAGGTCTAGGATGAGCCGGAGATTCCTCATTGCTAATAGTTCCTAAGTGATGCCAGGAACCACACTGAGTGATAAGACTGTACTAGACCCAGTGATCCTGAGTGCCAAGACTATTTAACAATCTGTAATAATCTGTTTTACTTAACAAGACAAAAAGGAACAAAGAAAATATCAAGACTATTCCCCCACTTTCACATGCACACACACCTTTACATTACATATCCATGGTCTTTAACATAAAATGTGACGTTCCATCTATAACCAATGCTCAATCTTACTCATTCTGAAAAATGCAAATAAATACTACAAGATTTATTTTTTCACTTACTTATGAGACTCACAAAGACCAAAAAATTGATAGAGTTTTTACACAAGTAAAACACTCTTTTCTTCTCTTTTTTTTTTTTAAGTATGCTCCGCGTCCAACGTGGGGCTTGAACTCATGACCCCAAGATCAAGAGTCACATGCTCTACCAACTGAGCCAGCCAGGTGCCCCCACAAGTAACAGCCTCTCTTATGTGCTGGTAGGAATATAAACTAGTGCAAACCATGGGAGGGAATCTGACAATATCTATCAAATTTTACATGTTCATTACCTTTGCAGTTCTATTTCTAAAAGTTCATCCTGCAGCTATTCTTACAAGTGTGTGCAATGATGTATTTAATGCAACATAGATAGCAAAAGACTGAAAACCTAAATGTCCACCAACAGGTGAATGAGCAAAGTGGCATATCCCTATAATGGCATATTCTGCATCTCAAAAAGTAATGAGGCGGTTCAACATACGTATACTGATAAGAAATAGCACTCAAGATAAATTTTAAAAGCCAAGAAGTAATATCCTATATGATACACCACCCTTTATGACACAGAAAAGGAATGAAAAAAAGTATGCACATGCTTATAAATACATAGATTATTTCTGGCAAAAAAAAAAAAAAAAGCCAAAAAATTGGTAATGATGGTTATCTCTGGGAGGGATAACTTGGTAAGTGGGGAACAGAGATGAAAAGCATTTACTTTGCACTACATATCCTTTTGTACATTGTTAAATTATGTACTAGGTGCATTGTGTTATATATTTTTTAAAGCACTTTTTATAAAATAGAAAAATCAGAGGGTACCAAAAAATATACGAAAGCACAAATTTTCTTCTCAGTTAGCCAGTCTCCACTATATTCTGTCTTCTATTTACAAACTCATTTTCACTGTTAGGAAAAAAGTTTGACAAATCTTTTTTTCTTGTGCGACAGAAGCAGGAAAGTTTATTACAGCAAAAAGAACACTCTCGAGATATGACAGTGGGCGAGAGAGACAGACCAAGAAACAGGGACAGAGACAGAGAGACTGAGCTGCACTTGACAAATCGTCGTAAAAGTAAAAAGGGTAGTGTTAAAAAAAAAGAAAAAAGGCGGGGGGGGGGGGGATATTATCTTCTGCTAATCTTTATAACTTACATTTTCATTCCTTCTCTTTATTAGATGGAAAATTATTAGATTAGATTAAAAACCAGATGTTAACTAAGAAACTGTTGAAGAACTAGACTCTAACAGACTGGATTTCCTGAATGCAATGTGAGAAATTCATTCCTCTTTAGGATAATCTTGACCTTGGGATCAGATGCACCTCTCTTCCATCTCCCGAGAGCTCATCTATGTTCACCACATTCACTAAGTTCTCAAGTACACAGAACTACCAAATACGGTTCTGCAGTGAAGTCTGGACTTGTTCTACCTGTATATGTTTCTTTCTGCACCAGCATTTTTTAACACAAACAGTAAAATCTGACAAAGTATATTTGTAAGGACTTAGTTCTATGTTTTAGCAGTTATCAATTTGTTTAGGAAAACTAAGCACTGAATATGAAAGTCTCAAGTTAATGTCTCACCATTCAATCAATCTTCCTATAAATTTCTACCACTTAATAGCTATTATCTTGAAATAAGGGTCCATTTAGCGGTCCTCCTATTAAAATCTGGCTCCTCTGTGCCCTCACCACATAAACAAACCCAAAATAAAAACCTACCAATGGAGACAGCAGGGAGACCCAATGGACAAAGAATAAGATAGTCCATTTATCTTTTCAATGGGAGTCACTGACTTCCAACCAGGGGTTATTATTCTGCGTTTAACATAGCACATCCAATCCCGTTTTGTCTCACTGTCCTAGACCTTTAATCTGGACGACCACGTGGTAGCAACACCAAAGGAAATTCAAACACTAGATAAAAAGTTGAGCTAAACGGTCTTTAATATCCTTTAGATTCCATAACTAAAAAGTAGGAAAAAAAAATTTTAAGTATCCTTAGAAGGTAGAATTACAAAATATTCTAAACAAACCGTTAGCAAAGATTTCTGTAAAGGGTTAGATAATAAATATTTTCAATTCTGTGGGCCATTCATACAATCTTAATATCAACTACTCAATTCTGCCATTTGGGGCACAAAATCAACCATGAATAATTAAGTAAATGAATGAGTATGGACATGTTCCAGTAAAACTTCATTCACAAAGAGGAAGGTAGTGTGAAAGTCAGTTTGCCAACCCCTATTCTAAACAATGATTTCCAATATTTCATATTCAGAAAAATGAATACAAAGGAGAAAGGCATCAAAGGGAAACCAGTATGGTCTGAAAATTCATCTCCTGTGATTTCACAACTACTATACTTACCATATGTGTCATGTAAAACAGACAGTAAATATTTGTTTGATGTAATATCGTCAAAAACAAGCCAATACATGAATGCCAGGCTTCAGAAACAGAAATACGCCAGAGGCTAAATGCAAAATGAAGACATAACCTATAGTCTGTTTCAAAGTGTGTAAAAAAATCTGTTACTTTTAAAAGGAAAGCCTATTAAAATGTTCAGGGCTGAGGTTTGGGCAATATTATGTTGGAGAAAAGGCTACAAGTGAAGAAGAGCACAGGATACACTCTTGTTGCAGACTCAGAAACCCTAGATTACTATCCTTTATAAAATAATTTTGATGTAATAATCAAAAAATAACAGAGAATTTAAAGAGGTCATGAGCTAAGCCAACACTGTAGCAAGATATAAAAGTCTGTTTATATATTGATCCACGTCTAAAAGAACCTAGACTATTCTTCTCTACAGAAAAGTATAACATTGTTTACAATTTTCCTTAGCTAAAGGTTTTATATGGGGGTGGGGAGCAGGAAGGGAAGGAAGAGACTAAGCACATGATAAATATCACATAAAAATGAAAATCCTCCAGAAAACTGCATGTAGCTACAATAACCATGAGGGATCGCCTCAGCTTCTTGTTTTTCCTTTTGTTTTTCCACAAAAAGAGATGGGGATTAGGTATCTCTAAGTAACCTAAATTAGTTAACTCTCTAATCCAGAAGTTCATGAACAGGCTTTGGGGAGCAGGGATAGGGGTAGAGGTCCAAGAACACGTTAAAACAAAATGTTGTTGTGTATGTGCACAAGTACGCACTCCCAAGCATACATCTATACATCTTTCTAGGGAAAGAATCCAGTGCTTTTATCAGATTCTCAAAGGGTCAATGAGCCTAAACCATTAAAAACTACAATCAAATTTTATGTGTATTATGTGTGCATGCCGAAAAGATGGACTTAATGCTCAGAGAACAGACTTCATAGGTACTGGTGAAAAACCCCCTTCACATCTAATCTGGAGTAAAAATGCGTAAATGGTTAAAACCGATCTCCCTTGAGGCCTGTTATGGATTGAGCTGTGTTCCCCAAAAGAGATCTTTTGAATTCCTAACTCCCAGTACCTCAGCATGTGACCTTATTTGGAAACAGGATCTTTGAAGATGTAATTAGTTAAGGTAAATGATGTCACACTAAAGCAGAGTGGGTCACTAATCCAATTATCACCGGTGTTCTTATAAGAAGAGGGCCATGTGAAGACACAGAGATACACAGGGAGAACTCCAGAGAACTCCCATGTGACAACAAAACTAGCGATTAAAGTTATACAGCTACAAGCCAGAGAACATCAAAATTGCTACCAAAAACCTAGGAAGAGGAAAGGAAGGATTCCTTTGCAGGTTTCAGAGGGAGCATGGATTTCAATTTCAGACTTCTAGCCTCCAGAACTATGAAACAATAAATTTCTGTTGGTTAAAGCCACCCAGTTTGTGGTACTTTGTTACAGCAGCCCTAAGAAACTAATAGAAAGCCAAATATCATAGCAACTAAAATTAGGGTACAGTGGAAAGATCTTCTAAAGATGATGCATGTGCTCTCATGCAATAATATCATGGACACTTTCCAACACACATGATACAGCTTCAGTTACCAAAATACACTCTACTAAATACGTAAAAATGGAATGGCTTTTCCAAATGGGCGCAGGATAAAACAGAAAAAAAAAAAGTTTTATATTCCAAAAGTCAAAGATCAAAATAAAGTTAATGCTGAGATCCCAGAACCAATCATTGGGGTGTATTCCTTACTGTGCATTGGCACATTGTCAAATCTCAAGATATAGTAGCAGATTCAGGAAAAGCAGGACTCTGATTATCTACTGCTATGTAACAAAATCACTAAAAAACTCAGTACCTTAAAACAGCAATAACCATTTTAATCTCTCTCACGATATTTTTGAGTTAAGAATTTGGGAAGGATTAACTAAACAGTTCTAGCTGAAAAGTTCTAGCTCAGGATCTTAGATCCTTTGCATCTCTCCACATGAAGTAGTTTGGGCTTCTTTGCAGCATGGCAGTCTCAGGCTAGCTTGCTTACAAAGCTGCTACAGGCTTCACAACCAGTATTCTGGTGAGCTAGGCCAGAAGCTCTCTAACCTCTTCTGACTTTGCCTTGAAAGTCACACAAGTATAACTACTCCTGCATTCTACTGGTTACAAGTGAGTCACAAGACCACTCAAATTCAAGGGGAGGGGCCATAAACCCCACCTCAGGATGAGAGAAGAGTCAAGGTCACAATGAAAGAGCATGTGCAATGGGAGATACTGGTAAGACCATCTTCAGACAACACCACCTGCCACGAAGAACATGGTGAAATAATGACAAATTTATTACTTTTGAGACTGCCAACTATTTAATCCGTGTTGGACCTATTTCATGGCCCTAGGGAACAACAAAGAGTTGTTTCTTATTACATATTTTCAGCCACCCAAAACTAAAAAAAATGGCTGCATGGGCCTCATACTTTGAAATATTTTGCCTTTTACCAAACAACCTCATTTACTGAATAAAAATTTCATTTTTGCTTGTTTACTTGTCAACTTCTAATAAGTAAGTTACCACTTGGAGTTGACACACTTCTGGCCAAAAGCAAGCCAACTCATTTCAGTTTGACTATGAAGAGTATATATACTTTAAGATTTCTGATTGTCTTCCATCTGGAGGCATACTGGGAACCACTGGTCTTGTGTCTTTCTGCTATATTTTAATAACTCTGCAATCATTATTTGCTGTTTCAAAACTCAACATAAAAAAAAACCAACTGCCTCTGCAAGTAAGCTGTAAGCAACAAACAAGGGGCCAAAATGCAAACTCAAAATGTACACTATTTACTGTACTCAAGCTGGTAAGAATAGTGGGTTCCTTTCTCCTTTTTCAAAAATTAAGGCTTATGAGGCATTTTTCCACAAACAAAAGAATGGCTGTAGCATCTTGGTTAACATTTCTTTTTTCAATAAAAGATGCTAGTGTCCAACCCTGTTGTGAGCACCCATTGAAGGAGATATAATGGGCACTCTGTTTGCCTACACAGACATTGGCATACGAATACTTAACTCTCTGAATCCTATCTTCCTCAGTGTCTGAGATACTTCTTGGTGGTAAGGAATCTCAATAGGTTCATTAGTTCTTTTAGGGGCACTACATAACTATTTTGTACACATACTCCAATAAGCATGTGCTCTAAGGCTTCATTATCCTGGAAAGTCTTAGCCATTAACAAAATTCAGACTCCAAATTCCTTGGAGTGATGTAAAAAAACAAAAGACATCTTAAAAAGTCAAGTTCTCCTCCGTTAGAAAGTAAATGTCAATTCTACAGAATTAAGATTATCTGCTGACAAGAAAATTTAAAGTTTTCAGCAATATCCATTTCCCTTTGTTTTTGTTTCTGTCCTCAAGGCCTGTACCAGTGGGGTAACTTCTCTACTGTAAAGCCTACGAAGAAGGGTTGAGCTCCGATTAACAGTTTGCTAATTGCTTGTAGTAAATCCATATCTTCAGTTCTATTCTGGGAGAAAATAATTTTTACAAAGTAGTTGTCACAAGCCACGTGATTCTTTCTTAAACTATTGTGCAATGCTTTCTCCTTACCTTAATGAAAATGTTTTCATTTAAAGACATGAAATTTTTATCCTGATACTTACTCAGAAAAGTGAAATACAGGGGCACCTGAGTGGGTCAGATGGTTAAGTGTCTGACTCTTGATTCTGGCTCAGGTCATGAACTCACGGTTCCTGAGTTCAAGCCCTGCATCAGGCTCTGTACTGACTGCACAGAGCCTGCTTGGGATTCTCTCTCTCTCCCTCTCTCTGCTCCTACCCGACTTGCACGTGCTCTCTCTCTCCCTCTCAAAATTAATAAATACTAAAAATTTTTTTAAAAGGAAAAGTGAAAATATAGGATTCAAATATACATAGGCGTACTAATACTTTAAGTGTACCACCAAACACCAGGCTTCTTGAACTTTTCCAACACAACTAAAATTGTGCTTAGCAATTCATGGAAGTTGTGCATTTGACTCCATAATATATCGAAAGACTAACACAAAAATATTTCAAATTCCTAATGTTAAGAGGAAAATATATCATATTTACCACAAACATTACATTTGACCACCTATAGATTTTCCCAAAAATGGACTCAAGCAGATCTTGTGTGGTGTAATTTAAAACTACCAAAATCTGTTCATGAAGATTAAGATCTTTGAGAACAAGCTGGCAGAATCAGGTATTTCACTGGTTATAAAAGTAGTTTAGATTCAGTTTAGAAGCAGTTCAGACTCCGTCTGATTATTACAGCAAACGCCTTGCAACCCTGAACAGCAGAAAAGTGCTTTGAAGCTTCTGCTTTATGCTGTATTTCCTGTTTCTCTTGTGTCACCTTCTTACGCACCTTTTGAATCTGTTCTCAAGGCTGAACCTTGAACAGGTACATACATCCTCCAAGGCAGCATTTTCCAAACCATGGTAAATGGGGCTGGGAAACTGTATACTTTATCCCAACTAGAAATCAATAAAGTGTATTAGCATATCGAAGACTACCAAATGTCCCCAGGTAAGGCAGGCCACAGACCCCGAAGCCTTGATAAATTTCCCAATACAGCTAGGGAAACAACACTCCTGAAAAGCTCACAAATTACCTTCTAAGGTAATGTTTATCCAAAAATAGGCCAAATGTCCCATGGATTTAAATCCCAATGATTTAAAAAGCATGATCTTCTGGGGCGCCTGAGTGGCTCAGTCAGTTGAGCATCCCTTCAGCTCAGGTCTTGATCTCAGTTTTTGGGCTTTGTGCTGACAGAGCCTGGGGCTGTTTCGGATTCTGTGTCTCCCTCCCCTGCCCTTTCCCCACAAGCTCTCTCACTCTCTCATAAATAAACATGAAAAAAAAATTTTTAAGCATGATATTCCTTTGATGCATAAGATTATTTATGAATTGGGGTGGCTAGGTGGCTCAGTCAGTTAACGATCGGTCCGTTAAGCATTGACTCTTGATTAGGCTCAGGTCAAGCACTTCGTGACACTGAGCTCCACATCAGGCTCTGTGCGGACATCAGCACAGAGCCTGCTTGGGATTCTCTCTCCCTCTCTCTCTACCCCAACCCCCCCCAAAAATAAATAAACTTAAAAAGTTTTTTAATGGGGCGCCTGGGTGGCGCAGTCGGTTAAGCGTCCGACTTCAGCCAGGTCACGATCTCGCGGTCCGTGAGTTCGAGCCCCGCGTCAGGCTCTGGGCTGATGGCTCGGAGCCTGGAGCCTGTTTCCGATTCTGTGTCTCCCTCTCTCTCTGCCCCTCCCCCGTTCATGCTCTGTCTCTCTCTGTCCCAAAAATAAATTAAAAAAAAAAAAAAAGATCATCTTAAAAAAAAAAAAAAAAAAAAAAGTTTTTTAAGGGGCGCCTGGGTGGCTCAGTCGGTTAAGCGTCTGACTCTGGCTCAGGTCATGATCTCACGGTCCGTGAGTTCGAGCCCCGCGTCGGGCTCTGTGCTGACAGCACAGAGCCTGGAGCCTGCTTCAGATTCTGTGTCTCCCTCTCTCTCTGGCCCTCCCCCATTCATGCTCTGTCTCTCTCTGTCTCAAAAATAAATAAACATTAAAAAAAATTTTTTTTTAATGTTTTTTAAAAGACTACTTATGAATAAACTATCAAGTCAGTTATTAAGAGGTGCAAAAATGACCAGGTTGTTCAAAAGTACCAAAGACTTCAATCTGTATACAGTTAATAACTCTGGCTGGTGCAACTCCCAATGCTACAAAGCTCCTACCACATACACACACTCAAAAGGTGAAATTCTGTAATTTCAAGAGAGGCACTCACTGTTGGTGAAGTTGTATTGTCTGAGTCATTATTTTTACTTTTAATTAAAAATTTGCATTAGTTAAGCTTCATACATTTTATTTGTTTTATTATACCTGCAGAATGTATTAAACAATTGCATCATGAGGATTTGAGACCTACAGCGTTCTAACTAGTCTAGACTTTAAGACAAATATATTTTTCATAATTCAACTAGGAACTATCCATATCCCTAAATGCTGAAGAAAACCTCTCTCCCTCCAAAATGCCTGGACATTGACAATTATTTTTTTTTCCACCAAAAGTGGGAATTATTGAGCTAAAAAATGACCCAGCTAAATGGCTGGGATTAAAACAACTTGAGAAGCACTGTTTTAAGGGTCCTACCCTGACTACAGGGCTACTAATGTAGGGGCAGGTGCTCTCCCTGCCTATCAAATCTACACCAACCAAATGTAATATAAGAACTTGGAATCAGGCCCTTTACAGAACAACTTCTCTGAACTTGGATGTGAGTGATCCCTCCAGTCTCTAGTTCTGGGAATCATCAAAAAATATCTTCAAAAGGACTAAATCCCATAACAAACCCTCTTCTCAAAAATCCTTTCCTGGTTTACCTTTAAAATTTTGCCAGGTTCATAGATATAGCTTGCAACTAAATGTCAGGCAGGAATCAGCCCAGAAAGGTACAAAAAATATGAGAGAGGGGCGCCTGGGTGACTCAGTTGGTTGAGTGTCTGACTCTTCATTTCGGCTCAGGTCATGATCCCAGGGCTGTAGAATCAAGCCCCACATCAGCTCTGTGCTGAATGTGCAGATTGCTTAAGATTCTTTCTCTCTGTCTCTTCGCCCATGTGCACACTCTCTCTCAAGTGAAAAAAAGAAAAAGAAAAAAGAAAACATGAGGGAAGTGTTTGACGACTTTGTGGATTCTTAGTATTTGTTTCCAGCTGTGAAACTGATTTAAGCTCCTAAAAACCCTACCCGATAAGCCTGTAACAACCGTGGGTTATTGTGCTAAAGATGGGGTGAGAACATGCACAGCAAAGTAAAAACACCAAGAGTATAAAAACTCAGGTAATTCTTAGTCAATTTATCAACTGAGACTTAAAGCCACAATGCTAAAAACCCTACTGTAAAGATACTTTCTTTTCTAGAAACTGAGATCCAGAATGAAAACAGCCAAAATAAGCACAACAGACCTACCAAAACTCAGTAATGAGTAACTACTCTGTTGGGAATGCCACTAACCACCTGACCTTGTGCCAGTCAATTAACTGCTCTCATCCTTCATAAAATTCATTGAAAAGGAGACCAAATCACTAATGATTAAATGCTTCCTCTTCTAGCTCTCAAAGTCTATGTATTAGAGTTAACTTGTTTCCCAGTAGTACATTAGATCCTCAGAGAATTATTAACTCTAACAGGTCACAAAGGTTATCACTTTAAAGCAATACGCCTAAAATTCACTAGATCCTCAAACAGTCCAATGTCTCATTAGAGGCTAATTCAACTGTTCCTATCTCCTGAGGCTTCTGCCTAATGTAAAAACCATTATTATTATTTTATTTTAGGTGCAACCTACAAGTTTTTAAAACCATGTATTTCTAAGAACTTTATTTAGGATCATCATTCAAACTAGATGGATGATAAACACAATCTCAGGACTTAATAGAGAATCAATCCCTTCAGACCAAAACACAATTCTAAACCCCATTATCACATGTAGGACTAATTTTAACACAAACATATATATAAAGGGGCACCTGGATGGCTCAGTTGATTAACTGTCCAACTCTTGATTTTGGCTCAGGTCATGATCTCACAAGTCGTGGGATCAAACCCCATGATGGGATGCACGCTGACAGCACGGAGCCTGCTTGGAATTCTCTCCCCCATCTCTCAAAAATATATAAACTTTTTTAAAAATGTACAACTCAAAATACTTTAACAAACCCTTTCCTCCACAGATCTCAACTATATATAAGGGCAAGTTAGGCCAAAGTAGTTTCTCCTTTTACCTTCGAAAAAATGGTATTTATATATTTATAAATAAATATGACTTAATATATGACTTAAAAGTCATATATTCTACCTCCTATTAATTCAGGATGGACAGTACTTGGTGGAGTTCTTGAGGAAACAGTTAAGAAAGAATTCTTGAGACGTCTTTGGTGCAAAAAGGTGATTTTATTAAAACACGGGGATAGGACCCCTGGGCAGAAAAAGCTGCACTGGGATTGTGAAGAGTGACTGATTATATACCTTTTTTTTTTTTTTTTTTTTACACATTTATTTTTGAAAGACCAAGAGAGACAGCACAAGTGGGGGAGGGGGCAGAGAGAGAAGGAGACACAGAATCCGAAGCAGGCTCCAGGCTCTGAGCTGTCAGCACAGAGCCAGATGCAGGGCTCGAACTCACAAACCATGAGATCGTGACCTGAACTGAAGTCAGACACTTAACCAACTGAGCCAGCCAGGCGCCCCTGATTATATACTTTTAAGTTAGTGGGGGTTGGGAATAGCGTAAGTCTCTAAGGAATTTGAAAGCAAGGCTTTCAGGGCCTTGAGGGGCTATAAGATAAGGTTACTTTAAGTGTTTAATAAAAGAAAAACATTAAGGAAGTAAGGCAGCCATGAGTTGCTTGAGGAAGGTCACTCTCTGCATGTTTTCAGGGGTGTATCAGTGGGCTGCAAGCTGTAAGATTTAATTTAAGCTACATTTCTCTTGCCTTTGTTTCCCTCATCATTTTCCTCCCTGAACAACTGTGACCCTTTTAAATCTTTAAGGTTGCTGAAGGTAGAAGGTCTCATCTTCCATAGCTTCTTCCTGCTGAATAGAGTCGTAGAGATGTACCTATCTATGGGTCAAGGTTGGTCAGTTGAAAATTTAATAGGAGTTAGGAAAGGCTAAGGTGGCTATATCTAGAGTTGATAACATATGGGAGTGTCCTTGAACAGAAAGGATCATCTGCTGGCTTGAAGTTGTGGCAGTGAAGGCGTCTTGGCACCAGGTGGAGAGACATGGGAGAAAACAACAAAACATGGTTAAAATAACAAGAAGGAAAAGAGGCCCAAATAAGAGTCCTTTGATAGTTGACAAAAATCTTTCTTCAGTCCAGGAGTTTAAACAATTATTAAAGGAAAGAGAGGGATCATTTAAAGCGCCAATTTGAGTATCTGTCAGTTGGATATTCAGAAATATTTTTGTGGTATCTGGAAAGTATACACAGCATTCTGTTTTTATGAGAGTGCAAGTTCCACTTTGTGCAGCAGTTAAAACAGCTAATGCCATTTTTTATTTTGTAGAACTGTTTAATGCATTTGAGTTATTTTAGTGTTTAATAATGTTATTTTGAGCCATTTAAGGCTTTGATTGTGTAATAGGTGGTATGAACCAACATACAGACTCTGTTTTGTTTAGTAAACAATTGGAGGCACTCTAAGAGAAACAAGAAAAAAAATACAGGTTAATGGTTAGAGCAAAATTATAAAACCGAGTGTCTGAGTCTCGAGGGCTGCCAGGGAAAAGATTCTTAGATGTCAGGCCTGAAGCATCCTCAGATGGAGTGAGAATAGGCGGTGGGAATCAGATGGGTTTTGCTGGTTTGTAACTCAAATGTTTGTGGTGATCCCTCTGAATGGCCCATAGAGCAACAGGCAAAAAGATTGTCTATACTTGAGTTTTGTGACAATTCCTTTGAAGTTTACCTCAAGTTGCCTAGTCCAGGAAAACAGCAAAAAGTTAAAGACAATCAGAACTCGAATTTAACATCCATAAAGTTTACCTTGTCTTAAGGAGCATTGCCATGAAACATAATTTTTTCTAACAACCTTCATTCCTAGTGATAGCCAAATCAAGACTAATTCATTTGTAGAACAAGTCCAGTTTTAACAAACTAGGCCTAATTATTTACATAAGCTCAGCAAGAACAGAGATTGGTCATATAGATCTTTCAAATTTAGCTTTGCTGGAACTTTTTATAAGGAATCTCTCTCTAGATTGAACTTTCAGTAGCCTCTCTAGGCCAGAAGCCATGCCAAGTACTTGCCATCAGACATGCCTGCATTTGGGCAAATTCCTTCTAAGAGGTCCCAAAGTATCCTGAGGTGGCTGCACCTGCCAGGAAGTGACATCTTTACTCACCTAACAAGGCTGCTGGGAACTCTGTAAGCAAGGTATCAGGCCAACATTTCCAAGGGGCTTTACTGGCTTCGTGCTTCATAAAGTCAACCTTAGTTCCTTAAAACTGTTTGGTCATATCTGAGTGTATGTATGTTGCTCTCAAATATGACATTCCAGTCAAAGACTTGGTAAAATAACCAGTATTTCCAATGGTGACCTGTTACAAGGAGAACAGATTCTTATTGAACTTATGCAAACAACTGTAATTGCCATGAAAGAAAGAATACTTACTGAGAGTTTTTGAATTTCAGAGGGTTGAGGTAGGGAGAAAAGTTAAATGCTTTAGTTCGTTTACAAATGAATACTTTATCAGTTTTCTGTATATCATAGATATCTTAAGAGAAAGTTTACTTAATCTGGAAGGGCAAACATTAGAGAACCAACAATATTTCCAACAAGAGTCACAAAACTATAATCTCCCTCCGTTTATTTAGTCCCATGTTACCAATTCTTGCTCAATTTGAATGCAACTTTTTAGTTCTGTAAATTTTTACCCATTTGTTTTATGATCTTAAAGATGTCAAATACATGTATTTGTCCTAAAATTCCTTTTTATAAACATCCTTGAAGATGAAACACGTTTTGTAAGAGCATCAGAACAATAACTATAAATGACAAAAGACTCAAAAATGGACATGGTTAACAATCTGATAGGAGAGTTCAGTATGATGCAACTGACAAGGAAACTCCGTTATTTCTGTGACACATAACACTTCCACAACTGGAATATCAAGTGATGACCCTATGCCGAAACATATTAAAACTTTGAGAATTTTATGGATATATTTGAGCAGTTATAGCATTTACCAAGCAATACAACCAAAGGCTTACCATCATGTTTGACAGGGCTTTCCAAAGTAACGTACCAAATAAAAACATCCAATTGGTCAAAAAGATTTCATTTACAAGTTAAAACCCTGGAAAGTTTGTTAAAACCTTAGAAAGTTATAAAGCACATCCTAAATAGGATTACAGATCATCACAAATCTTACTTATTTAACCACGGTGGCAATAAGAGATTCTAAAGGCAAATACGTAGGGTTATACAGTTGTTAGCAAAACCTAGCTCCTTTAACATTGAAGTTTTAAGTAATCAAAGACCTGATAAAGACAAAACATAAGCTTTGGTTCTCCCAGCAGACAAAAGAGAAAAGACCTTTGTTTACAAATTTATTTTTATCAAGAGCAGATCAACAATCCAAGAAAACTTTGTCTTTTAAACAGAGAGAAAAGCAGAATTTTAATCTTATACCAGTGTATTTTTAAAATCCATTCATTTCAACCTTAGTCTGTCCTAACCACACATAAAATTCCTTTCCCAAGATTTACCTTCACGAACCTTCTACAACTTTCCTTTGCATTCAGATTTTGTCCCAAGCCCTTTCTCTGCAAACAACCAGTCTCATTTAGGACAAAATTACTTTATTTTACCCTCAACAAAAATGTATTTTCATTCCTTATATTTTTCTTACATATCTCCTACTTTTCTACATACAGAGTTGCCTTTTCCTATTTCCATCAGTCTTAGTTACATCTAGCAGAATTTTAAGTCTTAGAAACTTTAGTCTCCAGTGAAAACTAAGTGGTAACTAATTGGGAACTGTGACACCAGAATTTTTTAGATGGCAAATTTATAAATCAGCTAAGCACAAAGCAGCTTTTCCAACAGACCCAAATATCCTTAGTTTCTCTGCAATAAGTCAAAAACATAAACCTATGTTTAATAATGCTTAAGCATTTTATCATATTTGTTAAAGACCTGGATGTTCAATGAATTCAATCCAGTTTATCATCCAAACAAAAGTTTCGGGTTACCAAAGACCTTGAAAGCTAACTTAACAATTTTCCATGAAAACCCTGAGACAGATAAAATTAACCATCATTTTTAGCCATCTTTTTGCTGACAAATTGCAACAGAGATATTCAAGAGCTTATCTGACCTTCAGTAAACCTAGGTAGAAAAAGTCTTGTATTTAGTGCTGACAATTCTAAAGACATGTGCATCTTAATTAAACCAACAAGCTTAATAAATTAGTTCAAATACCAAATATGTTCCACTTGGGTCCCCTCATGAAGTCCATCACTTTGTTCACCATTGTCAATTTTTACCTGGGGTCCCAGTGAAGAAATCTGAAGTGGGCAGCGTTAAGTCCAAGGGAGTGCTCTTCACTCCTTGATAGCGAGGAAAGGAGGAGGGGCTAATGGTGCCAGAAGCATGGAAGATGCAGGTTGCACCCAAAGTTGTGCAGAAACAGGAAAAGGGGGAGTGGAATGCAGAAGAGGTGAGATGCCTCCAGGAATGCTGGAGGTGGATAAAAGCCAGTGGAGAGAGAAAGAGGTCTCCCAATCCTAAAGCCGTCAGCTTGGACAAATGAGCATATGCAGATTATTTTTTTTTTCCCCACCAACAAGTGGAAATGGGCAGTCCATGTCAGGCCAGAGACAGGGAACTTCCCCGAAACAACGGCAGCTGCTTGGGAATATACCTTAAAAGTCTCCTTCCTGAGGTAGACTAACAAGAGACAATTGGTTCCAATTATCATAGTCATTAACTCAAGAAATGAATAGTAAGAACCCCTACATACAGCTAGAGTAACCTGAGTCTATGACAAAGGAGGAACAGTGAAAGAGAGAGTGTCAGTGTCCCCTTCATTAGGGATGGCCTGTGTTTCCTCCAGCAACCTGCGTTCATTCAGAGGAGACCTGTTTAGACAATCATCCAATTATCAGGAGGAAGTTTATCGGCCTGGTTAGTGGCCAAACACATTTGGGCAAACACATTCTGCAAGTGGCCCTCAGGTCCGGATCCTGATTTAGGGCCATGAAAGTCTGGACATAGGATACCTCAGTCCATTTTGCCCTGTTTCTTGCAGAAGAGATCTAACCGATAGATTGCATTAAGGCTAGTCAGTGTTACAGAAGATCAGTCCTTTCCTAAATTTTCCAATTTGAATTGATTCTAGTGGGTTAAAAGGCATCCCAAGGGACAGTCCCTGGGGATTGAAGATCCCATGTTTCTAGAAAAGTAGAGAGGGTCCATTACCAAAAATCCCCGCCCTCAACTTCCAGGGGGTATACCACGAAGGATACATCACAGGTTCTTGGCGTCAAAGCGACCAGTGGCGTCCCTCAAACAAAACTGTTATGATCACCAACCAGTCACTAAGGGGCCCTAGAAAAGGGATGCTAGCGTCCCTTAGCTTCCCCACTGCATCCTATACTACAAATGGGTGCCTGGTATATGGACCAAAATACTGTGCCCATGCCATGCCTTGAAAGCCGTGCTGTAAAAGGCTGTGCCTTAGTTTACCTTGTCTTGAGGAGCATGCCATGAAGGTCATGCCTTAGTTTCCTTGAAGGCTGTGCCACTTTTAACCAACGGAAAACACTAGAAAAGTTTCACCATTCTGTAGTTAGTAGAGGACAGTGACAGAAAATAGTAAAGACAGAAATCCATCATGTAAGTGACATTCCAACACATATAGTCTTTACAGACAACTTCCCTAGGAAACAGTTCCCGGTTGGGTTTCAGCTGGCTCCCAGTAGAAGTTTCTCAGCCAGAAGCAGCTAGACCAGGGATGTGGAGGGGATCACATTAGACCAATAAAGAGGAAACCTCACACAGGAGTCTTTAAGATCAGCAGTCGTGCTAGTCACTTAGGTGGCTGTCTCGTTCCCAGCACAGACAACTTTGTAAGGACAGAAATAAAGAGAGGGCATCAAGTATCTGGGTCTTATTACCATCCCGGCCAGAGTACCAACTTCCAGCCAAAAGGCAGAATTTCTCCTCCACAGGCTAGAGGATTACAGCCTGAGCAATCGACATGAAAGTGTTCCAATAAGACCATACTCCTTGAAAAGCCCCTGAAATAGGAGTAAAGGAAGAAAAGAGAAAGTATTCACCAACTTTGCAACAAGGCTCAGAGTCCAGAAGGGAAGACTCAATGCCCCACCCTGGGCGCCAGATGATGAAATTTGAAGTTCACGAGCAAATGGCTAAGAAAGAATTCTTGAGATGTGTTTGGTGTAAAAAGGTGATTTTATGAAAGCACAGGGACAGGACCCGTGGGCAGAAAGATATGCACTGGGGTTGTGAGGAGTAACTGATTATATACTTTTAAGTTAGTGGGGTTTAGGGATAGCTCAAGTGTCTAAGGAATTTGAAAGCAAGGCTTTCAGGATCTTAAGAGGCTAATTACTATTAAGACAAGGTTACTTTTAGTGTTTAATAAAAGAAAAACATAAAGGAAGTAAGGCAGCCATGAGTTGTTTGAGGAAGATCATGCTCTGCATGTTTCAGGTGTTTATCAGTGGACTGCAAGCTGTAAGGGGATTTAATTTAAGCTACATTTCTCTGCCTTTGTTTCCCTCATCAGGAGCTATTATAGGAAGTACCAAACACATATTCCAAAATCTTTGGTAAAATCATTCAACATATGTATTATGCTGGCGATAGTTTATTTTTCCCCAAGAATCCAGCTAAGAATTGGTATATTTTGGGGGTACCTGGCTGGCTCAGTTGGTAGAGCATCCTACCCTTGATCTCGAAGCTGTGAGTCTGAGCCCCACAATGGGTGAAGAGATTACTTAAAAATAAAATCTTTAAAAAAAAAAAAAAAAAAGGGGGACTGATCTATTTTTTTTTAATTAGGCATATGTATAATGAGTTTCACAATTTTTATCACTCAAATATGAAAAATATTTGCTTGTAAAAGGTGAGCAATACACACAGAAACAAATTTGAGTTGAATTTTAGCAGTATGCTTTTGCCTATACATTAGAGAATGGTTTATTAAACTGAATCCATAAACCTGTAAGGGTATTTGAATGAGTTCTGAGAGTCTTATTAGAATTATATGAAAAACTAAGTATGCATGTATAGCATAGTAATCCCCCCTTACCTGCAGGAATACATCCAAGACCCCCAGTGGATGCCTGAAACTACAGATGGCACCAAACCCTACACATACTGGTTTTTCCTATATATACATATATTCCTATGATAAATTTCATTTATAAATTCGACACATAAGAGACTGACAATAATGATAAAATAGAATGATTATAACAATATACTGTAACAAAAGTTATGTGAACGTGGTCTCTCTCAAAATATTTTATCATACTTCTAATGATGTGAGATGATAAAATGCCTACATGATGAGATGCAGTGAGGTAAACGGTGTAGGCACCGTGACTTAGTATTAGGCTGCTACGGACTTTCTGATATGTCAGAAGGAGGATCATCTGCTTCCAGACCAAGGTTGGCCATGGGTAACTGAAACCATGTAAAGCGAAACTATGGACAAGGGGGGACTACTGTTTATTTTTCTGAGGCTAAAGCACAAAGATTTGAGGAGATGCTCAAAGAGGTTCATGACCTTTGGCTAAAAATCTCCGCATTATGGAACATATTTTAAGATTTTATTCTCAGTTAATACTTCAAAGTATTTAAGTCAATACTCCAAAATAATAATATATAATGGTAAAAATTCCTTAAATGCAAGGATTTCTCATATGACTGTCATGCCAACATTTCTGGCAAAAATTCCATAAAAGACAAGAATGATATAAACTAGGTATTTCAAAGTAATCTAAAAACTGTCAAACGATTAACATTTAAACACACACATACAAGCCACCATTTACAATCTCAAAGTGATTTATATTTGAAAGCTGATGCCACACACACACAAACATTCTAGATAAAATGGATCCATTAACATATGAGGTACTAAGATACTCAGAAGGCTTTTTAATGGAACATGTCAAATAATTCACCAGACAGACAGTGATACAGTCATAAAGAAGTGTGTCCATGTTTGTAATACAGAAATTGGCTTTTTTCAAATATTGATTTAAGATCTAAGTATGTCAATAACATGCCGTAGGGTTCCAAAAGATATAAAGAGATACAGATTTAGGGGCGCCTGGGTGGTTCAGTCAATTAAGCAACCAACTCTTGATTTCAGCTTAGGTCATGATCTCAGTCGTGAGATCGAGCCCCACATTGGGCTCTGCACTGAGAGTGAAGGGCCTGCTTGGGATTCTCTCTCTCTCCCTCTCTCTGCCCCTCCGCCTCACACGTGCACACGCATGCACTCTCGTTCTCTCTCAAAATAAATAAACATTTTTTTTAAAAGATGGGACTTTTTCTATGAAGCTAAAGTTAGATTTTTCTAACTACATGCTTTCTCCAGGTGATCACCCTCATCTCACCCCCTAACATTCTTTCTCCTTGTCTAAATCCTACTTTCATTCACAAATAATGTCATCTCTCATTTAGAATCTCTATCACCAATTTTGGTATATGATATCATGTTGCCACATTCTGTTTTATATACATATACTCAGTCATTACTCCTGAATTACAGATTATTTTATATAATTTCCCCTGCTTAGCACAGTATAATATACAAGTCTCAAAATATGAACAATTTATACAATTTCCACTTCACTTAGATTAGCATGTCTATTTTTACACTCATCATGCTGTTTAGTAATAACTGGTAAAAATGTTGTGTAGGGATTTGCTTCAAAATAAAAATCGGTTTATAATTTTTAAAATTGGTGATGTGCATTTTATGTTGGCAACTTTCCGTAATACAAAGTTTAAAGGAGATTCCTTCTTCTACCAGAACACAGCACTTGACAAAGACAGGTCCAATAGTTTTCATCTTTGTACATCTGCCCAGTGGACAGTAGATAAACTTACTTCAAAACACATTTCATTATTTACACAGAACTTTCAATGAAACTTTAACAGCTTTTGTGCGATACTTTATTTAAATAATTCTTTGATTAAACTCAGACAAAACATATATTCACTTTTAACTATTTACTAAGTACCTACTACTTTCTCAAATATCCTGTCTTAGTAAATGTAGGATATCAAAAATAACACATCCTCTCTAATACATTGAGAAGCTAATAGTACTCTCAAGGATCCATGGGAAAAAAGGGCAAGGAGAGAATGCAAAGGGATGAAGTGAAAGAAAAAATAGTAAAAAGCTACTATAGTTTTTAAAAAGAGATCTAAGGCACCCACATTTTTAATTAAACAGAGGGCATACAGTTTGTTCAGGCTGGACAAGTCTAAAGGTTCCCTTCCCCACTCCATTTTACAGATGAGGAAATTAAAGCTCAGAGAGGGGAAATGACTTGCCTCAAGTTACACATCAAGTTGCTAGCAAAACCAAAATTAAAACTCAGATCTGCTGATTCACAGTACAATTTTAATTTTCCACATCAAAGAACTTTCTTCTATAATATTCATTAGCTAAAAAGAATGACTATTTTATTATTAATATATACTTCAGTTCTATATATTACATCATACTAAAAAGAAAAAAGGTTATAAGCTAAGTAGAGGAAGGAAATGAGAAGAAATTGTACACAGCAAACTGCTAAGGCAATATACATGCAGACTACATGCATATACCACTCTTCCTTAATTCTGAGACACACATTTGACTTTAAGACACAGTAGCCATTGGGAGTCCCTCTCTACTTATTAGATGGAGTGCTGTCCAATTCATGAATCATTTTTCTGTTTTTTTGGTTTGTTTTGTTTTTAAATGCTTATTAATCTTTGAGAGAGAGAGAGAGAGAGAGAGAAGGAGGGGCAGAGAGAAGAAGACAGAGAATCCCAAACAGGCTCCGTGCTGTCAGTGCAGAGCCCTATGTGGGGCTCAAACTAACAAACCATGAGATCATGACCTGAGCCAAAATCAAGTGTCAGATGCTTAACCAACTGAGCCACCCAGGCGTCCCATGAACCATTTAACAGAGACAATTAGATCGTCAAATTAAAAAAAAAAAAAAGATAGTATCCATTGCATAAACATTTTATTTATTTATTTTTTTAATTTTTTTTTAACATTTATTTATTTTTGAGACAGAGAGAGACACAGCATGAACGGGGGAGGGGCAGAGAGAGAGGGAGACACAGAATTGGAAGCAAGCTCGAGGCTCTGAGCCATCAGCCCAGAGCCCGACGCGGGGCTCAAACTCACGGACCGCGAGATCGTGACCTGAGCTGAAGTCAGACGCTTAACCGACTGAGCCACCCAGGCGCCCCAAAACATTTTATTTTTTAATTTTTTTTAACGTTTATTTGTTTTTGAGACAGAGAGAGACAGAGCACAAGTGGCGGAGAGGCAGAGAGAGAGGGAGCCACAGAATCCGGAGCAGGATCCAGGCTCTGAGCACACAGCCTGACATGGATATCAAAAATATCAAACTCACAAACTGTTGAGATCATGACCTGAGCCAAAGTTGGACACTGAACCGACTGAGCCACCCAGGCGCCCCATATAAATATTTTAAAATAAACTCTGTAAATTACACCTTCATTTCAAAAAACTACTAAAATATGAAAACATACACCTCTCAAGGTAATATAATGCACCCTTAAAAGACACACAATAATCACCATCATTTAAGAGCCAGTGTCACAGGACAAACACACAGAGCAACAGTCCCATCTTCTAACATAACAGTTACTGAACACCTAAGGCTATGTGGCATTTTTTTCAATTGTAGTTATTAATATAAATAAGTATTTCTTGCCCTTGATCTTACATGCATGAGATTTGGAGTTTCACAAAGCAAGGTTTGAATCTCAGCTCTCCTCCTAGCTCTCCAACCTTTGGAAAGTTACTTACTAACTTCTCTGAGCCTCATTGTCTCATCTGTAACAGGCTATCCACTTTGGAGAACTGTATGAGAGCTAAAGGTAATAATTTATGTAAAGGAACAGTACAATACCCAAATGAAATATTATATTTCCTCCCATGATCCCTATGGGCCAAATTAAACTAAAAACTAGACCCTGTTCTTCTTGACTTATAAGATTCTTCCATCTCCATTGCAGAGATCGGAATAAACCTGTACTGATCCTGGGGCAAATCCTACTAGTTTGCTTTTAAATAATTATTTGATAAGAAAAGCTTATTTTATTGTCTTGAAATTCATCTCTTTTCTTCTTTAAATTGGGAACAGAAAACAATGGCAAATTTTAAGTTAAATTGGTTACATGTAAATTCAGCACTTTCATATTGTCTTACTGAACTGAAACTCTAAGCCCATTACAACCCCACTAGAAGAGAGGAACTACAGAACCAATGTGTGCGAAGAGGAAAGGGTGTAAAGTCCAAAAGACACAGTTGAAATGATTCACTCAAGTGAGTGGTTTGCTTTGTTTAACCTTAAATTCATGTATTAAACCCTAAAAGAACAACATTCAGAGTTCAGAAGAGCTAAGACCGTATCTCCAAGCCTCAAGGTGATTTAGTAACCTGATCCCTCAGATTAAACAAATGCCATCTTTCAGTACGTACAGTTTCAGGATGTGTCTAGTCACTTCCAAGACAGGAAAGTATCTACCAAAGTATCTCACATGCAGCAGTATACACTGAAATAAGGCCATCTTTTCCTCTATCCGAAACATAGTTCAGACTAGCTCACCCACATATTTCCTATTAGCTCATTTCAGTAGAATGACTTTTCCCCCATATATTAAGTAATGCCCATTTACTTAAACTGGGAAAATACAAAGAATATGAGCATTTTTAAGCCACCCATGATCTTACCAGCCAAAGATTAAAATATTAGAAAGGAACATACCAACATCTTTCCTATGAATCTGTACACCATATTTTAAGTTTGTACAGAGCCACTAAATATGAGTAACTTGCCACTAAATATGAGTAACTACCAGCTTATACCTTAGTATCTCCATTCTGGTTTTTGAGACTAAATTCACATAACTTTTTTCCTGACTTAACTCAATGGTTCATCAGAGTCTCTCAGCTACACATGTTGTTGTTGACTACTTTCTCTATTTCTATCCTAAGTTTTCCAAAACAGTATATTCTTCAGTATCTACAAAAGTCTCTCCAACTCCTCTTCTTCTCTCCCTTCACTGTCTCTCTTCTATTAATTCCTGACAATTTATTTTAAAATGGCTCAGGCCAGGGGTGCCTGGGTGGCTCAGTCGGTTAAGCAGCTGACTTCAGCACAGGTCATGATCTTGCCGTCAGTGAGTTCGAGCCCCGCATCAGGCTCTGTGCTGACAGCTTGGAGCCTAGAGCCTGCTTCAAATTCTGTGTCTCCCTCTCTCTGCCCCTTCCCCAATCACACTCTGTCTCTCTCTGTCTTTCAAAACTAAATAAATGTTAAAAAAAAAAATTGTTTTTAATAAAATAAAATGGCCCAGGCCTGACCTTTAGATTTGCTTGTCAACTGTGAACCTCCAACAGTTAACACAGTGCCTGGCATGAAACATACGCTCAGTTAAAATTTACTGATTAACTTTGTCAATACTGACCTGCCACTTATTAGCTGTGTGGCATCAGGCAAATTCTCTGAATCTCAGTTCCCTCATCTAAAGAACAGGGATAATCAAAGGAAGATGATACTCGGAAAGCTCAAAACAGCGTCTGGCACAAAGTAGCACCCACTAAATTTTGCTATTATTATCAACATAATCTAGTATAGGACTCAAAAATGTTCCTGATTATTTTTTGGTTGAACACCAAATCTACTTCTCAATAACCCAACTTATTTTCAACATATTCTCTTACCACAAAAATCAAAAAATATTTTCATGCTCTTTCCCTTACTACCCGTCTCCAATCCATCATCAACTATTGGTTTTCTTTTTTTTTTTTATTTTATTTTTTTTAGTTTTTTTTTGGAGAGAGTGAGCGAGCAGGGGAGGGGGACAGAGGGAGGCGGGGGAGGGAAGGAGTGAGTGAGAGAGAGAGAGAGAGAGAGAGAGAGAGAGAATCCCAAGCAGGCTCCACACTCAGCATGGAGCCTGATGCGGGGCTAGATCCCACTGCCCTGGGATCATGACCTGAGCCGAAATCGAGAGTCAGGAGCTTAACGGACTCAGCCACCCAGGCACCCCCATCGTCAACTATTCTAATTCTTCTCCCCTAACCACCATACAGAACCATTATTTATAAAACTAAGCTACAACCACAGACTTAATTGATCTCCACACTTAAATCTTCATTCAAATGTTCCATCCTCCTTAAAATCCATTTTTTATGTGTCATTCTCATCCACAGTTGCTTACAGCTTGTCCAAACTTCTTGAATGTCATCCTCAAGTCTTCCAATAACCCATATCCAAACTCTTCAAAAGGTGTCTCAAAACTCACCCCTTCCTGGAAACCTTCCCTGATTAACTCCATACCACTCAGATTACTTCTTTGCCCAGAGTCACCTCAGCACCTCAGCACTTAGGTATTCTGTCATCCTAAGGGTAAAATGTGATCAGTGAATAGCAATACCAAGAAATTTCTTCCACAAAATTATTTCTACTTCCTAAAGAACGGTCCATTAGCTATGATGCTTTGTTGAGCTGGCTAAGAAGGAACTATCGTATAGAACATATGCCCTCTTTGGCTTCCGTCCTCGGGACTTCTCGTCTGTCAAGAAGTGCTAAACTGTTCACAAACCTCTGACCTATCCTCAAGCAGAAACTACATCTCAGTGCTTATCACCTCCTCGAGGCCGTTTAAATTTTCTGGAAATGTGGCAGTGGGCCGCTTTCTTTTCTTCTACCTCTTCTCTGCCCCCAACCTCTGCCCACATCCCACAAATAAAAATTCCCAAAGGCATCAAACAGAAAGGCAGCAGAGGTGACACACACATACCATGTGTTTCTTTCCTCTAAGTGAAAAAACACGTTGAACCTACTTAGGTACAAAACTCTTCCCAAGGCTAAAAACCTCCCCAACAAGCATGATGCGTAATCAAATTCTACTGCGTGGAACTGGCTGATCCTACAGTAACAGAATTGTACTTATGTGTTAATTGTCACTGTGTTACTGTAAGAGATCTTGCATCATTTTTATGCTGTATTACATGCGCTCAACAAGACAGTTAAATTCCCCTACAGGGCAGATTTTCTGAAAGTATCTTCATGCTTTAAACCAACATGGTCTAATTTTTTTTAAACATGAAATTAAACGATTCCGCACTGCCATCCAATCGAAAGCAAACAATATTTGTGCCTTTACTTTTGAGAAGGTGAGTTTGTGTGCTGCTGTGGCAAAACAATCAGATGAACTGTCCCGGGATGGTGGGGGTGGGGGGGCACAATCAGCGTCAGTAGTAGTGAGAGTTAAGTCTGAGTGCTTGGCCCACGATGAGTAGTGAATGAACCTATAAACCTGGCTTGACTAACTCCTACCTGAGACACTCTCCAGTCTCTCCCAAAAAGCAGTTATTCTTGCTCACTTAGTCATAAAAGATCCACACCTTTTAGCTATCATAATAAGCCTACCTCATCTGCTCCTTGTATACTTTCTCCTAACTGGCCACCTAACGCCTTCTAGTCAAACAGCCTCCATCCACACCTCACCTAAAACCTTTTTCTCAGGGACCTTCCGGTTGGAGTAGGTGCCTCTTACTCCAAACCCACGTGTCCCGGTCTGTCCAGAGATCTTAACCTTCCAAAAAACAAAAACAGAAACAAACAAACCCTACCTCCCTTCACTCCCAGCTGATTTCCCCCCATCCTCTATCAATGCCTACTTCCAAAAGGCCAGTCACTTTCCCCGGTTCCGCACCTTCTCCCCGGGCACCCTTTTCTGAGCATCACCCTTTCCCCATCACTTTCTTCCTCGTCGGACCAGAAAATCCTTCAATCACAGGCCTCTTTTGCCCCCCTGGAGCACAAGAGCCCGCTCCTCCGTTAACTACCCGCCCCCCCCCCCCTCGCCACTTCTATGCGGCCTCCCCACACCAGACTGAGCCCCCAAGGCTCGGCGGCTGCAAACCAGGCCCCTCCCTGCGTCCCCGCTCGCCAGCCCGGCAGTCTGGAAGGCGGCGGCCCCGTCCCAGCAGCGCTCAGACCATCCGGGCAGAGACAGGCGGGCGCCCCCGGCTGCGGGCGGCCCAGGGTGGGGGCGGGGGCGGGGCGGGGCGGCGGGTGTCGCCTCCGGCGGCCTGCCGCCCCGGCTCCCGCAGCCGCGGCCCGGGCCAGGCGAGGAGGGGCCCGCAGCCCGCCTCTCCCGCCCGGCGTCGCTGTCTCTCACCTAGACTCAGAGGCTCGGGCCTCGCTTTCCCCCTGGCCGTCCAGCGATGTCTCCGCCGCCGTCGCGCTCTCCTCACTCGCTCCTCCACCACCCCCGACCGGCTGCTGAAGAGCGGACGGGTAGTGGCACGCCCATTGGCTGCGGCCCGCACTCGCGTCAGCCTCCCCGACCCGGACCTCGCGATGTGACTGGCTGGCGCGGAGCCTCTTTTCCACGTCTTGTCCGGATTGGCCTGTCTTGTCTCTCGCGCCCCCTTACCGGGAGGATACCTCGACCCCCCCTCCTCGCCTCGCCCTCCCACCCCCTCAACCCCGTTTCCATCTGGGCGGGCTGGGGGCGGGAGCGGGCGCGGGTGGGACGCGAACGGCCAATGGGAGCGCCGAAAGAGGGCCGGGAGGCGGGCTCTGCCGCCGGCCGGCCCAAGCAGGAAAGTTCAGCCAATGGGCGCGCGCCCCACATCCCGGGCTCAGGAGCGCCTCTCTGGCCGCTAGCGTTCCGGCGGGTCGCGCCCAGGGCCACACCCGGCTGGCGGTGGCGCGGGAGAGGTACCCGCTGGAAGGGTGGGAGAATGCGGCGAGGCCCGTGCGGGAGAGCGCGGGCGGCCATTGTGGCGTGCTCCCGCACCGCCTACGCGGGGTCTGTGAGCGGGGAGTTGTCGCTCGGTGGTGGACTCCCGGAACCTCGGCGCGATGCTTTGTAGGGAGCGAGCAGAGCGTGCGCCTCGTCCAGCCCCGTGGACCAAATCAGGCCGCAGTGCAAAACTTCCCGCTGGTGAGAGAAGTTGAATAACGGTTACCTCAGGGGGATGGGAGGGCCACAAGGGAACCTACGGGGAGCTGGAAACGTTCTGTCTCTCGATCTGGGTGGTATCCGTATGTAAAAATGTACCCAGCCGTACAGTTCAGGTTAGTGCACTCACGACACTTTAATATAGAATATTGTATAATCCCTCTTTTATAAAAAAAAAATAAAAGGATTGTGAGAATAACTGTAATAACATTCCCATGACGGTGAGACTCCCGCGGTATCAACAGTCTCACTAGGATTTAGCCAGCCATCGTTCAAAAACTGCAAATCAGAGGAGGAAAAAGAAAAGGATTGTTGAGAATTTTAAATGAGTGAAAGCTCTGGGCACAGAGACTTAGCGCGCACGGGTTGATACTTCAGGATGCGCGAAGATGGTTCCGAGTGATTTTTCTTTGAGGGTGTAGGGCTTGTTTCAGTGCCTGGCCCCATTAGTGGCCCCAAAGCACCCATTCTGCCTCACCTAGTTGGCAACTGCAATAATTTACCGAGCTGCCTACTTTGTGGCCGACCAGAGCTCCGAACCCAGGAAATTTTCATTGACATACCATGGCTTCTGCCCTGGAGGAGCTCACCGACCAGCCCAGCGGGCCAGGTACAGTTATTCCTGCAGGAGGGCCCAGGACCACAAAGCCAACAAAGCCGCTTGCCCTCAGGGATGAGGCATTCCCATAGGTGACGCCAGATAGTGTGTGCCTAGAACCCAGTCCAGAAGCAGAATTGTGAAATCGCCGGGCCAAGGTGAAACACTTGTTACAAATGGGTCAATAATCACCTTTCCAGAACAAACATAAGACCTGTGGGCCAAATTCTAGCTTGTGAAAGAGCACGCGCCCGCAGCAAAACAGATTACATGATTCATATTTACTACTTGAGTCATTAAGCGGTTCAATTCAGATAAATGCCTTGGTTTAAAGTACCTGCCCCCGAACTAGGCGTGTAAAGTCAGGTAAGACAGTATTTTTCCATAGAGCATAGGGTATAAGAGGAAGACCTCAAATGGATCATTCCTATATAATTCAGGGTGAGGGAATATATATAAAGAGGATCGAGCCCAGCCTAGGGAATTGAGGGTCATATTCTCAGAAGAACTGAGTCCACCACTGCTGAGATTTATCGGCATGTGCAATTCAGACACTATTTCTGGAGAATACTTTCATTGCAGATTTTTTAGTTTCTGTGCAAACATCTTGATTTTTTTCAATAGATAGATAGATACAAACTATTACTTAGTTCTGAGGAAAACACATGAAGAAATTAAGTAATTGCTGAATGAGTACATTATGAAATTCAAAAATAACTAGGTTTGAGAGCATCAAGGCATCTCATTTGATTAAAGTCATTGTGTATGTAACATGCACCTCCAGCAGAGACACTCCCCACCACAGGCCCCCCAAGATGGGCTTTCTGAAGGAGGACTTAAAATTAAAACAATGGTTCACTCTCCAACATGGTACAAACTCACGGGGAGGGCATGTTGTTGGATTGGCCAGTGTCCCTCAGTGCACCATCATTCTTAAATGGATCCAAAGAATTCATATATCTACAAAGAGTGAGTAATAGTCTCCACAAAAGGTGATGAAGGATTTTGCCTAGAGTCTAACCTATAAAATGTAGTAATACCAAAGAAAGTAATCATTCATTCAAATGCTTTCCCCATCTTTCAACAAGAGGCCTGAGAATTGGGCTGCCATATATATTGGAATCAACTGCCTTGTAATTTTATTCAAATATAAAATACTGTATGTGCTTTTGATCCTTGCTATAGAAACACCGTTCTGTAAACAAAGGTAAATTACACCAAACAAAAATAATTTAAACCTATTAAAAAATAGTTTACAACCTAAAGAGAAATACCATGTATTACTGAGAAAACATGTAAGAATAAACCCAGAAACACATATGCTACACATACCAGTATCTCAGATCTCTGCCTATAGGCCCAGCCAAAACAAGAATAATAAAAGCATCTTTTTTTCTCTCTAAATATAGATTGGCAGGGGTGCCTGGCTGGCTCAGTCAGTAGCACATCCAACTCTTAATCCCAGGGTTGTGAGTTCAAGCCCCATGTTGGATATGGAGATTACTTAAAAAGAAAGAAAGAAAAAAAAAAAAGAAAGGAAGGAAGGAAGGAAGGAAGATTGACAGGATAAAGACATTTATAAAAATTCTTTGAATTGTGACTCTTGTAAGTTTGGTCCTGGTTACCCATTGGTATTGTTTTTTTAATTTTTTTTTTAACGTTTATTTATTTTTGAGACAGAGAGAGAGCATGAATGGGGGAGGGTCAGAGAGAGAGGGAGACACACAGAATCTGAAACAGGCTCCAGGCTCTGAGCTGTCAGCACAGAGCCCGACGCGGGGCTCGAACTCACGGACCGCGAGATCATGACCTGAGCCGAAGTCGGACACTTAACCGACCGAGCCACCCAGGCGCCCCACCCATTGGTATTATCCATAGGTTGCTAGTCTTTGTTTTCCTTGTCTGTCTTTTGGGGTATTTATCATAAGGGGGAAAAATCGTAAGATGGGATATTCCTTTCATCTTGTTCTGTCTTCAGAGTTTGGCTTTAGTTCTCCACCAGCTGGAAGGTACAAGTGTTGGCTTGAGTCAGGTAACCAGACAAACAGGCTGGCAACCCAAGATACAACATGACAAGCAGCATTCTCTTTGTCCAACATTACCAGCTCCTAAGGAAGGTTGTCTTAATGAGAGGTCCCTGTCCATGAGGGGGCTTGTTGCCTCACCTTCATTAGTGTTAGGAAACTCTCATCCTAATGTCATCCACCCAATACACAAATTAGCTGGTCTATAGTTGGAAGCATCTCATCTTCCCACAGATAACAAGAGACATCAGGTTCATAAACACTGTTCTTACCTTAAGCCTGTGACAATGAAAGTCTGCGTTCTTAAGCTGACTCTGGGAATGAACTTACTGGATTTGGGGAGGGCTGCATCTTTTGCACTCCTTGGGGACTCCTCTTATGTCTATGGTTAAGGGATAAAAGGCTTATTGATTTAAAAAAAATTTTTTTAATGTTTATTTTTGAGAGAGACAACGCAAGTGGGGGAGGGGCAGAGAGAGAGGGAGACGTAGAATCCAAAGCAGGCTCCAGGCTCTGAGCTGTCAGCACAGAGCCTGATACTGGGCCTGAACTCATGCACCATGAGATCATGACCTGAGCTGAAGTCAGATGCTTAAGCTATTGAGCCACTCAGGCACCCCAGGCCTACTGATTTTAAACCATAAAGAGGAATACTGTTTTTTGATTCAAATAGGTATATTTTCTGAATTAAGTCAAACAGAGAAAGACAGTACCATGTGATTTCACTTATATGTGGAATCTAGAAAACAAAACAAATGAACAGACCCTTCAATACAGAGAACAAACTGGTGGTTACCAGAGGGGAGATAAGGGTAGGAGTGGCAAAAGGGATTAAGAGGTAGAAACTTCCAGTTATATAATAAGGCATGGAGATGAAAAATACAGCATAGGGAATATTGTAATAGTGTATAGTGATAGATGGTATCTACACTGTTGGTGAGCACTGAGTAATGTATAGAATTGTTAAATCAAAATACCTCTGAAACTAATATAACACAACATTGTATGTCAATTATACTTCATTTTAAAAAGACAGTATAGGGGCGCCTGGGTGGCTCAGTCGGTTAAGCGGCCGGCTTCGGCTCAGGTCATGATCTCTCGGTCCGTGAGTTCGAGCCCCGCGTCAGGCTCTGTGCTGACAGCTCAGAGCCTGGAGCCTGTTTCAGATTCTGTGTCTCCCTCTCTCTGACCCTCCCCTGTTAATGCTCTGTCTCTCCCTGTCTCAAAAATAAATAAAACGTTAAAAAAAAATTTTTTTTTAAATAAAAAGACAGTATACTCTTGAATATTTAGACTTTTATCTTTTTTAAAAAGGTTTTCCACAGAGCTCTCATCCCTAAATAAACGCCCTCTTGATACTGATAGGAAGAGCAAATTAAAAAATTAACAAGGCAAAGATAACTCTCATATAAGTTAGTAAGTTTTATGTTTCTGAGTTTATACCTAACTTATGGCTGAGATTTAAAATGAAAACTCTAAGATCTCTTTTTGCAGGTCTGTGTCTAGGTGTATATGTTATGTAATATGATATTTTTCTACCTTCATATGATATTGCCAAAATTACTCTGTAAAAGAGCTCTATTTAGTCAGGTAAAAAAAAAAAGCACTTGTATAAATTAAGTATACCCAAAACTCAGAAATACAGAAACTAACCCAAGTGTTTTTCAAGTTCACAATATCTAGAACAATTTTTGGTAAATAAAAGCTAGTTGGTTTAATAAAAACAATCATGTCTTCAGAGTTGTAAACATTAAACATAAATGAAGACATACAACTTTTTCTACTTGGGTTTACTAATCCAATGAGTTTATCTCTACTAGATGTTTAAGATTGTAAAATTATAAATTCAGTTTAAAAATAAGATGTACAATAAAAATAAATTCTTTATGTCAAACACAGCAGTACAAAATAAAACTTGGAGAGAGCCATATGTTTTCACTTTTAAGTTCTTTCCTTCTATGATTTTTTTTTTTTAATTTGGCTGATTTATCTACAGAAGAATAACTTAAGATTATGCTACCTTTGTTTCAGTAAGCAAAGTATTGTGTCTACTTAAAAGTAGTTTCCAAAATCTTTTTGGAAACTTGAAACCTTGAAGTTATATTAAGTTAAATTGTGGATATTCATTGAATATCTAGATCATTTTAAAATAAGGAAATATACTAAAACATTAATTGCTGAACAAAAGTTTTTACACTTTTGGCTTCTTAATTTTTATAGAGAGAAAAAAGATATTTAAGATAGTAAACATATCTTTTACCACCTTAAAAAATTGTACTATGAAAAAGCATAAGTCTCTAAAAATTATAAATTTTTATAATTATAATTTATAATTATAATTATGTAGTCACAAGTTTACTAACCTATTGCAGGATGTTAATATATAATAGTTCACAATTACTTGCTTCCTGATTTTCACTGGAAAATAAAGGTTACTAATGGTTAAAATTTATAATCTATATATGAAAATAAAACTACTAAAAATAATAACAAAGGGAAAAAAACCTTTGTGTACAAAGTATAGGAGGAGAATGGGATGTGTTTTTAAATAAAGAGTGTATGATGAATGTAGGATGTGTTTTTGGAAAAAAAAAGGAGTAGTTTGTCTAAAGTAAAATGACTAAGTGTTCCAGAATAAGAAAGAGAAAAGGAATAAGACAAAATCTAAATGGATGTAGAAAATTGCAGTTTTGTGGAAAACAAATTTTATGTTACAAGGTCAAAGCTAGCCAAAATTAAATGGATCAAATATAAGAGTTTTGTAAAATGACCTCAATAATATAGAAAATGAATTTAATTTTCTCCCCATTAAAATGACAGTTTCTTAGATTATTGGTCTGCTTTTAATAAGAGATTATAAAAGGTTTTTCTTTTGTGTTATCTGCCAAGGAAATAAAGATTTTATGACTTATCGGAATAATTTCCTGTACTTCACGTTGTCTTTGTCAGATCTGATTACTTAGGAAAACTGAGTCTTCGATACGAAAGGAGCTGAGGGTTTGTTTGTTTTTTTAACAATTATATGACTTTCTATATTTACCTTTAAAATCTTTTAATTGCCACTTTAATTAGATCAATAGCTAAGCATTTTGTCCCTGGGATACTACTTAATGGAGTATTTTTTTTTTTAACTACTTTTTTTTAACGTTTATTTGTTTTTGAAACAGAGAGAGACAGAGCATGAACAGGGGAGGGGCAGAGAGAGAGGGAGACACAGAATCTGAAACAGGATCCAGGCTCTGAGCTGTCAGCACAGAGCCCGACGCGGGGCTCGAACTCACGGACCGTGAGATCATGACCTGAGCTGAAGTCCAATGCTTAACCAACCAAGCCACCTAGGCGCCCCCTTAATGGAGTATTTTAAACGTTTAAGTGTTTTTGACAAATTTCCCCAAATCAAATTCAAAATGAAGTCTTTTGACCTGGAACCAACTTTGGAATTTCTATAAGGGTCCCTAGGTGATCTCAAAGAGTTGTTGTCTACCCTTATGAAATGAGATTAAACTAATCAGCTTTTTTGAGATGTTAATTGTATGAGAAACATTGTCAAATACAAGTGATAATTAACTTTCTTTAGATCTTATTTGTGTATGTTACCAATATTTCAAAAATTGTACAAAATTCCTAGGAATCTGTGAGTGTCCTTACAGTCTGTATAATCAGTCATAATTCTAATTATTACTTGAAAACATTGCATGTCACAGAAATAAACAAATGTTCTTTGTTAATTGTATCATTTTTTAATAGTGAACTCTCAGCAGATCTTTAACCATGGCTATTTTTAAGTCTTTTGTCATTCATAAATCATTATTGCTTTACTCTTGATTGTTCTCTGAGAACACTTATAGTCAACTACAAGCAAAACTGCTTCATCTCTAAAGAGATCATGGAAAGGACGCTGACAAGTACTCTAAAATACAGGTTTCTGATAACTCTAAGATTATATCACTAAAGGGGATATGAATTTCTAGAATTCTTTTTAAAAATTTTCTTAATTATTTTTTATTTTAGAGAGAGAGAGAGAGAGAGAGAGAGAGAGAGGGCAAGTGAGAGGGGCAGAGAAGGGGAGAGAGGAAGAGAGAGAGGGAGAATCTTCAGCAGGCTCAATGTTTGGCACAGAGCCTAATGCAGGGCTTGATCCCACAGCCCTGGGATCATGACCTGAGCTGAAATCAGGAGACAGACACTTAAACCAATGAGCCATCTGGGCTCCAGAATTTCTAGAATTCTAATGGAGAAACTGATTGGTTCATAAAACTGCTAACCCAAGATCAAGCAAACAGAAAGTAAATAGATGGGGGCTCCTGGCAGGCTCAGTTGGTAAACCATGCAGGTCTTGATCTCAGGGATAGGAGTTCAAGCCCCACTTTGGGCATAGAGCTTATTTGAAAAAAAAAAAAGAAAGTACATGAATGAACTGATGATGATGATTACAGTTTTATGACTTCTTATTTAAAGCATTGTTGGACCTTTAATATTTTGTCTTCCAGATTTAAGAAAACCTTTTTCTCTCTTTTTCTGAAGCTATCTGTAACTTATCTCAATTTGATAGTCTATGCCTTTGTGAACAAAACTTAAAATATTTATCTTTTTCTCTCTGATCCCTCCAAAATTTAGAGGCTCTTCATAAATATTCTTATTCATGATGATATAGTTGTTTTCATAGGTTCAATGAGAATCTGTTCTCTTTATAATAGAACATGATTGGAAATATTGATTACACTATCAAGGCTTGGACTGTAATGTCATATTTGACAATGATGTACATAGACTCAAATGTGACCAGATGGATTTAAGGAACTAAGGTTGACTTTAGGGAGCTAATGCTTATAAAGCCTCTTGAAATACCAGCCCCATATCTTGTTTACAGGATTCCCAGCCCTACAGGTGAATAAGGAAGGTTACTTCTTGGCAGGCCCAAAAACCTTAACATGTATTGGGTGCTTGAGAAGAGAGGAATTCACCCAAATCTATGTATGCTACAGGCAAAGTGTGATAGCAAATTCTTGGCTTCATATCTTAGCCTTAAATGGCTTTTAAAGGCTCAATCTAAGATTCCTTATTAAAAGTTCCAACAGAACAGACTTGAAAAGAACCTATGTGATAAATCACTGTTCTCGCCACACTTATGTAAATAATCAGGCCAAGTTTAATGAGACTAAACTTATTTTACAAACAAAATAGTTTCACTGTAATTATATTTAATAAAAATGGGATTGACTCTAGAGAGAAAACTACATTTCCGTGAAAAGCTATCCACTCTTACAATGAAGATTCTAGCCCTGAGTGCCTGGGTATCTCAGTCGTTAAGCATCTGACTTCGGCTCAGGCCATCATGACTTCACGGTTGGTGAGTTTGAGCCCTGCATCCGGTGAGCTCATGCCCTGCTTCGGGTGAGCACTGCTTCTGTCTCTCCCTCTCTCTCTCTCTGCCCCTCTTGGGAGTCTTTCTCTCTCTCCCCCTCACTCACTCATTCCCTCTCTCTCTCAAAAAAATAAATAAATAAAAAGACTCTAGCCCTGTTTATTGTCTTCGAGGTTTAGTTATCTGACTACAAATTGGTCTGGATCCTGAAATTCTAGTTTCCTCCAGTATGTGGCCACAACTCTCCAAACTAACATTTACCATTTTTCCCACCCTTCTGACTTGATATCACAAAGAATGATTTTCCCTTTTCCCTTAGTCCTACAAGCTAAAGCTGGATGACCTGATATAAACTTCAGAAAATCACCACAACAGATCACAGATAAACAACCTTCATGTCTACTCATGTGGGCCACTCAGAAAATTCACTGGAACACCCAGTAAATGTAACAAGGGACATTCAAACTACAAACCAGGAAATTTGTCAAATTACAACTGACATCTTCATTCTACCATATAAAGAAACTTCTTGCTTAAATCTTAAGCTGTCCTCTGGACTCAGAAACTAAGTTTTTAACCATTAATATTTGTTTTTCTTTAGTTTCTGTGAAAAATACCCCTCAGTAAATGCCTGATTGCTCATATCGTGTGGAGATTGCTGGAGATGAACAGCTACCCTCATCTGCACCATTGCGTCCTGAATGGACAGCTCTTTAAATGAACGGACCTATCCTCAAGACTAAGAGACTAAATCACTGAGAAATAGAATAGAAACTCAGATTCTGGACCATGAATCTTTTGGGGGAATTGTCAAAGGGGGAGAAGGAAAGAAGGCAGAATATGCCACTTTGGCATAAGGACTATTTTGAACTGAAGGCACTTCAAAAACAGCAGATGCAAAGAAGGGTAGTCTAATCTCCCCTGTTCTTCCTGAAAGCAGGAGATAAACACTCCTGTGTGAAAGTGTGCTCCCTATACCAGGAAAAAAGGAACATTCTTCAATGGGGGGAATCAAAGCCAAGAGAATCCTGTATAAATAGACCATGTTAAAATAACACTTATCTTCCTTTAGCCTCCCCGTATGGTGTAGTTAACTTTTCCACAATTGCCTTGTTTTTTTCAAGCTAATGTAAAAGCGTGTGGGTTTGCCATTTCTGTGGGTCTTTCTTATGAGCGGTCCCATGTCATATAAAATATCTAAGTTTATATACTTTTCTCCTGTTAATCTGTCTTATATCAGTTTAATCTCAGGCCTGGCTAAAGTAGAGGTAAAATTTTGCCTCCCCTACATTCTCAACTATCTCCTCTATTGATTAAAGTGTCCTGGTAGCTCACAGATGTTGGAAAGAAGAGGAACAGTATTTGTAACATTCTTGATACACTGTCTGTTATCTTTTGCAAGAATAATTGTGAAAAAAAGAAGCCATCTTGCTGGTCAGTTTCTTTCCTCGTTTTTCCCCTTTTTTGTGGGTGGCATTGTCACTGTTCAGACCTCGTTTGGGGGCAATGAGGGTCTCCCTGAGACCTGGAGACTATTCTTTTCTTTTTCCTGTCTCCTTTTTTTCTTTTTCTTTCTTTCTTTCTTGGAGATTAACTCTCTTTGTACATAAATCAGGACAGAGCTCCTGTAGCTGCCCAAAAATGGGGATGACTAGATGATCATCTGTATTCCAGCATCACATGTGTCCAAAGTGTCAGCCATACACTCTGACTCACCTACTTCCTGGATTTGGGTGGTGCTTTTTGAGAACTCTGCATTAAGTCTCTAAAGATAAGTGCTGTCACATCCTTGAGCTTCTAAGGAGAGGTCTGCTTCCAGAAATATTTGCAAACAAAGGCCCCAAACTGGGAGAACCTCAGGCAGAAAACCACACCTATCTATAAGAATTTGTCATTAAATACAAAGGTGTGACTCTTCAAGGAACTAAGATTTACATTTGATGCAGTCTCTAATCTCTTACTCTCCAGAGCAGAGTGCACAGATTAGTTTTCCATAAACAAAACCAGTTCATTAATGTTATATTTATTAGAGCAGCCAATTGCAGGGTTTTTTCTCATGAATTAGGCAATGGTTGGCTTGAGAATAAGAAGGCATAGTGATTAAGAGCCCTGACACCAGAACTGAACTCCTGGGTGTAGAATCCTAGCAACACCACTTACCTAGTGACCTTGGGCAAGTTAATCCTCTATACCTCAGTTTCCCAGGGGTAAAATGGAAATGACAATAATAGCACCTATCTCATGGGGGTGTTGTGAAGCTAAGTGAGTTAATATTTTAAAGCACTTAACACATGATAAGCCCTATCTAAACACTTACCTTTAAAATTGTTAAATCTTTGAAAAAAGTGCAAAAGACTTCCTAGAGCCAATAATAATGCCTATCTTCTAGTTTTTGAAGATTTACTAAGTGCCAAACACTTTGAAGATACTATTTACAAACCTCACAACAAGGTAGGTCTTACTGTCTCCATTTAACAGATAAGGAAATAGATTAGGGGATCTAATTAAATTGCCTAAGAGCATATACAAGATAGCAGAGTTGGGAATTCTAATATCATGTGTCTAATTCCAAAGCATGCACCTTTCTGTTGTGCAGCATTGTTTCCTTAAACTTCTTACCCATCTCCTGCATTTATTTATAATCCACTCTATTTTAAGGACGCCTGGGTGGCTCAGTCAGTTAGGTGTCTGACTTCAGCTCAGGTCATGATCTCGCTCTTTGTGAGTTAGAGTCCCAGTCAGGCTCTGTGCAGACAGCTCTGAACCTAGAGTCTGCCTCAGATTCTGTGTCTCCCTTTCTCTCTGTCCCTCCCCTGCTCACGCTCTGTCTCTCTCAAAAATAAACATAAAAAAAAAAAAAAAAGTTGTTTGGGGGGGGGCGCCTGGTTGACTCATTTGGTTAAGCATCCCACTTTGGCTCAAGTCACGATCTCACAGTTCACGAGTTCGAGCCCTGTTTCTGGCTCTGTGCTGACAGCTCACATTCCGTGTCTCCCTCTCTCTCGGCCCCTCCCGGCTCACTCTTTCTCAAAAATAAATATAAAAAAATTTTTTTTAAGTTTTTTTTTATATCCACCCTATTTTAGAACTGGTCTTCAGAGTCACTTTGGCCATACCCTCTGTCCTATCACAAATAGGTAAATTGAGATTATAAGAAGTTAAGTGGCTTTCCCAAGACTACATAATTATCTAATAACTGTTAAATAGCCATTGAATGCCAACCAAGCATTTGCTGATAAGGAAAGTTATGTACATTGCTTATCAGAGTGACTTTTCACATTACAAGCAATCAACCCTAGCTATTTTTATCATTGTTCATTTGTTCATTCATTCATTTAACAAGCATTTATTAGGCATTTCTTACAAATCAGGTACCTGGGAATAAAACAATGAACAAGATAGGATTCCTTTTGAAGCTCACACTAACTGTCCCATCTGGGAGCCACTTAGATATATGTGACTATTGAGCACTTGAAATGTGGCCAGTCCAGATTGCAATCTGCTAATATGCAATATGCTAGTTCAAAAAACACATAGGAATCTGAAGGCATAGTACCAGAAAGTAAGCTAAACTACTTCATTAATAAATTTTATATCAGGTACATGTTGAAATGACAATATGTGGGATATAATGGGTTAAATAAAAATATGAAAATCTTTTCATCTGTTTTTAATGTGGCTAGTAGAAAAGTTAAAACTACATGTGGGTTGTGGTAGGTTTCTATTGAACAGCATCAGTCAAGATGGCAAAAAGAGATAAACACAATAAAATATAAGTGCTATGAGAATAGTCAATAGAATATTCTATGGGGGGGGGGGTGTCTGGGTGGTTCAGTTGGTTAAGCATGTATTTCAACTCAGGTCATGATCTCACAGTTTGTGAGATTGATCCCTGTGTTGGGCTCCATGCTGTCAGCACAGAGGCTCCTTGAGATTCTCTCTCTCCCTCTCTGCCCTTCCCCTGCACTCACACACTCTCTCTCTCTCTCTGTCTCTGCCCCTCCCCTGCTCTCTCCCTCAAAATGAAGTTTTTAAAAACTAAAAGGATATGCAATGGGAACTCAGAGGAGCAACTGCCTTGGTGACTTAAGAAAGGCAAGCAGGGGGGCACCTGGGTGGCTCAGTCGGTTGAGCGGCCAACTTCGGCTCAGGTCATGATCTCGCAGTCCATGAGTTCGAGCCCCGAATCAGGCTCTGTGCTCACAGCTCGGAGCCTGGATCCTGTTTCAGATTCTGTGTCTCCTTCTCTCTGACCCTCCCCCATTCATGCTCTGTCTCTCTCTGTCTCAAAAATAAATAAACGTAAAAAAAAAATTTTTTTTTTAAAAAGAAAGGCAAGCAGGGTTGCTGGAGGGGTTGTGGGAGCAGGGGATGGGCTAAATGGGTAAGGGGCATTAAGGAATCTACTCCTGAAATCATTGTTGCACTATATGCTAACTAACTTGGATGTAAATAAATAAATAAATAGAAAAATAAGTAGGTTCCAGGCTCTGAGCTGTCAGCACAGAGCCTGACGTGGGGCTGGAACTCATGGACTGCGAGATTGTGACCTGAACTGAAGTCGGAGGCTTTAACTGGGCCACCCAGGCGTCCTCTCTGTAACGCTTTTTTTTTTTTTTTACATATTTATTACTTATTTATGTGACTATGTTTAAAATATTTGCTAGGGATGAGAAAAGAACAAATTATTAAATTCATATTTAATTATTGGTCCACTAATGAATTTTATTTTTCTAGAACTATATCTTACTCTCACAAACCTTGAAGGATAAAAAGTCTTGTGCTAAGGTGAGAGTGAAGAATCTTCATCTAGCCAGTTAGAGCAGAAATCTGGTCCCTGAGGGGAGAGGTCAGTGCACAGACTGACAGGTATGAAGTCTGATAATATAAAGTTTAGGGAAGGATGTGAAGAAATAGGAACTCTTTCATTAATTGCTTATAAATTAGTACATTGCATTTTGAAAAGCAATTGGCAGTTTGTAATAAAATTGAAAATGGAGATTTCATAGAACTCAGCCTTTGGATTTCTCTATCCCCGAACAGTGCTTTGCAAAGCCAAACTCAAGCACCCCAGGCATGTACAGGAGGAAAATAGAAGAGCTTCTTATTGCATATATATTTTTTAATGTATTTATTTAAAAATGAAAAAGAAATTGAGCTTTACTAAAATTTAGTGTAAGGATTGAAGCTGGTGCCTTCATTCAGGGTGAATTTCAGAAGTCATATGGATTATGGATGCTGACAATTCCCAAATGTAAACATCCAGGCTTATCTTCTCCCCTGAACTCTGCCTACTATGTATCTTTACTTGAAAGTATACGATTACATGAAAAAGATGGGAAGAGTAGGAAGTTAATAAATTTGTAAATAAAATAGATGTATCAAGGGGCGCCTGGGTGGCTCAGTCGATTGAGCATCCAACTCTTGATTTCGGCTCAGGTCATGATCTCACGGTTCATAGGATCGAGCCCTGTGTCAGGCTCTGTGCTGACAGTACAGAAGCCTGTTTAGGATTCTCTCTCCCTCTCTCTCTTCCTCTCCCCCACTCTCTTGCGTGCACGCTTGTGCTCTCTCTCTCAAACTTTAAAAACTTTTTTTAAAAAGAGATTGCATTATATGCACTTTATTTAGGTTTATTAAGGTAAATGACAAAATTCAAGTGACTGTTCTCTCACTACCATGGGCACAGCACAGAAATGGGGACCAGAATGGAAGGGAAACTGAGTCGAGGCATTGAGACCCTGACTAGGATCAGACCCTAGAGAAGAGGAATGTAAGGAGGGATTAACTGCTCATCCCCAGTGTAAAGGTAAGGAAATATCCCACCCTCTACCTAGTCCTGGGGAGAATACACACAAGTCAGGCACACAGTCTAAATACAGGCGTGTCTGTAGTAATAAAACAAAAATTCTGCCAGTCAAAAATTACTCATCCCGTTTCTTTACAGTCACGTGTTTAGACTGTAATAATCACACAAAAAACTATGGGTGATAAAGTTTGGACAACAAAGAGGAAACAAATATTTGTAAACCTTAGTTTTCATTCTGGCTTATTACATAATAAAATGCTCTGCATTCTTTTGGTTGACTCATTAACACAGTATAGTTTTCAATACACAGGGTTTGGTGAGCTTTGAGTAGTAAAAAGCTCTCCACTGCAATAGTTACTAAAATTTATTGACAACCAGGTTAGAGTAATGTTGGCCAGAAGAACTTGAAGTTCAAGGCGAAGTCTTAGAAGTTAGTTGTATTATGTTGTATTATCAGGGAGAGAATCATGTTCTTTCTTTCAGGTTTCAGTAAAAACCTGGTGGAAGCTAGATTTTAGAGTAATTGTTTAATGGTATTGTACCCTAATGTTTCCAGAATACAGGCACAGCTCTTACTTAATAAAAACATCAAAGGGCCTAAGGGAATCTCACTTTTGATTTTTTTTTTAAGTTTATTTATTTTGAAAGCGAGAGAGAGCAGTGAGAGCGCCCACGCAAGTGAGGGAGGGGCAGAGAAAAGGAGACACAGAATCCCAAGCAGGCTCCATATCAGTCCAGAGCCCAATGCGGGGCTCAGCTCATGAACTGTGAGCTCCTGAGCTGAGATCAAGAGTTAGACACTCAACCTACTGCACCACCCAGGCACCCCGGGAATTTTACTTTTGCAACTGGTATTCATAATATTCAAGAAAGTAACAGGGATGCTAAGGTATCAGAAATAGGTTTTATTGTATAAAGCAAGCATGATGTTCCTGGAGGTCTGCTAGGAGAGCTGGCTGCCAGGAGGCCTAATGGACTGGAACAACAATGTGGATAAAAGGACGGAGGTGTGTAGGAGTTAGAGGGGGAACCCATCAGATCGTAGGCTCCGAATTTGAGATTTGCTAGTCCAGAAAGTATAGTTTGGACCTTGGGAGGAGCACGTTCTCAGTGAGAGATTTATAACTAAATTTTCTGAGGTTGATGCAATTGGCCTGGATGCCAGTTGATTGATTTATAATTAGGGGATATATATTTCTTGTCACAGTATGCTCATTTGACCTCTTCAGAGCTTTCCTTTTCACAGGACCACAGTCCCCTCTAGGCTGAGTCAGCAATCCAAAAGTTGTTGGGTAAACAGAGAATTCTTACCCAGACCTGAGGCGAGTTTCAGCCCACTCAGGCCTGGAGAAATATTCCTGACCAACGGAAGAACATTTTTCTTATATTAGACACTCTGTCAGATTTTGCTTTTCTGAATCTAATTATATTTTTGGAATAATTTTAGATATACTAAAAAGTTGCAAGGTTAGTACTGAGGGTTACCTTCATTCATCTAGTGCCCCCTAATGTTAACATCTTACATAATCGTGGTACATTTGTCAAAACTAAGAAACTCACATTAGTATAATGCTATTAACCATGGACTTTATTCCAATCCTACCAGTTTTTCCATTAATGTCATTTTTCTATTCAAGGATCCAATCCAGGATCCCACACTGCATTTAGTTACCATGTTTTGCTTAATCCTCTCCAATCTTGCACAGTTTCTCAGTCTTTCCTTGTCCTTTGTGACATTGACATTTTTGAGGAGTACAGGTCAGATATTGTGTAGAATGTCCTTCAGTTTGGGTTTTTCTTATGATCACACTAGATTATTAAGTTTGGAGGAAGCTTACAACAAAGGTGAAGTGCTTTTTCTTCCCATCATATCAGGAGATATATGATATCAATGTAACCTATCACTGATAATGTTAACCTTACCCACTTGTTTAAGATGGTACTTGCCAGTTTTCTCCACTTGGAATTACTGTTTTTCTTTCCTCTATTCCGTGCTTTGGAAGCAAGTCACCAAGTCTAGCCCACACCCAAGGAAAGGGAGAATCAGCTCAACTTCCTGGAGAGGGGAGTAGCTACAAATATTGTCTTGAATTCTTCTGTAAAGAAAATTTGATTCTTCTCTGGCACTTACCTACCTACTTATTTATTCAATTGTTTATATTAGTATGGACTCATGGATATTTATTCTTTGGATTATAATAGAATACTATTATTACTTTGTGGTTCAAATTGTTCCAACTTTGGCCAAATTCTTCCAGATTTGAGAGCTCTTTCAGGTTACTTCCTGTGTCCTTTTGTTGGAGAATGTTATTTAGGAACCAAGATTTGGGTGCTGGACGTGCTCATTGCTACTGAGTTGCCACTGCTTCCAGGTCTACTCAATGAACAGAGCTAGCAAATAAGTGTGTGTTTGTTTACATACACACAGATATTAACCCATATAAACACATATCTATATTTGTTTCTGTATCTATATGAATATATATTAAAATGAACATGAGTTCATATAGACATCTCCAATTCTAATATAGCACTACAGAATTCATTCTAGCCTTCTCTCCTTGATTGTTTCTTAATTTCTTTCTTTAAAGTGAGAAATCTGGCTCCCGTTGTCTTTAATTTATTTATTTTATCCTAGTAGATAAATAAAGCAGTTTCAGAAATGCTGACCCTTACCAACTATAGTGTTTATATCTGTCCTTTTTGTCTTTAGCCTTAAAGTATCCAGTCCAAATATGGTTTTCCAAAGTTCCTTAGGTCAGCTTCTGTTTTCCCCACTTCCTTCAGTGAGGTTATATCATATATTTGTAATACAATCAGATTCATTTGTCACTGCATTCCATCCTGAGATCCTTGGATATCCTGTTGACTTTTTTTTTATTTGCATGTAAAAAAGTTCACTATTTGTGATGTATAATTTTGTGGGTTTTGACAAATGCATTAAGTCATAGGTCTACAACCATAGTATCATATAGAATAGTTCCATCATCCTAGAAACTCCCTTGTGCAGCCCCTTTGCAGTCTGAACTACTTTAAAATACTAAGTTTCTTCTATTGATTCATTCATTTAAAGGACACAGCTGTCCTTAGAGTGCTGGAGACATTTTGCTAGCTTCTCATATGTGCTGAGTTGATAAGTTTAGGATTCAGAGGTCAGCATTCTTTCTGATCTCTAAGAATTTGGAAAGCTCCTCACTGCTGCTCACTCTGGCCATGTATTAACTAAATAGCTCATAAAACTGTAGTGACCAAAAACTTGCTTCCAAGAGACTCATTTTGGACTGTTCCATCTCTCTTGTAATATGAGTAAGATATGAAAAACCTTATTGGAAAGCAACGATATGTATCTAATCTATTACTTACAGTTGGTGAGGACTTTGTATTTATGTAATGAGCAACTCCCAGAGCAGTCTGTAAGGGTGCTGCTTGTTCGACACCAGAATCCTGCCTTCAAATTTCAAAAATGTTTCACTCAGTTTAGTTATCTGTCTGTAAGGACTCTGTACCTTTCTGGGCCAGCATCAGACCCTTTTAGACTTCTGAGAGTATGTGAAGCTATGGATCTCTCCCCCAGAAAAATTCATGAACCCTCTCCCCTAACCTGAAGATAGGGGACCCAACAGGGGTCCATGGATTCCAGATTAAGAATCTAGATCTGAACACTATAAGGCAAGTTGTTGAACATAACAAAGGATTTGCTGATAATAAATGAGTGTATTCTACTATAGAATTAAATGTACACATATACATTGTGATGGTTAATTTTATGTGTCACCTTGGCTAGGCTGTAGTACATAATTGTTTGGTCAAAACACTAGTCTAGATGTTCTGTAAGGGTATTTTTTAGATATGATTAATATTTAACTTAGTAGACTTTGGATAAACCAGCTTACCATTGGGGAGCCTAGGTGACTCAGTAGGTTAAGCATCCAACTTTTGGTTTCGGCTCAGGTCATGATCACACAGTTCATGGGATCGAGCCCATCATGCATCAGGCTCAATCTCTCTCTCTCTCTCTCTCTCTCTCTCTCTCTCTCTCTCTCTCTGTCTCTCTCTCTCTCTGCCCCTCCCCAGCTTGAGCTTTCTCTCTCTCTCTCTCTCAAAATAAATGAATAAACTAAAAAAAACAAAACAAAACAGATTACCCTCTAAAATGTGAGTGTGCCTCATCTAATCAGTTCAAGGTCTTAAGAGCAAAGACTAAGGTTTCCTAATGAAGAAGAAATTGTCCTCAAAACTGTAACATAGGAACCCTGCCTGAGTTTCTAGCTTGCTGCCCTACAGAATTCTCAAAACTGCAACTCAAACTCTTACCTGAATTTCCAGTCTGCCAGCCTACCTTACAGATTTCAGACTTGCCAGCCTACCCTCACTCGCAATTTTATGAGACAGTTCCTTACAAACACATACACAACAGACAGACATAAAACTCCAATGGGTTCTGTTCTCTGGAGAACTGTGGTTAATATATACATCAAAGTATAACAAATACACAGTGAATTTCCACAGAAATATCCAGTTCCCTTCTCACTATGAGAAATGGTAAAAACTCTTACTTAGTGTTTACATATTGCTTCTCTTTTGATCCAGTTCCAGTTCCTCTTGTCTTTGCAAGTCCTGGAGATTTTCTATGCTATGTCTCATGCTGTTCTTATTCTATGTCATTTTGCACTTGGATGTCCCATTGCTGCTATAACAATTAATGACAAACTTTGTGGCTTTAATGATAAAAAACACAAATTTATTATTTTACAGTTCTGGAGATTGAGTCAGATTGGGTGTCAGCAGGGATATGTTGCTTTTGGAGGCTTAAGGGAGAGGATCCATTTCCTTGCCTTTTCTGGTTTTGAGAGGCCACTAGCTTTCGTTGGTTAATGGTCCCATCACATCACTTCACCTTCTGCTTCTGTCATCACATTTCTTACTTTGACTCTGACCCTTCCTACCTCCGTTTTATAAGAACCTTTGTGATTACATTGGGCTTTCCAGGATAATCCAAAATAATCTCCCCATATAATGTCAATCTAACTTAATCATATCCAAAAGCAAAACAAAACAAACAAACAAAAAAACCTTTTTGCATATAAGTAACATTCACAGGTTCCAAGGATTAGGAAATGGATATTTTTGAGATACTCTACCATAAATGTCTTTTTTATTCCTAATTTATTTTGTATTTTATGTACTCCTTATTTTTATTCATAAAGTTATTGACAAAGTTCACTTTAAGGACTACTTTGATTAGTTTATTTTTCATAAGTTTATTCTTCTAATTCTCTGTAAAAGTATTTTTCACTTGTTAAACCCCAATTGTTCTCTCTTTTTCTGACTGCATAACTCCGAAGCATTTCTCTGTATACAGCTGAGACCTTTTACTTCTCTCTGAGTTTTATTTTGTCCTTTGTATGGCAGAGGAAGGACAGTCTAACAATTCTTTTGGTAAGAAAAATAAATTATTGATTAGTATTCTAACTGAAAATCAGTTTCCTCTCACTAGATAATGGTGTGTGGATAGGTAGTATGTATACTCAACTGATATTCTCCCCTTCATCTATACCCATAGAACCCTGATTTTGGTTTGGATGGCAATGTGCCAAGCCCCAGAGAATGAGATGAATTATGACTTACCATAATCATACCAGGATTTTTCAACTTCAGCATTATTGATGTTTGGGGCCAGGTACCTGTTTGTTGTGGGGGGTTGTTCTGTGCCTCGTAGAATGGTTAGCAACATCCCTGATCTCTACCCACTAGACGCCAGTAACATCTCTCACAAGTTTCAACAGGCAAAACTATTTCTAGAGATTGCCAGAAAGCAAAAATCACCTTCAGTTGAGAATCGCTGTCTTAAGACCAATCGTGACAATCCAGTTCTTTATCAGGGACTTATTTAGGGAAAGCACACGATCTATTTCTGGCAAAATGGAAGAAGTCTGTTTAAGTGTTGTGGCATAAAGAAGAAAAGTTCTGAGGAAGATTTTCCTTTCTGAAAAAAAAGAGAGAGCTAAAAAAATAACAAGGTCCTCAGAGTCCTTTCCCCCACCTTGCAGCCTGGGATGCTGGTATGTATGGATTTGAACTTTGGAGCTGTGGCAGCCATCTTGTGATTTTGAGTACAGCAGAAGAGAAGGATGGGAAGAGCCTGCATCCTTGATGACATAAACTGTGGAGCCAGCCTTGGAACTGACTACCTCTAGATACTAGATAGAATGTCTTTGTTTTGTGCCAGTCCCAGACTGTCCGTAATCAGTGTTGTGGCTGAATGGGCCCTTGTGCTTTTTATGATTGCAAGATGGCTTTCAGCAATAATCATCAAGAAACTTTGTAAAAATGAAGGCTGAGCACCTACAGGACCTGTAAATTCCATAGCACACATGGCACCACACAGCAAGGTTGTAGGCAGATAGACTGAGTGCACACTGGCCTGGGGTTCTGCTTTATTGGAGTTGAGGGCCGGGGCCTAGGCTTTCATGGGCTCACTATTAAATGGTGAATTTAAAACATAAGAGCAGGGATTTAAAGCACGGGAAGAGGAAAAACAAGTGGCCCAAAAGGTCAGTTATGGGAATCTACCAAGATTTTTGAAACAAAGGCGCCTTGGTACAGGGAAGGAGCCTGGTGGTTTCTGTATTTGTGTGTCTGACCTGTGTTTGAGATAGCCCTCTTTGAAGTGGGTGTCTCTTTGTAATGGTTGTCTCAGCAGTCAAAGCTTAAGTCAGGCACTTGTATTACAAAAAAGGGGGGGATATCAGGGGGCTTCACTACAGTTTTTGTTTGAAACATTTTTAGAGATTTTGTTATTTGTGGCCAAAAGCATCCTAACTGATAGAATTAAAATATGGTAGAAATAGAAAAACACATTAAACATTCTCCCCTTCCTAGTGACATACTGGAATGGTGAAAGTTTAGAGGGATGGGGGAATGTTTAAGAAGAAACATCTATAACTGTTTAAAATACTATGCAAGTTAGGTACTAAGGAACAGAATAAAAATTTCACGATACTTTACACCTAAAGAAAATTTACTAAGAATATTAATTTAATAAAGCAAAAGCTTGAACACGATATAAAATGACCATAGGAGACAGAAAAAGGAGATTTCAGAGTTAAGAAGACAATATAAGGACCAAAATAACACCAACTTTCACCTAACAAATTAATATAAAATATGAAGAAACAACAGGCGCAACTGAAATGAGATTTCTAATGCAAGAGAAGGCCTAATTAATCACTACAATGGAAGAGGAAAAGAAAACAAATGTTAAAGCATTGTAGAGAACCTTGTCCAATTAATATCCCTAAAAGAGTGAGCCTAAAATGTGCAGCAGGAGGGAAAAAAAAGTATTAAAAGAAACTAGATCTGCAAACTAAAAGGCGATCTTGTTTCTGAAAAAAAGTGAAATGAGTGATTGAACTGAGATGAAACATGTCAAATTCAGTTAAATTTCAAGGATTAAACAGTGTTCTTCAGGCATCCACACAGAAAAAGAAGGTGATCTGTAATGGGAAATTTGGATTATGCTTTGATTCTTTCACAGCAATATTCAGTGCCAGAAGATAGAGCAACGCCTAGAAAGTTGAAATAGAAGACAAGAATACTACACAGGCAAGTTGTTTGCATATAAGGAAGCATATTTATACTCCTAAGCATAAAGAAACTTAGAAATCACTGTATCCAGGAGTCCTAGAAAAAAATTACTTTCAATAAAATCCATATATCCATGAAATTTAAGTATAGTGAAGGTAAGATAAAAGGACTGGAGATAAACAATGAGTACATTTAAATACATAAATAGCTGCGATATCAAACATAATCTAAAATGGTGTTCACCAAATAGTTTGATGTTTATTTCTAGGTGATAGGATTTTATTTTTTTAATTTATTGATATGTTGCTCTGTTGCTTGAATGCTTTTCAAGGAATATGCTATATTTCCATTTTACAAACACTAAATTAGTCTAAAAATAAATTTATGATATGGCTTAAGTAGATTACCTCTAGAAAATTCAGGTATGGGTAAACGTTATCTAGGACAAAATGTGTTGGCTTGATATTTATCTCTTAAATATTTATTACCTTATTCATTAGAATCCATCTTTGTATATAGTATTTTGTATTATAACCCAGAAGGGTAGAATTATTTAGCACAAAGCAGTCTTTCATTTTCTTGGCCTTAGTTCTATTGCTAAGGGTTTTACAAAACTCTCTAAAGAAATAGAAGAGGAAGGAATGCTTCCCAACTCATTCTGTGAGGCCAGTATCAGCCTAATCTCAAAACCAAAGACATCACAAGGAAAAAATGAAAGAACAGACTAATATCCCTCATGAATATAGTCAAAAAAAAAATCCTCAGTAAAATACTAGCTGCATGTTTGTGAATTTGCAAGCACATCCAGTAGCATATAAGATTATATTCCATGAGCAAGTGGGACCTATCCCAAGAATGCAAGGTTGGTTTAACATCTACAAATCAATGTAATACATCAAATTAATACAATAAAGTTAAAAAGAAAAAACCGACATGATCATCTCAATATTTCTTTTTTTTAAATTTTTTTAATGTTTATTTTCAAGAGACAGAGAGACAGAGAGACAGAGTGTGAGCAGGGGAGGGGCATAGAGAGAGAGGGAGACACAGAATCAGAAACAGGCTCCAGACTCCGAGCTGTCAGCACAGAGACCGACTCAGGGCTTGAACTCACGAACCGTGAGATCATGACTGAGCTGAACTCAGATGCTTAACCGACTGAGCCACTCACAACAAACTAAGATAGAAAGGAAATTTCCTCAATTTGATAAGACCACAGCTAACATCATACTTAATGGTGAAAGATTTAAAGCTTTCTCCTGAGATCAGGAATAATAAGATGTTTGCTCTTGCCACTTCTATTCAACATAGTGCTAGAGAGTCTAATCAGGGCAATTAAGCAAAAAATATAAATAAATGGCATCCAAATTGGAAAGGAAGAAGTAATACTACTTATACTTTCAGGGAACATAATCCTGTATATAGAAAAGCCTAAGGAATCCATTAAAACTAGAAATGAATTAATTTACTGAAGTTTCATCATGCCAAATCAATGTACAAATATCAGTTGAGTACAGTCAGAAAATTAAGAAAAAAAATCTGTTTGTGATAGCATCAAAAATACTTAGAAATAATTTTTTTAATTATTAAATTTTTGAAAGAACTTAAAGAAGACCGAGTAAATGCAGAGATGTGTTCACAGATTGGAAAATTTAACATTGTTAGGATGGCAATACTCTTCAAATTGACCTACAGATTCAGTGCAATCCCTATCAAAATCCTAGGAGTTTTTCTTTTGCAGAAATTGACAAGTTAATCCTACAATTCTACATGGAATAGCAAGGGACCAAGAATAGCAAAAATAACTTTGAAAAAGGTCACAGTTGGAGGACAAACACTACAAAGCTTCAGTAATCAAGACAGTGTGATACTGGCATAAAGATAGCAATATGGGTTAATGAAACTGAATTGAGAGTCCAGAAATAAACCCTTATATATACAGTCATTTGATTTTCAACAAGGCTACCAAAACAAGTCAATGGGGAAAAAATAATCTGTTTTTACAGATGATGCTGGGACAACTAGATATACACAAAAGAGTGTACACATCCTTACACAAAAGAGTGAATTTGGACCCCCACCTCACACCACATACAAAAGTTAATTCAAAATGAATCAAAGACGTAAATGTAAAAGCTGAAACTATTAAACTCTTAGAAGACAACATGAGTGTAAGATTTTATTATTTTGGATTAGCCAATGATTTCTTAGATACACCACCCAAAGCACAAGCAAACAAATAAAAAATAGATATATTGAACTTCATCAAAATTAAAAACATCTGTGCTTCATTGTCAAGAAAGTGAAATAACAAGCCAAATGGAAGAAATATTTGCAACTCATAGATAAGACACCAGTATTCAGAATACATAAATACAGAATACAGGTGGTTTTCTGCTCAGGTCATGACTTCGCGGTTTGTGGGTTCAAGCCCCGCATCAGGCTCTGCACTGCCACTGGTTGGGATTCCCTCTCCCTCCCTCTCTGCCCCTCCTCTTCTTGAGCTCTCTCAAAATAAAAATAAATGTTAAAAAAAAGATAATCCAATTAAAATATGAGCATATAGACATTTCTCCAGAGAAGTTACACAAATGGCCAGTAAGCACATGAAAAGATGCCCAGCATCATCAGCCATTAGGGAAATGTAAATCTAAACCACAATGAAGGGTGCCTGGGTGGCTCAGTCAGTTAAGCGTCTGACTTCGGCTTGGGTCATGATCTCACAGTTCATGGGTTCAAGCCCTGCATGGGGCTCTGTGCTGACAGCTCAGAGCATGGAGCCTGCTTCAGATTCCATGTTTCCCTCTCTCTCTGCTCCTCTCCTGCTCACAGTCTGTCTCTCTCTCTCTCTCAAAAATAAAATAAGCATTAAAAGAAAAAATTTTAAACCACAATGAGATACCATTTCACACTCACTAGAATGATTGAAATATAAATAATAATGGACAAGTGTTGTTGAGGATGTAGAATGGAACCCTCATATTTTGTAGATGGTGCAGCCACTCTGAAAAACAGTGTGTCAGTTTCTCAAAATATTATCCATAGAAGTACCATTTGACACAGTAATTGTATACCATAGATACCAAATAGAATTGAAAATATGCTGATACAAAAATTTGTACATGATTTTTATAGCAGCAATATTCATAATTGCCAAAAAGTGGAAACAACCCAAATATCTATCAATTATGAGAAGATAAATTGTGATGTATCCATACAATGGCATATTATTTAGCCATAAAAGGAAGTAAGTACTGATACATGTTACAGTGTGGATGGACCTCAAAAAGATTATGCTAGGTAAAAGAAGCTAGACACACAATGTCACATACTATATGATTCCATTTGTGTGAAATGTCTAGAATAAGCAAATTCACAGAGATTGAAAGTTAAATTAGTAATTTTCAAGAGTTGAGAGAAGGGGAGAATGGGAAGTAACTGATGAAAATATTCTGTATTTCATAGTAATGATAGTTGTACAATTTTGTGACTATACAACGACCATTGAATTGTATTCCTTAAAAGGATGACTTTTATGGCATGTGAATTATATCTTTTTTTAAAAATATAATTTATTGTCAAATCGGTTTCCATACAACACCCAGTGCTCATCCCAACAAGTGCACTCCTCAATGCCCATCACCCACTTTCCCCTCTCCCCCACCCCCCATTAACCCTCAGTTTGTTCTCAGTATATAAGTCTCTTATGGTTTGCCTCTCTCTCTCTCTCTCTCTCTCTGTAACTTTTCTCCCCCTCCCCTCCCCCCATGGTCTTTTGTTAATTTTCTCAAGATCCACATATGAGTGAAAACATATGGTATCTGTCTTTCTGTGACTGACTCATCTCACTTAGCATAATACCCTCCAGTTCCATCCATGTTGCTGCAAATGGCCAGATTTCATTCTTTCTCATTGCCAAGTAGAATTCCATTGTATATATAAACCACATCTTCTTTATCCATTTGTCAGTTGGTGGACATTTAGGCTCTTTCCATAATTTAGCTATTGTTGAAAGTGCTGCTATAAACATTGGGGTACAAGTGCCCCTGTGCATCAGCACTCCTATATCCCTTGGGTAAATTCCTAGCAGTGCTATTGCTGGGTCATAGGGTATTTCTATTTTTAATTTTTTGAGGAACCACCACACTGTTTTCCAGAGTGACTGCACTAGTTTGCATTCCCACCAACAGTGCAAGAGGGTTCCTGTATCTCCACATCCTCTCCAGCATCTGTTGTTTCCTGAGTTGTTAACTTTAGCCACTCTGACCAGTGTGAGGTGTTATCTCGTTGTGGTTTTGATTTGTATTTACCCGATGAAGAGTGATGTTGAGCATCTTTTCATCTGTCTGTTGGCCATCTGGATGTCTTCTTTGGAAAAGTGTCTATTCATGTCTTCTGCCCATTTCTTCACTGGATTATTTGTTTTTCGGGTGTGGAGTTTGGTGAGTTCTTTATAGATTTTGGATACTAGCCCTTTATCCGGAATGTCATTTGCAAATATCTTTTCCCATTCCATCAGTTGCCTTTTAGTTTTGTTGATTGTTTCCTTTGCAGTGGAGCAGGAGGGCCCATGTATATTGCCCCTGCTTGGGCTGATCTCTGAGCAATACCAGGCTAAGACATTAACTGAGAAAGGAAATAGCTATAATATTATGACCCTTTCCCTTTTGTTTTGGAAAACTGGAGCTGGTGTATTGAATTAAGAACATTCAGAAAATGACCTGCTGCATGAGGGGGCACAATCCACCCACAGGAGTCAGCACATAGCTCCTCAAGCATTGGAGTTCCAATTTTGGGCAAGTAAAATACCCCAGGGTTGTTTTTACTGAAGAAGCAGGTTTAGTACACTCACAAAAGAAGTAAAGCGCTAAGATTTGTTACTTATAAATCCCAGAAATGGGAGTGGGTGTGCAATGAGCTAGGGGAAGGGCAGTCCTCTGTGTCAGGTCATGAACGAGCAGGAAATAGAATAGGGTAGCATGCACCTATTACTCACTAATGTGGCTGGGGCAGAGGTCACCAACTTTTCACAGCCTTAATAACTGTGGTTATTTTATTTGTTTATTTCTAAGTGATGATTTATTTATTTATAGTGAGCATGAGTGAGAGAGAGTGGCAGAGAGAAAGGGAAAGAGAGAATCCCAAGCAGGCTTCACACTCAGTGTGGAGCCCAACACAGGGCTTGATCCCACGACCCTGGGATCATGACCTGAGCTGAAACCAAGAGTTGGACGCTCAACCAAATGAGCCACCCAGGCACCCCACTAGGTGGTTATTTTAAAAGGTGCTCTGGGGACGGCAAAATGGGAATTTATGGTGGGAATCCTAATCTCAAGTCCTTATCTAAATGTTCAGACTCAGTGTGAGTAAGGTCATCGTACCGTAAAATGCCTAGGTAGCAACTTAGAAAAACAAAATTTATTTTTCTCATCACACCTTCCCATGTGGAAAAAGTTCCAAGAGAAAGCTGACAGAAAAGACCAAAGTATCCAGAAGAAAATACCCCCTGAAGAAGGAAGTTTGGAGTATTTCCAGAAGTTTTGATAATTTCTGTAGGATACAGACAAAGGAAAATACAGAAAAGCACTGTCTTCCTCAGCAATATGCCTCAGCTGTGTTGGTTGCAAGGAACAGAGAATCATTCAAAAATAACATTTATGGGGTAGCTGGGGTAATGGTACTCACAGGAATAAAAGATAGGGATCTAGGACATGTGGGAAGGTCTGTGGGAACCCCTGGAAGGACAAAAAGCCATGTTGTTGGGCAGCGGACAGTTCTTGTTTGGGCTTCCCGATATTCATCGTTTCAACCTTCTTTGTGGCCCAATTACCTTTTGCCCCTATCACCTCTTCCACTTAATTTGATAGAACCATTATGTGGGACTTGGCTTGTGACACAAGCTAGGAGGGCAGGCCTTTGACCCAAGCTAAACTAGGGCATTGTATATTCCCCTCCACCCTGGAATGTGAATCTCTAACACAGGGGAAAGCACACTAAAGCTATCAATGATCAAGTTTTACTCTGTCTGTACTACACATTCTGACCAGACCTTTCTTGCTACTGAGACCACTGTTGTCTCCAGGGATGTCTTGGTTCTCAGGCATGACTCACCCACCTCTAGTCAGTTGGATTCTAATCCCAATGCCTTTTGAATAAATTCTCTTCTGCTAAGGTTGGAGCTGTTTTCTGCAGCTTGCCACAGAAAGATTCACTCATGAGTGGCAGAAGCCATGGTAGGGCTGGATTCCATAGGGCCAGATGGTCCAAAATAGCTCTAGGGCCTTCAGGAGTAGAAATTCAACAATTATCTGTCTAATGTGACATGACTGACTACTCTCTGCCTATCGGCTACTCTGTGGATCTCTTTCTCTGTCTACTATCCATTGATCTCCTCACTCTTTATCTTTTTTCCAGCTTGCATTTTCAGATTACTCAAAATTTCATTTGTTCTCTTCAACATATTCTTGGCCCACATAGCAGAAGAAAATCTTTCCTCTACCCTCTTATGTTCTGTAGCTGGACCTGAGAGTTAAACTGACATAAGAGGGAGGGAACCACAGGAGACTCTTAAATACAGAGAACAAACTGAGGGGGGATCAGAGGGTGGGGAAGAGGTGAAAATGAGTGATGGGCATTGAGGAGGGATGAGTACTGGGTAAGTTTCATGTAAGCCAATTTGACAATAAATTGTATAAAAAAATAAAAAATAAAAATTTTCTAGAACACCTCAAAAATTAATTAATTAATTAATTAACTGGCATAAGATCAAACAGGAGAGAAGTAAAAAGTTTTCATTTAATATTTTTACATGCACTTGGAGCCTTTATAGGAAAACCAAAGACCGAAGTAGCGGTTTAGTACCAACAGCTTATATACTTTAAAAAACAAACAAAGAATTATAAATTTGTGAAGTGACAAGACAAAGAAAAGTTTACTCTTTCAGGAGTGGTAGTTTGCAAGGAAGTGACTAGGATATACAGGGAAACTAATAGAAGCTAAGGGTTATTTCAGTAGGTTTGTTTGTACATATCCATCTTGGCATTGACTCCTAGTGTCTGATGGTGACACTCTTCTTCTCTTCCTAGTAGAGTACCTTTCTAAAGAGAAAATTTCTGATCTGCTTTTAGGTAGGAAGGGGGAGATCAGAGAGCCTTTCCTTAATCTGTTGTTTCTCAGCTGCCTTCAGCTCAAAATCATCAGTACACAAAAGTGGCCTATTTTGGGTTGGCATGTTCTTATCCTCTCAGAGATCAGAATTTTGAGCATCTGCTCTCATCTTTAACTTGCTGAATCTCTCTTTCTCTCTTTTTAAAATGTTTATTTATTTAGTTAGTTAGTTAGTTTGAGAGAGAGGGGTGTGCAGGGGAGGGGCACAGAGAGACAGAGAGGGAGACACAGATTCCGAAGCAGGCTCCAGGATCTGAGCTGTCAGCACAGAGCCCGACATGGGGCTCAAACTCACAAACTGTGAGATCATGACCTGAACCAAAGTAGGACACTCAACCGACTGAGCCACACAGGTGCCTCAACTTGCTGAATCTTTCAAATATTCTGCCATTAAACTCCTGTGACTATGAATCTGTTTGCCACAGCTCATTACCTAATAATCTAGAGTGCCACATGGACCCAGGACTAGGGTGAAGCAAGCAAAGTGCCCAGGGTGTAAAATTTCAGAAGATTTTCAACTCTATGTACCAACCATGCACTTGCACAACCCTGAGAGGGAGCACCTCCTGAAATGTTGCATCCTGGGTGCCTTGCTTGCTTTACCCTAGTGCTGGCTCTGCACTTCCTTGGTACAGTGTTTAGAAGCTGTGAGTTATCCTACCCCCCAGGTAAGGGCAGCCCAATTCTTTGTTAGAGTATGCTTGAACAAATTTCTCCTCCCTAGGCTTCCATTCGTCAATTTCCATTCGTCCGCTTCCAAAAGCAAGCTGTGTTTCCATCCTGGATGGCAGGAAGTGCTTGCAATATATAAAGTAAAAATTTAACTGCACTCATTTTTTTATAAGATTCAATCTTCAGTAAGCAAACCCTTACTTCAGGTAAGGTAAAGCATTTCATGCCATTTCACTGCACAGGACATGAGCCAGCCTATGTGTTGGTGGTTTTTCAATTAGGGGCACGACTGGCCTCAGTTAGCAGAGAATATGGGGAGAAGTGGTCACATGATACAAAACAGGGTTACTCGATCCATATGGGCCATTGATAGGGCTGGGAACATGGCACATATGTTAAATGCTCTCTCTCGTATCCAACATCGTTACATGTAAGTCACAGCCACAACAAGGAGCTTGGTGGAACAGACACAGAGAATGACACAGTGTGCTAAGAGTTGTTGTAAAACCTCTCCCTGTCCCTCCATAAACAGTAGTACAGGCAGCAACCCAAGTTCCTCACTGGGGTTTCTCCTTCTCCAGGGTAGCACCGTGTGTCTGCCATAGGTTGTACTGCAGGAGGAGTGAGTGTCCAAAGAGCAGAACAGAGCAGGTGAAACAGGGAGTTCACTAAATCATGAGGGAGTGTAGAGGTGTTTGGTCATTTGGCAGGAGTGAGGTGACTGGTTCTCCAGCGCTAGCAATATAGCCCTTCATCTGGTCCTTTGAGTTTCCTTTGTGCCTGCAAAGAAGAAAGGGGGACAAGCTGTTCTATGGACGCATCTGGCTTAGAACCAGGTTTAGCAGGACTTTATTTTACAATTTATTTTACTTTGTTTTGTTTTTAAGCTTGAACAGATGACAACGGACAAGAGCCAGAGGACGGACTTTGCAATTCTTTCCTTTTACCTCCACCTCCAGGAAGATTTTTCGTTTGTGGGGTTTGTTTTCTCTATTTCAATCCTTGTCTAATTATTATATGTCTGAAGTACCCTTCTCTGAAATAGTGGCTTCCTAATCTGGCTTCAACTCCGTTTTTGAGAAACAAATTTCACTTTTTAGAAAGACCTTTAGAAACTTTCTAATTTTATCTTGAGAGTAGGGTGGAGGGAGCTTGTGCCTTATATTACCATAGATATTGTGAGGACTTGTGAAGACTACTAAATCTGGGGATTTTACTAAAATCTGGGGATCTCCTCTCCAACTCACTTTACTTCATAGTATAGAACTTGGTAAACCTGATACTTCTGCTCAAAACATAAGTTGAAAACCAGATCCACAAGTCAAATTTTATCATATTGCTTATATTTAAGACTTGGATTCTGATGGGAGCATGGAATGAGAAAACCCACCATTCATTGAATATAAACTGTGTTCTAGGCACTAACACGTGTTACCCAATCCACACAAAGCTCATTGTAGTAAATACGATTGTTTCTATAGATGAGAAAAAAAATGAAATTCAGAGAAGTTGAGTAACTTATTTCCTAAACCTGAGGTCACCCAATGGGTAGGAGGCAAAGTAAAATTCAAATTCTGATCCATTTTGCTCTTAACTGTATTTTTCTTTTGCATCCCTTCAGATGATGACTAGAATATAGTTGTACATTGCTTATAAAAATTTTTTTGCCCTTATGTTCATACTCTTTTTGTTAAATGCTTGAAGGACTCCAGTTATATGTTAAAGCCTCTTTGTATTTCTGCCATTTCACAAATATTTGTGCCTTTCTTTCCTTAAGAAATTACTTTCTTGGGATGTAGTCTATATATATACAATGTAGTATTACTCAGCAATCAAAAAGAATGAAATATTTCCATTTGCAACTATGTGGATGGAGCTAGAGGGTATTATTCTAAGTGAAATTAACCAGTCAGAGAAAGACAAATATCATATGACTTCACTCATATGAGGAATTTAAGATACAAAACAGATGAACATAAGGGAAGGGAAGCAAAAACAATATAGAAACAAGGAGAGGGACAAAGCATAAGAGACTCTTAAATACAGAGAACAAACTGAGGGTTGCTGGAGGGGTTGTGGGTGGGGGTATGGGCTAAATGGGTAAGGGACGTTGGGAGGACACTTGTTGGGATGAACACTGAGTGTTATACATAGGGGATGAATCACTGGAATCTACTCCTGAAATCATTATAGCACTAAATGCTAACTTGGATGTAAATTAAAAAATAAATACATTTAAAAAAAAAATTTTAATGACTTTCTTTGATGATACCACTATGCCATTTTTTGACATGTTAAAAATTTAAGTGGGAGATTTAACTCAATTTCTCCAGCACTACAATGCCTTTGGTTAAACATCCTACTACAAAAATTGCTATCTGGTTATCTTCCAGGGTAACACGTATAGAGTTGGGGTTCCCTTGTCGATTCTTCTTTTTCACCATTTATTGGAGTCCACCAAGGCTTAATGCTCAGCCCTCTTTTCTATCTACCTTCTTTCCCCAGATTATCTCAGCCAGTCTCATTATTTTAAATGGCATTTATATGTCGATGACCCCCCAAATTCTTATCTCTAGTCCTCACCTCTACCCCACTCACAAGTCAATAACTTTTCCAACCCTTTCTTTGTAACTCCACTTGGAGAGTATAAACTTTAGTTTTGAATACTGTCTTTCTTTCCCAAACCTGCTTCCCATGTATCTTATAAATGGAAACTCCATTCTGTCAGTTGCTCAGACCAAAATAACCTGTATTAGTTTCCTATTGCTGCTTAACAAATTACCACAAACTTAGTGGCTTAAAACAACAATTTATTCTCTTATAGTTCTGGAAGTCAAAATTCTAAAATCAATGTGCTCCTTCTGGAGGTTTCTTGTATTCTTGTATTTGTTAGCCTCTAGAAGCAGCCTACATTTCTTGCCTCCTGGTCCATTTCTTGCAACACACTAACACCTTGCTTCCACTGTCATATTTCCTCCTACTCCTCCTCCTACTTTCTGATCTCCTGCCTCCTCTTTATAAGGATCTCATGATTCTATCAGACCCACTCAGATCATACAAAGTAATCTCCCCATTTCAAACTCTCCAATCACATCTGCTGAGTTCCTTTTGCAATATAAGGTAACATTCACTGGCTCCTGGGGGACTACTATTCAGCTGACTACAATCTTTTCCTCACATTGTTCACAGAAATAATTTTTTATGGATTACAGACCCATGTGTTTAAAAAAAAACAACACACATTATCGTTCAAATAGTAAAAGAAAATTTAAGGGAATATATTTATAACCCTTTAAATAGAAAGTCTTTAAATGAGTTTCCAAAATCAGAGGGAATCAGTGAAAAGAGCAAAGTACAAAAATCCAAAATTCTGTCCCTCCACAAAAGCAGTAAGTAAAGTAGCAAAAACTATCAAAACCAACTTTTTCAGAACTCCAGAAACTAATTAAAAGTTTACAGCAACCAGGAAAATGATTAATTAAGGCTAAATAAATAAATAAATAAAACAGCCAAATCTTAGTAAGAGAGCTCTGTGGCATTTTAACTTACTTCCTCCCCATCCTTCATTCCCTACTGCCTGGTTTAGCAACACCCTTCAAGACAACAGCTTCCATTTTGGATATAGGTTTCTAGTACTAGAGGCAGCAAAACAAACTTCATTCTCAAAGAACTGTGGTGGTTTATTTTGATTTGTCTGATGGTTCCCTGAAAGACCAAACCAAAGGACTTGCCTTAGTTTCACTTAATTTAGCTCTCTCCAAAGTCTGAAGCAGCTACCTGGGGGAGTGCTTATCAAACATATTGAAAGGCAAATGTATTCGTTGCTAATGCCTGGGGTAAAAGATAACAACTGGGGCAAGCAATAGAAAAAATATAAAAGCTTGCAATGAAAGTATGAGAAATGAGATGTTTTGGAGAATAAGACCTTTGGAAAGCTTCCACATATTCCTAAGGCTCTAAAAGGCTGGGTGCATATCCAAGGCTAGTGTATTCTCAGAAAAGACCTGAGAAGACACTGAACTTCCACCTCTAGCTGGCCTTCAGGTTCTGCTCAAGCAGTAAGGAAGGCTCAAGAAGAGTTGTTGACGGAGTATTGAAGATGTGTCACAACATGTACAGAGAGCTCTTGGCAAATTGGAAGGTTTTCTGTTATCATTGTTCCAGGCATTAAAGAAATCTCTGTCAAATCATTAGCTGACCACTAAACTAATGGAAAAGATACTACAGTGCCCCTAAACAACAACAAGAGTTTACAAAACTAGTTGAGAAAACTCAATAAACAAACAACTACAACAAATCCTAGGGAGGGAAGAATGTAATTTCTGGAGTTCCTGCATTGTAATGTTCAAAATGTTCTTTGTACAAGGAAGTAAAGGAAACCAGGAGAATAAAGTTTCATCAAATAGATAATTTCAATGAAGAGATACAAAATTTAAAAAAGAAACCAAATAGAAAGTCTAGATTTGAAAAATGCAATAATTGAAATTAAAAATATATACTTAAGGGGTTCAACAGTATATTTAAACAGCCAGAAGAAAGAAGCTGTGAACTTGAGGTCATTTGAGATTACCCACTCTGAGGAGCACAAAGAAAGAATGAAGAAAAATGATTAGTCTCAGAGACTTGTGAGTATACCAACATACATCTAACGGGAATCTCAAAAGAAAAGAAGAGAAAGAAACAGAAAGAATGTTTGAAGAAATAATGGATATAACCTCCCAGATTTTATAGAAGATATGAGTCTTCATATCCAAGAAGCTCAATGAACTTCAAGTAGGATAAACTCAAAGAGATATGCATTAAGACACATTATAATCAAATTGTCAAAAACCAAAGACAGCGGGAATCATGAAAACAGCAAAAAAAGTGACTTGTCATGAACAAGAGATCATGCTCCAGCAATGAACAATCTGAAAATGAAATTAATAAAACAATTCTATTCATAATATTAAAAATAATCAAATACTTAGGAATAAACTTAACTGAGAAAGTGCAAGACTCATATACTGAAAATGATAAAATACTACTGAAAGAAATTAAAGAAAACCTGAATAAATGTAAAGCATTCTGTGTTCACGGATTAAAACTTAATATTGTTAAGATTTAATGCCCAAATTTACAGATTCAATGCCATTCGTATCAAGATTTACACATTCAATGCCAAATTTACAGATTCAATGCCATTCGTATCAAGATTTCAACTGCCTATTTTCAGAAACGGAAAAGATGATTCTAAAATTCATATGGAATAGCAAGGGACCTAGAAGAGACAATACAATCCTGGAAAAGAACAAAGTTGGAAGATTTATAATTTATAATTATAAGTTTATAAATTATAAATTATGTTAATAAGATTAACAGCTAATTTCTTATCAGAAACTATGCATAGAGGCCAGAGTGTAGGATTACATATTAAAAATGTTAAAAGAAAACAAATTAGCAACTAAGAATTCTACATCTGGCAAAATAATCCTTTATAAATGAAGGAGAGATGTTTATTGAAGCATTATTTAAAATAGTCAAGATGTGGAAGAAACCTAAATATCCATTAACAGATGAATGGATAAGATAAATACATTACATACATACAATGGAATATTATTCAGTCTTTAAAAAGAAGGAGATTCTGTTACATACTACAATATGGATGGAACTTGAAGACATTATGTAAACTACAATAAGCTAAGCACAAAAGGACAAATACTGCATGATTCGACTTATACATAATATTTAATCAAACTAATTGAAACAACGTGGAGTAGTGGTTGCCAGGGGCTGGGGGAAGCAGAAAATGAGGAGTTGGTGTTCAGTGAGTATAGAGTTTTAGTCATGAAAGATGAAACAGTTCTAGAGTGTCGTGCAACAATATGCATATAGTTAACAATATCATAATGTTCACTTAAAAGTTGTTAAGTTGGTAAATTTATGTTATATGTTTTTTAACCACACACACACAAAAACCTACCAAAAAGAAAAAAAGAAGAAGAAGAAATTAAGACTTTCCCAGATAAAAACTAAGAGATCATTTCAAGTAGAACATCCCTCACAAGAAATGATAAAAGGAGTCCTTCCTGCTGAAATAAAAGGACACTAGACAGTAACTCAAATCCATACAAAGACATAAAGAACACTGATAAAGGTAACTACATAGCTAAATATAAAAGTCCATCTTAATGTATTTTTTATTATAACTTCTCTTTTTAATCTATTTGATTTAAAAGGCAACTACATAAAACAGTGATTATAAATCTATGTTGATGGGTACAAATGTATAAACATGTAATTTGAGATAGTACTATGAGAGGTGGAGGAGTAGCTATATAGAAACAGCTTTCACATAATATTGAAACTAAGTGTTATTACCTTGAACTATTTTGTTATAAATTAAGATGCTAATTGTAATCTCCAGGGCAACGACTAAGAAAATAACTTAAAGAAACTAACTTAAAAAAATTAAGTGTCCAACTCTTAATTTTGGCTCAAATCATGATCTCATGGTTCATAATAAACTGTTAAAAAAAAGACATATAGGTAACAAATAGACAAATCACAAAAGACTATCAGTTATTACATTAAATATAAATGGATTAAACTCCTTTAAGGCAGAGATTGCAGAATGGATAAAAAAACTTAATCTAACCATGTGCTGTCTATAAGACACACCTTAGATCTAAGTCACAAATAGATTGAGAATGAAAGAATGGAAAAAGATATTTCAGGAACCTAAAGAGAACAAACAATAACCAAAAGAGAACTGGAATGGATATTCTAATATCAGATAAAATAGACTTTAAGACAAAAGTCGTTACATAAGACAAAGAGGAACATCACATAATGATAAAATAGTTAATTTATCAAGATACAACAATTACAAATATGTGCACAACTAACAGAGCCCTAAAATGTATGAAGCAAAAACAGAATTGAAGGGAGAAATAATGATAATAATAATAATTATAATAATAATAATCAGAGACTTCAAACCCTCACTTTCTTCTTTTTTAAGTTTATTTATTTATTTTGAGAAAGAGGGAGAGAAAGTGAGCAGGAGAGGGGCAGAGGGAGATGAGACACAGAATCCCAAGCAGGCTCTGCACTGTCAGTGCAAAACCAAACACAGGGTTCCCTCTCACAAACATGAGATCATGACCTGAGCCAGAATCAAGAGTCCCACACTTAACCAACTAACCCACCCAGGTGCCCCCAAACCTCCCTTTCTATAATTAATTAGAACAACTAGACATAAGATAAACAAGGAAATAAGACATGAATAAAACTATAAAACAGCTACACCTAACAGACATATATAGAACACTTCAGCCAACAATGGCAAAACACATATTCTTTTCTCTTTTCTTTCCTTTTTTTTTTTTTTTTTTTTGAGAGAGAGAGGGTGCAGGTAAGCAAAGGACAGAGAGAGAGAGGAAAAAGAGAGGGGGAGAGAGGGGAAAAAAAGGGGGCTCACCCAAAGCAGGGCTTGAGCTTACCCAGGGCAATGTGGGACTTGACCTCACGAACCATGACCTGAGCCGAAGTCCAATGCTTTAACCAACTGAGCCACCCAGGCACCCCCTTTCTTTTTTATTTAAATTCCAGTTAATTAACATACAGTGAAATATTATTTTCAGATACGCAATATAGTCATTTCACACTTCCATAAAACTCCTGGTGCTCCTCACAAGTGCACTGCTTAATCTCCATCACCTATTTAACCCATCCCCCACTCACCTCCCTTCTAGTAACCACTAGAACACACGCTATTTTCAGGTGTGTATGGAACATTCTTTGGTGTAGGACATATGTTAGACCATTAAACAAAGCTTGATAAGGTTAAAAGTATTGAACTCATACAAAATATCTTCACTGACAATGATGGAGTGGAAGTAGAAATCAATAAAAGAAGAAAACCTGGGATATTCACAAATATGTAGAAATTAAACAACACACTCTTAAACAACTAATGGGTCAAAGAAAAGTCACAAGGGAAATTAGAAAATATTTTGAGATGAATTAAAACAAAAACAGCATGCTAAAACTTATGAGATGCACAAAAGCATGTTCTGAGGGAAACTTATAGTTGTAAATATTTATGTTAAAAAACAAGGAAGATCTCAAATCAACAACATTCTGCCTTAAGGAACTGGGCAGGGGAGGGAAGCAAACTAAACTTAAAGCAAGGAGGAAAGGAGGAAGCAAAGAAGGAAGGAGACAAATAAGATTAGAATAGACATAAATAAGATAGAGAATAGAAAGAAATAGAATCAGTGACACCAAAAGCTGGTCCTTTGAGAATATCAAGAAAATTGGTAATTAGAATGACCAAGCAAAAAAGAGAGAAGGCTGAAATTAATAAAATCAAGATGAAATGGGGACTTTACTTTCAATCTTACATAAACAAAAGGGCTTGTGACAGAATATTGTGAGCAATTGTTCACCAATAAATTAGATAACCTAGATGAAATGGACAAATTTCTAGAAATACACAAACTACTAAAACTGAATAAAGAGAGAAATTGAATAGACCTATAGGAAGGAAAGAAATTGAATCAATTACCTAAAAACTTCCAGCAAAGAAAAGTCCAGAACCAGATGGCTTCACTGGCTAATTTTATTAAATATTTAAAGAAGAATTAACACCAGTCCTTCTCAAACTCTCCCCTCAAAATGGAAGAGGAGATAAAACTTTCTAACTCATTCCACAAGGCTGGTATTACCTTGATAGCAAAGCCACACAAAGAAAGCACAATAAAAGAAAACACAGACCAGTGTCTCTTATGAATACAGACGTAAAATTCCTCAACAAAATACTAGCAAACCAAATCCAGCAACACATTAAAAGGATCATTCACCATAACTAAGTGAGATTTATTTCAGCAATGTAAGGGTGTTTCAATTTATGAAAATTGGTGAGTGTAACACACAATATTATGAGAATGAAAGGGGGGAAAGATCACATGATTATCTCAATAAATGCAGAAAAATCATTTGACAAATTCCAACACTCTTTAATATTTTTTTTATGTTTTTAATTTTGAGAGAAAAATAGAGTGTGAGTGGGGAAGAGACAAAGAGACAGGGAGACACAGAGTCTGAAACCAGCTCCAGGCTCTGAGCTGTCAGCACAGAGCCCAACATGGGGCTCCAATTCACAGACTATGAGATCATGACCTGAGCTGAAATAGGATACTTAACCAACTGAGCCACCCAGGCACCCCCAACACCCTTTAATTAAAAAACAAACAAATTTTAAAAACCACAGCTAGTATTATACTTAAGGCTTCTCCCTATAATTAGGTCAAGACAAGGATATCTGCTTTTATCACTTCTATTCGACATTGTATAAGACATTCTAGGCAGGAAAGTTTGACAGAAAAAAATATATAAAAATTATCCAAAATGGAAAGGAAGAAGTAAATCTATTTCTATTCACAAGTGACATAATTTTACGTATAGAAAACACTAAAGAATCTATTAAAAAACTATTAAAGCTAATGAATTCAGCAAAGTTGTAAAATGCAAGATCACACAGAAAAATCTGTTGTATTTCTATGCTCCAGCAATGAACAATCTGAAAATGAAATTAATAAAACAATTCTATTCATAATATTAAAAATAATAAAATACTTAGGAATAAACTTAACTGAGAAAGTGCAAGACTCATACGCTGAAAATGATAAAAAGCTACTGAAAGAAATTAAAGGAAACCTGAATAAATGGATAGCATCCTGTGTTCATGGATTGAAAACTTAATATTGTTAAGATGGCAATATACCCCAAATTTACAGATCAATGCCATTCATATCAAGATTTCAACTGCCTATTTTGCAGAAATGGAAAAGATGATTCTAAAATTCATATGGAATAGCAAGGGACCCCAGAAGAGACAATACAATCCCAGAAAAGAACAAAGTTGGAAGATTTATAGTTCTAAACTTCAAAACTTACTACAAAGCCACAGGAATCAAAGCAGCCTGGAACTGACAAAAGGATAGACATACAGATCTATGGAACAGAATTGAGGGTCCAGAAGGAAACCCACACATTTATGGTCAATTGATTTTTAACAAAAGTGCCAACACCATTCAATAGGACAAGAATGGTATTCTAAACAAATGGTTCTAGGGCAACTGGTTATATATTTGCAAAAGAATAAAGTTGGACCTATCATACAAAAATTTTAAAAAATCAATATTCAAATGTAAGAGCTAAAATATATAACTATTAGAGGAAAACATAAAAGAAAATTCCATTTCTTGGATTTGGCAATGGAGTCTTAGATATTATATCAAAACACAAGCAAAAAGTATGTAAGAAATAGAAAAGAAAAATAAATGTTAGACTTCATTAAAATAAAGAACTCTTGTGCATTGAAGGACACTATCATGAAATTTAAAGACAATCCACAGAATGGGAGAAAATATTTGCAACTCATATATCTGATAAGGATACTGTATCCAGAATTTAAAAAAAAAAAAAAAAAGCTTACAACTCAACAACCAAAAGACAAACAACCTAATTTAAAAGTGGGCAAATGGCCAACTAATCTTTGACAAAGCAGGAAAGAATATCCAATGGAATAAAGACAGTCTCTTCAGCAAGTGGTGCTGGGAAAACTATATAAAAATAAAATAAAATATATATAACTATATAAAACTATATAAAAATAAAAACTTCTGCACAGCAAAGGAAACAATCAGCAAAACTAAAAGGCAACCAATAGATGGGAGAAGATATTTGCAAACGACATATCAGATAAAGGGTGAGTGTCCAAAATCTATAAAGAATTTATCAAACTCAACACCCAAAAAATAAATAGTCCAGTGAAGAAATGGGCAAAAGACATGAATAGACACTTCTCCAAAGAAGACATCCAGATGGCCAACCAACACATGAAAAAATGCTCAACATCCCTCATCCTCAGGGAAATACAAATCAAAACCACCATGAGATACCACCTTACACCTGTCAGAATGGCTAACATTAACAACTCAGCCAATGACAGATGTTGGCAAGGATACGGAGAAAGAGGATCTCTTTCATTGCTGGTGGGAATGCAAGCTGGTACAGCCACTCTGGAAAACAGTATGGAGGTTCCTCAAAAAATTAAAAATAGAACTACCCTATGACCCAGCAATTGCACTACTGGGTATTTATCCAAGGGATACAGGTATGCTGTATTGAAGAGACACATGCACCTCGGTGTTTATAGCAACACTATCAACAATAGCCAAAGTATGGAAAGAGCCCAACTATCCATCGATGGATGAATGTATAAAGAAGATGTGGCAAAGAGGTTAGAGTGGGAGAGAGCCAAAGCATAAGAGACTGTTAAAAACTGAGAACAAACTGAGGGTTGATGGGGGGTGGGAGGGAGGGTAGGGTGGGTGATGGGTATTGAGGAGGGCACCTTTTGGGATGAGCACTGGGTGTTGTATGGAAACCAATTTGACAGTAAATTTCATATATTAAATAAATAAATAAATAAATAAACATTAAAAAAAAAAGAAGATGTGGTATATATATATATATATACAATGGAGTATTACTTGGCAATCAAAAGAATGAAATCTTGCCATTTGCAACTACGTGGATGGAACTGGAGGGTATTATGCTAAGCAAAATTAGTCAGAGAAAGACAAATATCATATGACTTCACTCATATGAGGACTTTAAGACACAGAACAGATGAATACAAGGGAAGGGAAGCAAAAATAATATAAAAACAGGGAGGGGGACAAAACAGAAGAGACTCATAAATATGGAGAACAAACTGAGGGTTACTGGAGGGGTTGTGGGAAGGGGGATGGGCTAAATGGGTAAGGAGCATTAAGGAATCTACCCCTGAAATCATTGTTGCACTATATGCTAACTAATTTGGATGTAAATTTTAAAAATAAAAAATTTAGTCACATTGGAGATTAGGGCTTCAATATATAAATTTGGGGGTGGAAGAGATACGGTTCAGTCCATAACATTATGTATAGGATAATACATTATATATTACTCTGTAACCCAATTTTTCTCTAACCAGTGAACGTCTTGCCATACCATGAAGTATTTATCTATAGTTTCACTGTTATTCTGATAAATAAGATGACCTATAATTTATTAAAATAAAATCTTAATTGTTGATAAAAATAAAAATAAAAGTGGGCAAAAGATTTGAATTGATATATCTCCAAAGAAGACACACATGGTGAATGAGTGCACAAAAAGTTGTTCAACATTAATCAGGAGGGAAATGGAATTCAGAACCACAATGATACCACTTCATATCCACTAGGGGGGTTATAATTTTAAAATAGGAAAATAACGAGTGTTGACAAGGGGTGGAACATTTGGAATGCTCACAAGTTGCTGGTGGGAATGTAAAATGGTACAGCTGTTTTGGAAAACAGTTTAGCAGTTCCTTGAAATGCTAAAGATAGACTTACCATAAAGACTCAGCTACTTTCAGTATATACACAAGAAAATTGAAAACAGTTGATGACACAAAAAATTGTACAGAAATGTTCATAGCAGCATTATTCATAGTAGCCAAAAAATGAAAACAACCCAAATGCCCATGACTTATGAATGAATAAATGAAATGTGACATATTCATATAATGAAATATTGTTTGGCAAGAAAAAGAAATGAAGTACTGACACATACTACAACCCATGAAAACATTCTGTTAAGTGAAAGAAGACAGACAAAAAAGGCCATATATTAGGGTGCTGGGTGGCTCAGTCAGTTAAGCGTCTGACTCTTGATTTCGGTTCAGGTCATGATCTCCAGGTTTGTAGGTCCAAGACCTGCGTCAGGCTCTGCACTGACAGCACGGAGCCTGCTTGGGATTCTCTCTCTCCCTCTTTCTCTGTTCCTCACCCCCCTCAAAATAAATAAATAAACTTAAAAAACATTTTTTTAAATCAAAAGTCACAAATTGACTTCATCAACATGCAAAACTTATTTTCACCAAAAGTGACATTGGTAGTGAGAAAAAGACCACTGGTATAGTAAAAGCATAAATGATATAAACAGACAACTCACAAAAGAAAAACAGCCATAAAGATAGGAGAAGACACTGAGCCTCACTAGAAAACAAACAAAACAATGCAAAGTATAACAATGAGATAGCTTTTTCACTCAATAGATTTGCAAAATTGAAAGAGCTTGAAAATATCAAGGGTGGTTAAGGATTGGAAAAAGAGACCTCATGCACTGCTAATAGTTTAAATTGCAGTCCTTTTGGAAGGCAATTTGACAATAAAGTGTTGGAATTTTAAAACATACCCACTCTGTGACTTAGCGATTCTACCTCTCTATATTTACCTCAAAGAAATAGCTGTACAGGTGCATGAGGAAGCATGTACAAAGATATTTGTTGCAGCATTGTTTTAAATGAAAAAATAAGAAGCCAATGAGTAGGGAGAAATAAAATGTGGTAAAGTCATCCCACAAAATACCATATAATCATTAAAACAAATAATGTTAATATGGAAAGGTCCCTAAGACAGAATGTTGAATGAAAAAAAAGCAAATTTCAGAACATGCCTCATTTATGTAAAATCTACAAAATCTTACCAAACTAACTACAGAATAACTTTGTTTTCCATGGAAATGTATGTATGTAGATAAATGCAGAGAAAAAAGTTTGGAAAGACAAAAACAAAAGTAATATCAGTGGTTACCTATGGTAGAAGGGGACAGATTGTTGAAGGCAATAAAAAAGGATTTTAACCTTTTCTAAAATATTTTTTCCCATGGAGGGATGATATAAATAACAAAACAAGAAAAAAAGTAGATTCAAAATCCAAGGTTCCAATAGTGAATATATTTTACCTGTGAATAAATATATTTTGAACTCATTAATGTGACTTTGATGAGGGAAACAAAGGCAAGAAAAATGTAGTTTAAACTCCTTTACAGACTGCAGCCCATTGATAGATGTCAGAGACCTGGCGTGTAACACTCCCCAAGACATTTGTGGCTGCCTTAATGCCTTAATGTTTACACTTCTTTAAAAACTAGAAGCAACCTTATCTTGACAATAGCTAAATCTTCAGGGTCCTGTGAGACCGTGCTTTCAGCATCCAGAAACTCCTTAAAAACTAACTTTATCTCTACCCCTAAAAGTGTATAATCAATTGCTCCTTACAACGTCAGTGCAGCTCTTTCTGCCCACGGGTCCTGTCCCCGTGCTTTAATAAAATCACCTTTTTGTACCAAAGACATCTCAAGAATTCTTTCTTAGCCGTTTGCTCACGAACCACACTTCAAATTTCATCAACTTGGTTGAAAGAAAGCTTTGATTTGTATCCTTGTCTTCCTAAGTTTAGGGGAGAACAGGAGAAGGCAGGGAAAACATGTTCGACTACTTTTTGATTTTCTTCTGCCAAAATGAAAGTCACGTGAGTCTTAAATGATATAGTTTTTTCAATGCCTTGAATCAATTCTTTAACCATACAAAGAAACCATTAAAAAAGCTTTTTCAGACGTCTAAAACCTGAGAATTCATCTGTAAGGAAACATACATCCAAATAATCTTTCAAGAAACACTTGAATTAGATCATCAAGATCTCTTAAAAAGACAGACATGGATACGGAACACGGCCTGTTGTTGCTGCATGTAATAATTCAATGCAATAGACTATGGGGGGAAAGAAAAAGACAAGTTAAAAAGCAAAAGGAGGGGCGCCTGCGTGGCTCAGTCGGTTAAGCCTCCGACTTCAGCTCAGGTCATGATCTCACAGTTCATGAGTTCGAGCCCCGCGTAGGGCTCTGTGCTGACAGCTCAGAGCCTGGAGCCTGTTTCAGATTCTGTGTCTCCCTCTCTCTCTCTGACCCTCCCCCATTCATGCTCTGTCTCTCTCTGTCTCAAAAGTAAATAAACGTTAAAAAAATTTTTTTTTTTAAAAAGCAAAAGGAGCAGTGGCATAAAAAAGAGGGAGGTATTCTAGAATGCCAGTTGTGAATGTAAAGAGTACTGAATTGGAGACAATAACCGTGGCTAATTTGACTCTGTCCACTTTCTAGTGTGACCATAGGCAAACCACTTAACTAATTTGAAGAAAGAGAATAAGAATACATACTTACCTCACTGGGTTGCCAAGAAAGGCATTGTAAAAGGAAAACTACTAATGAGATCAAAAGAGGAAGGAGTGAGAGTTCAACTCTATAATGTGAAATCCTCAGGGGGATGAAGAGTTGCCAAAAGACTTGGAACATAATCTCCAGAGAGATTCATTTTTCCCAAGTACGTCTTTACTCTTTATCCTGTGCCTAGTAACATACACCTGCCTTCGTTTATGTCCGCGTTTTCCTATCATCATCTCAGGAAAGCTACTCTTGAGTCACCAGCTAAATAATTTCCATCATTTTTATCTCACAGGCTCGTTGACTTAACTAAAATACATACTAGTCTCTCCTATCCACTCAACCTATGTGTTTTTGAGAATCACGTATTCAAATGAGCATTGGAGTAATTAAGATGAGGGCTCTGGGGTCAGATTGCCTTGGCTTAAAGCCGAGCCCCACACCTTAACAAATATGTGGGCTTGGAAAAGTTACTCAATTTATCTATGTCTCAGTGAAATGGGTTAAGAATAATACATAATGGGGTGCCTGGGTGGCTCTGTTGGTTAAGCATCCAACTCTTGGTTTCAGCTCAGGTCATGATCTCAGAGTTGTGAGATCAAACCCTGTGTGGGGCTCCACACAGAGCATGGAGACTGCTTAAGATTATCTCTCCCTCTCCCTTTGCCCCTCCCTGCTTGTGCTCTCTCTCTCAAAAAATAAAAATGAAGGAAGAAAGAAAGATACCTAATATATAAAATTGTTTTACAGTGAAATGGAAAAAAGGTAAAAGACTCTTAGAATAGTGTCTAGCACATGTTAAGCACTCAGTATATGACAGCTCTTTACTAATTTATCAGTCTCTTTTTCTTCCTGAGTCATGTGGAACCTAAATGAGTCCTTTCTGGATCTAGACTAAGGAAATTACTCAACTGGATGAAAACACCATACGGGCTTTCATTTTCTTAAATAAAAAAAGAAAACCCAAACTCCCATTTCTCCACCCCAGGAGGCCTGATTTTTCAATTTCTATACATTCATATATTCCATGTTCTTAGACTCCCTTTGCACCCCCAGCCTCACCAAAAGTAAATTGAAGCCTAAATGGAATACCGATTTCATCAGCATACCTACAATCTCAGTTCTGATCACACATTTTCAGAATGTACCTACATATTGCCATAAAAATAATGACGACTACGATGATACCCAACATTTATTAAGCACAAACACGCACAGTATCTACTATGTACTAAGCCCACTTCTATTACTTAAAGTGCCTTATTTCATGTGATCATAAAAACAATCTTATGGAGAAAGTGAGGTTAAATCATTTGTTGAACACCGCCCTGCTATTAAATGGTAGAGCCTGGACTACTTCATCCTCACGCCCTTCCAAAAATCTAAGTTACCTTTACAATAGTGTGGAGTCCTTTACAAATCAAATAAAAATCAGGAATCACAGAAAGTGCCAAGACCTTTAACTAGAGCACTCCATTACTGATGAGATTATAAATTGGTATAACTACTAGGAAAACAACCTGCTATTATCTACAAAAGTTGAATATAATGCATAATCTATGACCCAACCATTCCATGTTATTTCTAGATATGATCCTTAGAGTAGCAGTTCTCAAATTTTTTGGTCTTAGGATCCTATTATACTCTTAAAAATTGTTAAGGACCCCAAAGAACTTTTGTCAATGAAGGTTGTATCTATTGACATTTCTCATGAAAAACCACTCAGAAAAATCACTTGAGCACTTGTCCATATTTCCTCCAGATATCTATTAAGTATGTTGAAGAAGGGTAGATACTATTAGAAAGCCCAGGGAGAAATTGTCGTGGACTCCATTCCAGGCAGCTGATCCTACCCCACTGAGCATGTTTCCTATTTATGTTTGGTTATATTCAGCAAAAAGTTCACAGAATCCTGAGAGTTGGTCATGAAGGAGTCTCTTCCCCTGGGATTATGGCTGTAATCTCAGGGTCTAAATTCCTATAAGCAGCACAAAGTAAAACAAAACAAAACAAAACACTGTGTTGGTCTTGTTTACTGTATTCTTCTCAAGGCCTAGCATGAAGTAGGTACTCACAAAATGTTGGTTAATGTATGAAGACATGAAAGATAACATCTCTACCTAAAGTCAGAGACTCTTTCCTTTTGGAACAGTATAGATAGGAATTTTTGTAGGAGTTTATAAGATTTATAAGCAACCCAACTAGGAAAGCCCTGTGCTCTTTGAAATGAAACACTGTAAGCAACAGTTTTTCCAAGACTATCGGTCCTGAGTGTGGTGATAAAATGACCCAATGAGCCACTCTCACATATCCCTAATTTAGCAAACTGACTCCAGGGGTTCAGGTTTTCACAAAGATGGGACTTTCAGGTTCAAAAGCAATATCCAAGCCTGAGAGGCCACCGATAGAAGATGACTTTCCAGACACATTTAGATCCTTCAGTCTATGCCAAACCCCGGAAGTTTTTAACAATTCTGATAATAATCTTCTAAGGTGGAGATAAGAAGGGATATAGAATGGAGGTTAGTAATTAAATCACTAAATGACATCTTGATTTGCTCCCTGCACCTAGCCTCAAAAGAGCAACTGATACTTATGTTCCTGGGCTATCTACTGCTGAGTCACCCCAGGTCAGTTTATATTTTCTAAAGTGTGGTCAAATCTTTTGCCTCCAGTTGATGCGCACAATAGCCAACAAAATATTTACTATCTGTGATAAGAGAACACCAGGATAATAAATTTGTAAGTTACACTCTTTCGGGCTAAGAAATGGGCTCAGTTTATCCCAATTTACTTCAAATGATGCATAATTTTGCTTTTTGCTCTGAGATTCATTCTTTTATTCTCTCTTGTATTGTAGGGAGCTACATGACCTATTTTCTTTTACCAACTGGCTTCCAGGTAGGTTCAGCACAAGGGAAGAATTAAGAGAAAATAGGAATTGAGAAGGTGAGTAGAAAGACTCTTGGGTAATTCTCCATGTCTTACCGTGTTCAATGTCTCTGGGTCTAGTTCTTAATGGACAGGTTCTCTTTCTATGGTTCCAGATCCCTCTGAGCAGTGTTCTAGGCTCTTGTAACACCACTTCCTTCCTTTGTCATGTGGCCCCTAAACATGGTAGCAGATGCCTGTCATTGGCAATCTCTGGGTTAACTCATACCTTACCTGGCTTCTCAGTGCTTCCATCACCTGTCTAATTAATTCTTGTATTAAACTCCAGTTGCATCATGACTGACAAAGTCATGATGTGCTTTGTGCGAAGTCTCCATGTGCTTTGGGAGGCCAGGGAAAGTCAAACAATCAGGCCACTGGAAGAGCAGGATCTATAATAGAGGTTGTTGAAACTGGGTGATGAGTATATGGGGGTCTTTTATACTCTTCTTTACTTCTTTATGTATACCTGAATATTTTTTACAATAACTTTACTTTAAAAAAGAAAATATTCCACAGGGTGCCTGTGTGTCTCAGTCGGTTAAGCGTCTGACTCTTGATTTCAGCTTAGGACATGATCTCACAGTTCATGAGTTGCAGCCCTGCACTGGGCTCTGTGCTGACAGCGTGGAGGCTGCTTGGAATTCTCTCTCCCTCTCTCTCTCTCTCTCTGTCCTCGCCCATTTGTATGCTCTCTCTCTCTCTCTAAATAAGTAAATAAACTTAAAAAAAAAAATTTTTTTTAAGCAAAACAGTCAAGCCCAGAGGTTGCACACTTCATTTCAAGATAATTCCAATTACATACATCAGTGGTTCTCAATCAGGGTTGTTTTTGCCTACTAGGAGACATGACAATTTCTGGAGACATTTTTGGCTGTCATAAGTTTGAGGGGGTGCTATTGGCATCTAAGGGGTAGAAACCAGGAATGTGCTAAACATCCTACAATGCACAGGACAGCCTCTGCAATAAAGAATTATTTGGACAACTGGATATCCACATACAAAAGGATAAATTTGGACCTCTACCTCATACCATATACAAAATTAACTGTAAATGGATTGAAAACCTAAATCTAATTACTGGAAGTATAAAACTCTTAGAAGAAAACATAGGTATAAATCTTCATGACCTTGGACTAGGCAACAGTTTCTCAGCTATAACACCAAAAGCATACAAACCCAAGAAAAAATAAATTGGACTTGATTAATGTGTACAAGTTTTGGACTTCAAAGGACACTATCAAAAAAGTGAAAAGACAACCCAGATAATGGAAGAAAATATTTTCACTTCATATATTTGATAAGGACCTAGTATCTAGAATATATAAAAACTCTTACAACTCAGCAATCAACAGACAACTTGATTTTTTAAATGGACAAAGAATTTTAATAGACATTTTTCAAAAGACGACATATACATTGTCAATGGGCACATGAAAACATGCTTAACATCATCAACCATTAAGGAAATTCAAACCAAAACCAAATTGGTACCCACTCACACTCATTATAGGATGGCTATAATTTTAAAAATCAAACATTAACAAGTGTTGGCAAGGAGGTGGAGAAATTGGAACACTCATGCATTGCTGGTCAGAATGTAAAATGGCACAGCCATTCTGGAAAAGAGTTTGGCAGTTCTTCAAAGGTTAAACACAGAGTTACAATATGACCCAGCTAGGAAAGAATTTTTCTCAAAGCATTCTTAGTAATAGCTATAAAGTAGGAACAACTCAAACACCCATCAACTGATGCATAGATAAGTAAAGTGTGGTATATAGCTGCACAATGGAATATTATTCAGCCATGAAAAATAAATGGTGGTACCAATACTTGCTACCACATGGTTGACCCTTGAAAATGTTATGCTAAGTGAAATAAGCCAGTCACAAAAGGCCACACATTATATGATTTCATTTATATGAAATGTGCAGAGTAGGCAAATCTATAGAGACAGAAAGTAGATAAGTAGTTGCCAGAGTATGAGGGAGAGAGGTGAATACGCAATGGCTACTAATGGATTTAGGGTTTCTCTTAGGAGTGATTAAAATATTCTGGAAAAGAGAGTGGTGATAGTTGAACACATCTTATGAATATATTAAAACTACTGGATTATATAAAGATGATGGTGTTGGAAGAGGTGAAATTACCGGACTTGGGATATATTTTGATGTTAGAGGCAGCAGAACTTGCAGATAGATTGGATGGAGGGTGTGGGAGAAAGAAAAGAATCAAAAATGACTCCTGGTTGGGGTCTAAACAACTGAGGGAATGATCGTGACGTTAACTAAGAGAAGGAAGACTGGAGGAACTGATTTAGGGGATGAAGGAAATCAAGAGTTCTGTTCCGGATATACTACATTTAAGATCACCTGATACACATCCAAGTAGAGAAATTGAGAAATCAGATATATGAATATAAGCCTGAAGCTCAGGAGAGCTGCCAGTCACTGAACTTATGGGGCATTCAGAAGCGAGAGGAAGAGCCAAGTCCTGAGTAAAAAGGAGAAGATCAATAAACAAGTGAAGGTTTGTCCTTAGTTAAGAGCATGTCAATTCCACCCATTATAATCTGAGGGTCAACAGAATAAACAGGTACAGATGCTGGAGGGCTGGTAGATTAGTGGTGGGCACATACCTGATTTCCTTTAAAAGAAATAAGATTATTGGTTGAGGGCAAGAAAAGGGAAAAGAATGATGGAAATGTGAAGAGAAAAGAGAATGAAATAATGATTTCTGAAGAGTGTAGGATGACGTAGCATAAATTTACAGGATAAAACTGAATGCTGGCAAGTCTTTGTATAATATATACAATGCTTGAGGCTATGTAAGTTAGTGAAAGCAATCTGGAGTTTGAAAGAACAACGTGTTGGGTTTTTTTTAAATGTTTTTGTTTGTTTTTTGAAAGAGAGAGAGAGCAAGGATGAGTAGGGGAGGGGCAGAGAGAAGGGGACAGAGGATCCAAAGCAGGCTTTGTGCTGACAGGGTAACAGCAGTAAACTCCATGTGGAGCTTGAACTCACAAACCACGAGATAATGACCTGAGCCAAAGTTGGATGCTCAACCAGCTGAGCCACCCAGGTGTCCCAACAACGGTATTTTTTTGACTCAATTTTATTTCGGGGAATTGGCCCAACACAGTAATTGAAAAGAAAGTCAAATGTTCATGTTAGGTTTTAATAGTGCCATTAATAGAAGCTTTACTCTATATTTCACATAACCTAAGAGACCATTTATGTAGTAGCCTCTGGAGGATCTGTCAGAGGGTCCCATTTCTCAAGCATGAGGGAAGGAGAAATATTGGCTTCCCATCACCTACCTGCATTTTTGTAAATCACGTGAGACATTCCAGGCCTGGTTCCTGTGGATCTCTCTAGTCTCATCTACTGGTGCCATTTTGTACTTTATGCCCTGAAAACACTGGAAGACTTGTAGTTTGCTGCACATAAACATTTGGTTCATTGCTAGAATTGCTGAAGGGACTGTGTTGTATTCTTACCACAAAAAATAGATCCAAGAGACAAAGAGCACGGATTGTCATTCTTGTAGCATCTGAGTTTTACACAACTTTAACTAGTTGTTTTTTTCTCTATTCACCCCAAGCCAATCACCTCGGATCAGAACAGTGATGCTTTTCAGGCCCCAGATGTGTCTGCTCCTCATTCTGATAACTAATTCAAGGCAAGTTGTCAAACAAAGAGGGCAGGCCTTGTAGGAGGTCTATGCTGGTGAGGAGAGAGCCAGAGATTTGTGTCTTGAGTACGTGGAACACCCGGACTTCCACGATATAATGCTGACACCAAGCTGCCTGGGTTGGTATCTCAGCTCTGTCACTCACTCATAGAATTGTAAACAAGTTACTTACCCTCATGCTCTCCTTGTTAGAATGGGGATAATAGTGGTATATACCTTATAGAATTTTTGTGAAGACTAAGTGAGTTTACTTATGCAAAATACTTAGAATGGCTCCGATTTCTGTTATACTCATGGGATTTTAATTTATGGAGATGACTAAGTAAAAACACGGGAAGACTAGTGCCACTGAAGGGCTTTTATTACTTATGTTTTCCCAGAGGACAAGGCACAACATACCATGCAGGGCCACCTGGGGAAGCATCAGTGTTGATTAGGAGGCAGAAAGTAGTGAAGGGGAAGCCTGGCCCAGAGCCTTTATGGTTTTCCATAGGAAAGGCAAGGCAGGGCAAGGGAAACTGCTTAGGGTTGGCTAGTCTGAATAATTTTGATGAGCTGTCTCACTTGTCTGGTACTTAGTCCTGGATGATTTAGGGCAGGGGGTATATTGGTTTGGAGTTGGGGGGGGGGCGTTAAATAAAGGAGGTGACTGGGGGTATGGACTTGGGATTAGTTGGTTTATATATGCAAAACATGCTTTCAGATTTGTTGCTCATTTTTTAATTTAAATTTTTACTGAAGAATCATTGACATACAATATTGTTTTAGTTTCAGGTGTACAACATAGTTGATATTTACATACATTATGAAATATATACACAGATTTGATATTTGTATACATTACAAAATGGTCACCACAATAAGTAGTCATCATCTGTCACCATACAAGATTACTACAGTATTATTGCCTATATTCCCTATGTTGTACATTGCATCCTGTGTCTTAATTTTATAAATGGAAGACTGTACTTCTTAACCTCCTAACTTATTTTGACCATCCCTCTATGTAGCAACCATCAGTTTATTTTCTATATGAGTCTGTTTCTGACTTTTTTTGTTGTTGCTCATTTGTTTTGTTTTTGGATTGTACATGTTAGTGAAGTCATACAGTATTTGTCTTTCTCTGTCTTATTTATTTCACTCAGCATAATACCCTCTAAGTTCATACATGTTGTCACAAATGGCAAGATTTTTATTTTTATGGCTGAGTAATATTTCAGGCAAATTGTTTATTATCTCTGGGAATTAGCTAACCCTGGGAGGGGCAGTCTCTCCTCAGCGAGTCAATCCCCACAACTTGTCAAACACCATAAAATATTAAAAATATGGTTAATACACTAGCCCATGGAAAGTATTATATAGGGGCACTTGGGTGGCTCAGTTGGTTAAACATCTGACTTCAGCTCAGGTCATTCATGATCTCACAGTTCATGGGTCTGAGCCCCACATCAGGCTCTGTGCTAACAACTCAGAGCCTGGCACCTGCTTTGGATTCTGTGTCTCCCTCTCTCTGCCCCTCCCCTGCTCTCTCTCTCTCTCTCTCTCAAAAATAAATAAAAATTAAAAATATAAATATATGTATATATATATATGTGTACACACACACACACACACACACACACACACACATATATATATATAAGAAAGTATTGTATAAGTGTTAGCTACTCTTCTGAAAGAGACACTCAGCCTTGTTGGCAGTCAAAGACTAGAGTTCAGATAAGGCTCATTGTGAAGGTTTAAATTATTTTTGTTCTCCAGGTAGCAGAGAAGCTCAGGAAGCTTAGAAAAACTTTTGCCCATAATTTTTTTGGTTTGTGTCTCCCCTGGTTCTGGAAAGCTCTACTTCAATTCCAGTTCCTGACACTATTCTATTGACCTAGTGAACAATATCTTAAGTTAAGGATTATACCTCTTTGCTCATCTTTTGGTTTTCATGGAAACCAACTTAGGTATGTACTTGACCATTCTTTTTTTTTTTTTTTTTTTTGAGCTTTTATATTTTTTATTCTTCATTTAACTTTTAAAACACTACTATAGTTGAATATTAAAACAAAAACAATAACAGCAAGTAGTGAGCTATGATTATAGTCCTTCATTCGTTCACTACTGCATATAAAATGCCATCAGTGTTCTTCACTGACCCCATTAAGAGGTCTGACACTGAACACCTCCCCTAGGGTGATGTTCATCATCCTCATACGCTTCTCCATTGTAATGGCGCCTTCTTTCCTGATTTGGATCAAAGTCCACCAGTTCTACCTGGTCCATTTCATCAGTCTCTTCTACTTCCTTCCTCTCAGGTAGGAGTTTTTCCAGCAAAGACAGTTTATCAGGAGAGAGAAAGCCATTCTCAGGGAAGTTTACCTTAAATTCAATGATTAGGCGACCCTTTTCGTATGGTCTACGATAAATTGGCATGCCTTCATTCAGCACACACTTGATATCTGCATGCTTGACAATCTGACCTGGACGAGAGGTAAAGACAATGGTTCTGTTGTCTAGAGTAGATATTGGCTTTTGAAAGCCGCACAGTGCTTCAACCAGCTGTATGTCCATACACATGAAAAGATCCCCTCCTCGCCTAGTAAAAACAGCATGGTCCTTCTGATCTAAAACAATGATAATATCTCCTGGTTCCAGTCCAGGTTCTAGGTCTCCTTCACCATGGAATGTTATCTTCTGGCCATCTTTCATGCCTTTGTCAATATGAACTTCTAGAATCTTCTTTTCTCGAACTATCTTCCTTCCATTGCAGCTTGTACATCTATCTTTAGGACTGATCCGTTCCCCATGGCCCTGGCACTCCATGCACACAGACTGAATTTGTTGAACCACTCCAGGTCCTATCTGATGAATTCTTATTTGCATTCCAGTACCTCGGCAATTGGGACAACATTCTACCGCTCCTTTCTTACCACCTCGGCCTTCACATTTGTCACAAATCACATTCTTTTGCAGAGCTAGTTTTCTTGTTGCACCATTATATAAATCTTCTAAGGTTACAGAGAGCTGATGCACATTTTTACCTCTCTTCTCTCTCTGCATCCTTCCTCCTCCTCCAAAAAACATATCAAAGATGTCCATGGGGGAGCCAAAACCACCACCTGCTCCACCTTCTTTAATTGCCTGTTCTCCTCCTTTGTCATATAATTCCCTTTTCTTCGCATCAGAGAGCACTTCATAAGCTTGAGAAATCTGTTTAAACTTCTCTCCCTCATTTGGATTCTTGGCAGGTGGTACTTCAAAGCCAACTTCCTGTAAGCCTTTTTCAATTCTTCCTGGGTGGCATTGGGTTTGACCCCCAAAACATCATAGTAACTAGTTTCTTTCACCATTTTCTACAGCCGGCGAGGGGGCCAAGGCCGGTGTGGGGGGAGCGGGAAGGAGCGCATTTCTGGGCGCAGCTCGGGCAGCCGCCGCTCCTCCGCTTTTCAGCGAGTGTTCTGGAAAGTTCCCTGTACTTGACCATTCTTGGTTTAACCATGGTACTGAAGCCTTTCTGACAAAAATCAGTAATTTTAAGTGAGATAATACTAAGCTATTACCACCAACCCGGACTAACCAAATAAATAAAAGTATAGAAGTGCCTAAGAGCAAAATACATTAGTTGCATACAGTATCCAGGAGACATGTTAGGGAGTTATGGCAATACAATATTGAGGTAATGGCTATATCAGTCCTTCCTGATACCATCTGAAAATAGCCCTCAATCTTGATCAATGGCTTATTTTTATCTGGCCCAGGCTTTAGGGCCTAACTTGCTCTCCAGGTGTGTACTTGCCTTGCAGATTAAAGCTCTTACTAGATTTCTCTTGACTTCATGAAGATGTTACAAAAGTAATTGAACAAGTTGTAGAAAGAAGAGAAATGGAGATGAATCAATTGGTTTGAGAATTCTTCCAGAAAATACCTACAGAACTTCACGGCAACTGATTAGATATAAGGAATGAAAGGGCAGGGAACTGACCTTGGGAAATGGTTGTCACCACTAAGAAATGAAGTTGAAAGGAAGTTGACTTGGAGAATAAAGTAAGTCCGTATCCAGATATACTTTATTTGAAATGATATGATATCCAACTAGATAGGCCCAGTAGGCAAGAGGGGGAACAAGACTAGATGAGAAGAAGATATCAGGATAGGAATGATTATGAAAGCCATGAGCAAGACAAGGGTGGCTGAGACATATCTTTTGGGTGCGGTGGGAAGACAGGAGAGAATTCTGGAGAAAAGAGAGACCATATGTTTAGAAGTGGGAGATCCAGGGTGGTATAATATCTTGAAAGAATTCACAGAACAAAGTTCATAAGGCAGAGAGCAGGCAACAGTGTCTAAAGGTTACGTGAGAGGAAAGTGAATCATTGGATGTGGCAACACAGGAGTCTTGGGCAATAACAGGGTGAGTAGTGAGGGAAGAATGCCATGGGTCAACAATTAAGCACTTTATCTGGGTCAGATCAAAGTGATTAGTATAAATCACTGAAGAAGTTTCACAAGGAAGAGATGGGCTGAACCCACAGAAGTTACTCAGTAGTGCCATTCTCCATCAGAAGTTGGCCACGGCAACTTTTTACTCAACACATCTCCAGAGGCAAGGAAAACAAAAGCAAAAGTGAACTATTGGGACCTCATCAAAATAAAAAGCTTTTGCACAGCAAAGGAAACAATCAGCAAAACTAAAAGGCAACCAATAGATGGGAGAAGATATTTGCAAACGACATATCAGATAAAGGGTGAGTGTCCAAAATCTATAAAGAATTTATCAAACTCAACACCCAAAAAATAAATAATCCAGTGAAGAAATGGGCAAAAGACATGAATAGACACTTCTCCAAAGAAGACATCCAGATGGCCAACCGACACATGAAAAAATGCTCAACATCCCTCATCCTCAGGGAACTACAAATCAAAACCACCATGAGATACCACCTTACACCTGTCAGAATGGCTAACGTTAACAACTCAGGCAACGACAGATGTTGGCGAGGATACGGAGAAAGAGGATCTCTTTCATTGCTGGTGGGAATGCAAGCTGGTACAGCCACTCTGGAAAACAGTATGGAGGTTCCTCAAAAAATTAAAAATAGAACTACTCTATGAGCCAGCAATTGCACTACTAGGTATTTTCCCAAGGGATACAGGTATGCTGTTTTGAAGGGGCATATGCACCCCAATGTTTATAGCAGCACTATCAACAATAGCCAAAGTATGGAAAGAGCCCAAATGTCCATCGACAGACAAATGGATAACGAAGATGTGGTGTATATATACAATGGAGTATTACTTAGCAATCAAAAAGAATGAAATCTTGCCATTTGCAACTACATGGATGGAACTAGAGGGTATTATGCTAAGCAAAATTAGAGAAAAACAAATATCATATGACTTCACTCATATGAGGACTTTAAGACACAGAACAGATGAACACAAGGGAAGGGAAGCAAAAATAATATAAAAACAGGGAGGGGGACAAAACAGAAGAGACTCTTAAATATGGAGAACAGAGGGTTACTGGAGGGTTTGTGGGATGGGGGATGGGCTAAATGGGTAAGGAGCATTAAGGAATCTACCCCTGAAATCATTGTTGCACTAATGCTAACTAACTTGGATGTAAATTAAAAAAAAAGAATAAAATAAAATAATAATAATAAATTTAAAAGTGTTACATTTGATTTGATGTGATTCACAGATATTCTCTTTTGGGAAAGAGAAAGTCTGTACTAATGTGAGAGTTCTTGAATTGAATTTTAAGGTTCATGTCAAAGTAGTTGAGAAATACAGTGACTTTAGAGAATATTTTTATTGAACAGTCTTATTTGGAACTCTGTGTTTAAGCAAAAAAAGAGGAATCTGTCTGCTATCTTGTGAACATTTATCCTCTGCAACAAAAATATCACATAGGAAAGATAAAAAGAATCCTATGTTGTGTTAGTCTGGTGTGTATATTATTATGCTTCACGGGGATAACATAAAAATATATAGACTTTCACAAAGTTAGAAAGTTCTACTATGATTTTCTTTCTTTTTTTTTATTTTAGAGAGAGAGCACAAGTAGGGGAGAAGGGCAGAGGGAGAGAGAGAGTCTCAGGCAGGCTGCATGCTTGATGGAGCATCAGTGCAGAGCCTGATGCAGGGTTCCATCCCATGACTTTGGGATCATGACCTGAGCCAAAATCAAGAGTCAGATGCTCAACCAACTGAACCACCCAGGCTCCCCTCTGCTATGATTTTCAACTGCCACCCTCTGAACAGAAGCTTCAAGGAATTTTATTGAGCAAATAAACATAAATAATAAATATGTGTATAATTCTCAATATTCATGTTGAGATGTTGTTTATGAACATTGCTGAGGTATATTACAAGTACTTTGATATTAAGAAAAGTTAAAGTGCCAATTTTTAATCATAGCTGACTTCTTCACAGACATTGACAAGCTGACCCTAAAATTAATAGAGAAATTCAAAGATCTCAGAATAGCCAAACAATTCAAAACAATCTTGAAAAAGAAGAATAAATTTGGAGCACTCAAGCTTCTGACTTTCAAAACTTACTACAAAGTTACACTAATCAAGACAGTGTGGTAGTGGGGTAAGGAGAGACACAATGGAATAGAATTGAATACACATCAATGGAATAGAATTGAGATCTAGAAATAAACTCTCTCACTTTATGGTCAGTTGATTTTCAACAAAGATGCCAAGACCATTCAATTGGAAATAATAGTTTTTCAACAAATAGTTCTGGGACAACTGGATATCCATATGCAAAAGAGTGATTTTGCACCCTTTCTCACATCATATACAAAAATTAACTAAAAAGTAGTCAAAGGCCTAAATCTAAGCACTAAAACTATAAAAGTCTTTGAAGAAAGCATAGGTGTAAATCATAACCTTGGATTGGGCAATTGTTTCTGAAATATGAAACCAAAAGCAGAAGCAGCCAAAGAAAAAGTAAGATTTTACCAAAATTAAAAAATGTACTTCAAAGGACACCACTAAGAAAGTGAAAAGACAATTCACCTAATAGGAGACAATATTTGTAAATCATATGTTGGATAAGAGACTAGAATCCAGAATATATAAAGAACATTTTCAACCCAAACATAAAGAGACAAATAACCCAACTAAAACATGGGCAAAGAATCTGAATAGACATTTCTCCATTGGGAGATGAAAATTTCAGCAAAATTCTAGAAGATGGAAAGTGAACAAGAAAGTGTTACTAGGTGACACAACAAAGGAATCCACAGCCCAGAATAAGTTCCAAGGGGGCTGCTATATAGCACAGAGGCAGATCTGCCCGGCAACCCCAGAAAGGCTTTAGAGCCTGAGTCCTATGACTGAGGGCAGGAATGAGAATTCTGCTAAGGACAGGAAATTCATTTGAGGCTTAAACACATGTGCAAAGGCAACAGGTCACCTAATAACCACTTTCCTCCCCAACAACGTGGGATGGGGAGGGGCTTGGGGGAAAGGTTCTTCTCTAAAAGATTAAACATCTTCCATTCACTTTCCTGGTATGGGTTTATGTAGTGTTTTTTGTGCCCTAAGCCACATCCCCTCGGTTCAGCTTGCATTTCTGGAGCAGCTCTGGTGCGCAATTCCCCTACACAAGTTTTCTCAGCCTAATGCTTTCCCTGAAGCCAAGGGAGGTCTACCATCCCTTCACACCGGTAGTCTGGAAACATTTCTGGGAGCAAGCATCAGTGGAGGATGGGAATCAGTGAGAAAATGCTCTATCCACTCAGCAGGGACAGCAAAAGGAAACAACTTGTGTCCCTCTGTAGGTACTGATCTGGGAAGATGTACAAGATCTATTGTTAAGTGAAAAAAATCAAAGCTAGTATGCTGTCTTTGTGTAAGAAAGAGGGGAGGAACATTAATTTACATTAGTATTTGCTCTTATCTGCCTACCCCAAACCTTAAGATATCTAGAAATAAGGGGCACCTGAGTGGCTCAGTGGATTGAGCATCCGACTTCAGCTCAGGTCATGATCTTACGGTTTGTGGGTTCGAGCCCCGTGTTGGGCTCTGTGCTGACAGCTCAGAGCCCGGAACCTGCTTCAGATTCTGTGTCTCCTTCTCTCTCTGCCCCTCCCCCACTTGTATTCTGTCTTTCTCTGTCTTTCAAAAATAAATAAATGTAAAAAAAATTTTTTTAAGATATTTAGGAATAAACCTAACCAAAGAGGTGAAAAACCTGTACTCTGAAAACTATAAAACACTAATGAAAGAAACTGAAGAGAACACAAAGAAATGGAAAGACCTTCCATGCTCATGGATTGGAAGAACAAATATTGTTAAAATGTCTATAATATCCAAAAATATCTATACATTTAATGCAATCCCTGCCAAAATACCAATAGCATTTTTCACAGAGCTAGGAGAAACAATGCTAAAATTTGTATGGAACACAAAATAGCCAAATAGCCAAAGCAATCTTGGAAAACAAAAGCAAAGCTGGAAGCATCACAATCCCAGACTTCAAGCTATAGTACAAAGTTGTAGTCATCAATACAGAATGGTACTGGGGCGCCTGGGTGGCTCAGTTGGTTAAATGTCCGACTCTTGATACTGGTTCAGGTCCTGATCTTGTGGTCATGAGATCAAACCCTGCTGCGGGCCCCACCCTGAGTGTGGAGCCTGCTGGGGATTCTCTCTCTCCCTCTCTCTCTGCCCCTCCCCTTCTCTCTCTTTCTCTCTCAAAATAAATAAATAAACTTAAAAAAAAACAGTATGGTACTGTCACAAAACAAAGACATAGAAATCAACACAACAGAATATAAAAAAAATGAAGCCACAACTGTATGGTCAACTAATCTTCAACAAAGTAGGAAAGAATATCTAATGGGAAAAAAGCAGTCTCTTCAACAAATGGTATTGGAAAAGTGGACAGCAGCAGGCAAAAGAATGAAACTGGACCACTTTCTTACACCATACACAAAAATAAATTCAAAATTGATGAAAGACCTAAATGTGGGACAGGAAACCATTAAAGACCTAGAGGGGAGCACAGGCAGTAATTTGCCTGACATCAGCCATAACAACATTTTTCTAGATATGTCTCCTGAGGCAAGGGAAACAAAACCAAGAAGAAACTATGGGGACTTCATCAAAATAAAAAGCTTCTGCACAGTGAAGGAAACAATCGACAAAACTGAAAGGCAACCTACAGAATGGGAGAAGATATTTGCAAATGACATATCTGATAAATGGTTAGTATCCAAAACATACAAAGAATGTATGCAACTCAACACCCAAAAAACAAATAACCCAATTTAAAAATGGGCAGAGGATATCAAGAGACATTTCTCCAGAGAAGACCTACAGATAGCCAACAGACACATGAAAAAATGCTCAACATCACTCATCATCAGGGAAATACAAATCAAAACTACAATAAGATATCACCTCACACCTGTAGAACGGCTAAAATCAACAACACAGAAACAGGTGTTGGCAAGGATGTGGGGAAAGGGGAAACCTCCTACACTTTTTGGGAATGAAAACTGGTGTAGCCACTCTGAAAAACAGTATGAAGTTTCCTCAAAAAGTTAAAAATAGGACTACCCTATGATTCAGCAATTGCACTCCTAGGTATTTACCCAAAGAATACAAAAATACTAATTCAGAGGGATACGTGCACCTACAATGTTTATAGCAGCATGATCTAAGGTAGCCAAACTATGGAAAGAGCCCAAGTTTCCATCTACTGGTGAATGGGTAAAGATTATACACACACACACACACACACACACACACACACACACACACACATACACAACACACACAGTGGAATATTACTCAGCCATAAAAAGGAATGAAGTCTTGCCATTTGCAACAATGTGGATAGAACTAGAGACTATAATGCTAAGCAAAATAAACCAATCAAAAAAGATAAATACCATATGATTTCACTCACATGTGGAATTTAAGAAACAAAACAAATAAACGTGGGAGAAAAAAAGAGAGGCAAACCAAGAAAGAGTCCTAACGATAGAGAACAAACTGATGGTTACTAGAAGGGAGGTGGGTTAGGGGTGGACTAAATAGGTGATGGGGATTAAGTAGTGCACCTGTTGTGATGTATGGAAGTGTTGAATCACTAAATTCTACACTTGAAACTAATATTACACTGTATGTTGATGAGCTGGAATTTAAAAAGTTGAAAAAAAATTTTTTTTCACTAGTTTTCCTAAAACTAATGGCCAGTGGTTACATGTAGAGGATGAGGTAGGGGGTGTGGATTATAAAGAATATGAAAGTAAAACTTCTCAATGTATAATTAAAAAAATTTTTTTTAATGTTTATTTTTGAGAGAGAGAGAGAGAGAATGTGAGCAAGGAAGGGGCAGAGAGAGAGGAAGACACAGAATCTAACGCAGGCTCCAGGCTCTGAGCTGTCAGCACAGAGCCTGATGTGGGGCTTGAACTCACAAACCATGAGATCATGACCTGAGCCGAAGTTGGATGCTTAACCAACTGAGTCACCCAGGCCCCCCTCAATGTATAATTTTTAAAAACCTCTGAACCAAGTGAATATAGCACTTACTTAAAAATAATTAAATTGAGTTTTTAAACATTTTGCCATCTGATTCAGGTAGTTGCTCCCAATGCTAACCTAGTTCTCTCTTTTCTTCTCATTCAAAAATATTTCAGAGTTGTTTCATTGCTGTGTTTATTTCCTTACCTCTCACTCATCAATCTGGTTTCTGCCCCATTATGCAAATAAATTGCTCTGACCTCTTGTCTCCAGTGACCTCCATATTGCTAAATCTCATAAACATTGTTTAGTCTTTCTCTCACATAATCTTCTGGCAGCATTTGATAAACTACCTCCCTTCAGACACATCCTCTTCTCTTGACTTTAACGTCTCCACGCAATTCTAGTTTTCCTCCCATCTCTCTGGATACCCTTACCTCTCTTCTCCCTTTCTCCCTCACCTTCTTCTTTTTTTCCCTTCTCTTCTCCCTCCTTTACCCAAACATTAAACATTGTATTTCTTCAAAACTCTGTTGTAAATATCTTCTCTATTACTAAGGGATTTCACTCAGAACTATAAATTGAGTTGATAACAGTGACCTCCACATTCATATCTCCAAACTCTTTCAGGACTGAGACATTCTGTTATTGGCAGCTCACTCTGGCCAATGGAAATGTCTAGAGGCAGAATTACCTGTTGCTCTAGCTGCTAAAACTTCCAGCAGTTGTGGAAGGGAAATTTGGAGGGAGCACCATAGCATTTAATGCAGATAGATGTACTATGAATATTTTCTACCAGTATGTGATTTGCCTTTTCATTTTCTTTTCATTGTCTTAAGGAATGGCTAGTTTAAATTTTTACGAAGTATTGGGGTTTCTGGGTGGCTCAGTCAGTTAAGTGTCCAGCTTCAGCTCATGTCTTGATCTCACTCACGGCTTGAGAATTCAAGCCCTGAGACAGGCTCTGTGCTGACAGCTCAGAACCTGGACCCTGCTTCTGATTCTGTGTCTCCCTCTCTCTCTGCCCCTCCCCTGCTCACACTCTGTCTGTCTCTCTCTCTCAAAAATAAAGATTAATTTTTTTTTAATTTTATGAAGCATAATTAATTTTTTTTCTTTTATGTTAAATTCTTTTTTTCCATAGAGACTTTAAGTTTTTTACTGTGGTAAAAAGCATATGACATAGGGGCACTCGGGTGGTTCAGTCGCTTAAGTGACTGACTTTGGCTCAGATCATGATTTCACGGTTTGTGAGTTCGAGCCCCACGTCAGCTCAGAGCCTGTAGCCTGCTTCAGGTTCTGTGTCTCCCTCTCTCTCTCTGCCCCTCACTCATGCTCACTCTCTCTCTCTCTCTCAAAAATAAACAAAACATTAAAAAAAATTTTTTTAAGCATATGATATAAAATTTACCATCTTGGGTGCCTGGATGGCTCAGTCGGTTAAGCATCCGACTTCAGCTCAAGTCATGATCTTACCGTTCGTGAGTTCAAGCCTCACATCCGGCTTTGTGCTGACAGCTCAGAGCCTGGAGCCCACTTCGGATTCTGTATCTCCCCCTCTCTCTGTTCCTTCCCCATCTGCACTGTCTCTCCCTCAAAAATAAAGATTACCAAAACTTTTTTTTAATTTACCATCTTAACCACTTTAAAGTGTACATTTCAATAGTGCTAATTAATTCACACTGTTATGAAACAGATCTCCAGAACTTTTTCATCTTGTACATCTAAAGCCCTCTACCCAAACAATATCTCCCTATTCCTCCTCCCCAGTCCCTGGCAACCTCAATTTTACTTTCTGTCTCTGTGATATTGACTACTTTATATAGCGTGTATAAATGGCATCATACAACATTTGTCTTTTGATGACTTGGTTATCCCAGTATAATGCCCTCAAGTCCATCCATGTTTTAGCCTGTGATAAGATTTCCTTCCTGTTTAAGGCTGAGTAATATTCCATTGTGTGTATATACCACACTTTATCCATTCATCTGTCAGTGGACATTTAGATTGTTTCACTTCTTGTCTATTGTGACTAGTGCTGCTATGAACATGAGTGTGTAATATTTCTTCGAGACTCTGCTTTCCATTTTTATGGATATATATAACCAGAAGTGGGAGTGCTGGATCATATGGTAGTTCTGTTTTAAATTTCTTGAGGAAACTCCATATTGTTTTCCACAGTGGTTGAACTATTTTACAGTCCCACCAATGGTGTGTAAAGGTTCCAGTTTTTCCATATCCTCTCCCTCTCATGTTATTTTCTGTTATTTTTTTATAGCAACCACCCTAATGGGTATGAGATTATTTAGTGCTTTTCATGTCTTCTTTAAGAAATATTTACCTATCCCAAGGTTGCAGATATATTCTTCCATGTTTAAAATTTTGACTTTTAGGGGCACCTGGGTGGCTCAGTCAGTTAAGCGTCTGACTTCGGCTCAGGTCGTGATCTCACAGTCCGTGGGTTTAAACCCCTCTTTGGGCTCTGTGTTGACAGCTCAGAGCCTGGAACCTGCTTTGGATTCTGTGTTTCCCTCTTTGTCTGCCCTTCTCTCTCTCACACTCTGTCACAAATAAATAAACATTAAAAATTTTTTTGGCTTAAAACCTCTTTGATCTTGGCTGCAGCAACTTCTTACTCAACACGTCTCCAGAGGCAAGGGAAACAAAAGCAAAAGTGAACTATTGGGACCTCATCAAAATAAAAAGCTTTTGCACAGCAAAGGAAACAATCAGCAAAACTATAAGGCAACTGACAGAATGGGAGAAGATATTTGCAAACAACATATCAGATAAAGGGTTAGTATCCAAAATCTATAAAGAACTTACAAACTCAACACCCAGAAAACAAATAATCCAGTGAAGAAATGGGCAAAAGACATGAATAGACACTTCTCCAAAGACATCCAGATGGCCAACCGACACATGAAAAAATGCTCAACATAACTTTTCATTAGGGAACTACAAATCAAAACCACAATGAGATACCACCTCACACCTGTCAGAATGGCTAACATTAACAACTCAGGCAACAACAGATGTTGATGAGGATGCAGAGAAAGAGGATCTCTTCTGCAATGCTGGTGGGAATGCAAGCTAGTGCAGCCACTCTGGAAAAAAGCATGGAGGTTTCTCCAAAAATAAAAAATAGAACTACCCTACGACCCAGGGATTGCACTACAAGGTATTTATCCAAGGGATACAGCTATGCTGTTTCGAAGGGACACATGCACCCCAATTTTTATAGCAAGCAACACTATCAACAATAGCCAAAGTATGGAAAGCCCAAATGTCCATCGATGGGTGAATAGATAAAGAAGATGTGGTATATATATACAATGGAGTATTACTTGGCAATGAAAAAGAATGAAATCTTGCCATTTGCACTATGTGGATAGAACTAGAGGGTATTATGCTAAATGAAATTACTCGGTCAAAGAAAGACAAATATCATATGACTTCACTCATACGAGGACTTTAAGACACAGAACAGATGAACATAAGGGAAGGGAAGCAAAAATAATATAAAAACAGGGAGGAGGACAAAACATAAGAGACTCTTAGATATGGAGAACAAACAGAGGGTTACTGGAGGGGTTGGGGTTGGGGATGGACTAAACGGGTAAGAAGCATTAAGGAATCTACTCCTGAAATCATTCTTGCACTATCCGCTAACTAATTTGGATGTAAATTTAAAAATAAAATTAAATGGGGCGCCTGCGTGGCTCAGTCTGTTAAGTGTCTGACTTCGGCTCAAGTCATGATCTCGCGGTCCATGAGTTCGAGCTCCATGTCAGGCTCTGTGCTGACAGCTCGGAACCTGGAGCCTGTTTCAGATTCTGTGTCTTCCTCTGACCTCTCTCTCTGACCCTCCCTGTTCATGCTCTGTCTCTCTGTGTCTCAAAAATAAAAATAAAAACGTTAAAAAAAAAGCCAATAAAGAACTTTAAAAAAAATAAAATTAATAAAATTAAAAAATTAAAAATAAATTAAAAAACTTTTTTTTGGCTTCTACATTTAAGTCTATGATACACCTCAAACTAGTTTTAATGTGTGGTATGAGGTACAGGTCAAGGTTCATATTTTTCAGTTGGATATCCAGTTATTCTGACATTATTTGTTGAAAACAAAAACAACAACCTTCCCGTTCTACACTGGATTTTCTTGGCACCTTGGCAAGTAACTTTTGACACTGGTTTTAAGAAGATTCCCAAACTTCAGACCTGTCAAGCTGTGGGGAAAGAAGTACATCTTAGAATTGAGAAAATAGAAACTTCTTTTGGATTCCTACAGCACCTAGTACAGTATGTGTGGGTCACACAGAGTGAGTAGCATCGGAGCTTTGGAATCAGGCAAATCTGGATTCAAACCCAAGTTTGCACGGCCTTGGACAATTTACCTAACATCTTCTTTGCCTTGGTTTCCTTATATACATAGTGAGCATCCAATGTTGTGATGAGAAATTAAACGATGCAAAATGCCTGGTGTAGCTATTTGCTGAGTATTCTTTTCCCCTCATATTTTCATTTTTTCAGTAAATATTTGTTATCTTCATTGGACTCAGTGGTTTGGGGCATGATAGAAATTTCTGTCTAAATTCCTTGTGTACTTTTTCAAAAAGACTTACAAATTGATTACAAGTCTCCTTGCCTTTAGCAAGGTATGCCATCTAATATTAATCCTTTTTTTTTATCTGATTCTCCTTTTGCAAATTCTTGAGAGAGCGGTTTGGACATAATTATTTGGAAACTTCATCCTGTTAAGGAGAAATTTAGTAACAATATTATGTGATCATCAGAAATCAGGAATCCTTCAGCTTCATCTAGACTAAGAGAGCTTTCAACTTTAAGCGGCACACCGCTCACTTGAGGATCTTATTACACTCCAGACTCTGATTCAAGAAGTCTGGAGTTGAGTCTGATATTCTGCATTTCTAGCAGGCTCCAAGGAAATGCCAAAGCTTTTGGTGTAAGGACCACACACTTTCCGTAGGTAGGGGCTAGAGGCTTCAGTTTGTTAGGGGAGAAAATTTTAAACCCTGAAGTTCATGAATAAATAATGTTTCCCTTGGCTGAGGGTACTATGGTTGCAGGGAGAGAGGAAACTGTTCATTTAGTTTTTACCATGCACCTGCAAGCATATGTATGAGGTAAAGTATAGGTAGAATGAGCACAAATATTTTCTCTTTTAGGAGTTCTGGATTTAGAATCAGATGATATAGTTTCATATCCCAGCTTCCCCACTTACAATCCATCGTGACATTTGGCAAGTTGTTAAATCTCTCCAGTAGCCTCTCACAGGATACCTGTGAAGATAAAATGAAATTATGTAAATAACTTTGGCCCAGCATCTGACTTGTAAATAGCATTTAGTAAGTATTGCGTAAATGTGAATTTCTTTAGCAACCCTTGCCAGATTAAGGCATTAAGTAAAACTAGAGTGATGGCTAGATCCAGACTCAGGTTCAAGTCCTTACTATGCCCCCTATGTAGCTGTATAGTCATTAGACACTTGGGAGCCTAATGTGTCTTAGATATCAAATAAGATTGGATTGGATATTCTTATTCTTCACAGTGCTAAGGGTCTTCATGCCCTAATGGTCCTGTGGTTCTTGAGCTCTTCTCTATAAGGCAGAGACAGGCAAACATTAAAAGAAACTGTCTCTTTAGTCAGTTAGCTGAATTGACACAGCAAACCAGGAGCCAGAGGAAGAAAGGTAAAGAGAGGAAAAAGAAGGATCCTGAAATGGTCCTGGTTCATCTTGGTTCTTTCAGCTCATGACAGCTTTTAGAAGGGAGACTTAGTTCAGGAGGAGTGGCCCAGAGACACGTCATCCATTTCAACAACATCTTCATCCCCTTAGTCACCACACACCTTTAGGCCATGGGAATAGGGGGAGTGTGTGTGTGTGTGTGTGTGTGTGTGTGTGTGTGTGTGTTTTAAACTGTGAACAATGTCACTGGGTTAAAATCCTAATATAGATCACCTCTTTGCAATGTAAAAACAATTTTGTGAAGTAGGTATTATTATCTATGACGCATGGATGGGGACACTGGGCCTTAGAGAAGTTAAACAATTTACACAAGCTCACAGTTAATGGGCAACTTTACTTGAACCAAGGCAGTCTAATTCCTGCTCCCTCTTTCTTAATCATTATACTACACTGCTGTACAGATCTGTGGAGCTGACTGAGATTTACTCAGTGTCGAAATCTTCAGTCCAGATTATGTGGGGTTAAATTCCTGAGAGAATATGAAATAGAGTTCAAACTACCCGAGGAGCCCACTGTGAGGTCAGGTTGTGAAAGGACAAAGAAGTATTATCTTAACTTAGTAATGATAGTGTCATGACAGTGTGCTTGACAAAGCTCACTTAAACTTCAAAATACAGGCATATAGGGATTATTTTAGCTGAAGAAACTGATGCTCAAGGAAGATAAGTAATTTATCCACATGAAGGGCTCATATGGGCTGTAAGGAATAGGAAACTTCACACAAATGGTCTTTAACTATAAGGAAATCATTATCTCACTTACAAAGTCAAGAAGTAGGGCAGACTTTAGGGTCAGCATGTCTGTGTGCCAGTTCTACCTCTCCGCAATTCTCTTGGCTCTTTCCTCCACGGTGGATCGGCTTTAATATCATAACCAGGCAGAAGTGGTTCCAAACATCCCATTTAAACATGATGATGTACAAAGGAAGAGGGATCTTCTCTCTCTGAGTCTATTTTAGGAATAAGGAAATCCTTTTTAGAAGCTTTCCCAGAAGACTTCCCCTCACACCTCATTGCCAGGACTGACCCACTCTTATACTGATCACGAGTAAAGGAAAGGGATTACCATTCTTGGGTTTGAGGTGGATAGAGAGTGAGTTGAGAATCACCATGACCAGCATACCATGCTGCATCTCCAGACAGTGTCAGCATTGAAGACCTGCTCTGGTCCTTGACGAGACTCTCTTTTTCAGTATTCTCTGCCAAGGACAGATTGCAGTCACAGATGGAGATATCACCCCACAAGGCATTATATCTAAAGAATGAGCTCAGCCATAATTCAAATATCAGGGCTTTAAAAGGGAGACTTTTGAGGGCTCCATCAGTCAGGCCACAGCAAGTAGGCAGGCAACAGGGACCAAATCTCTAGAAAGAGAGCACTGGCAAGAGTAAGGAAGTGTAGCAGGAGCTAACATTGAAGTACACAAAAGAGGGAATGCCATGAGTCAGGGGGTGCAGAAATTGATCACTGGGATCCTTTGCTGTCTTATGAACCCGAGAGCAACACAGGGACTCAATAATCTATACCAGAACTTCTAGACTGGGAAGATAAACATTACTAAACTCCATCAGCTATGTGGATTTCAGAATCTTTGGTTATCCTGTTATAAAGTTTGGGAACTAGAACAGGGCAGACCCTGGGTCAGACCTTCCATCAGTGGAAGAGTCTGGAGGACAATGACAGAACCAATACTAGGTTCTTCCTGGTTGGAAGTGGAAGACAAATGACCCTCCCTTTAAGCTATGTAAGGCCCTGGAATTTCCAATAGTTCAAGGAGAACAGGAAGCCGTGAGAAGAAGATATAGAATCTTCCATTGATCCTGTAAACGGGGGGCACTAGTCATTTATGGAAGAAAAAGGTGGGGGCTGTGGCACAGTATTTTTCTTCTGATTTTGTGGGGTGGTAGGTATTGGTTGTAGAGATAATGGAATAGTGCATGGCTGATTAAAAAATGATACATTTATACATTTACTTCATGGAAAGATGTCCACAACATATTGTTGAGGGAAAAAAAACAAAGTATAAAACAGCATGTATACTATGATCCCATTTATGTAAAATAATTCACAAAGATAAGGAACAAGTATGCCTTCTTCATTTGCTTGGGTATAAAATAAAGTCATTATTTTTACTGTTCAAATAATAATGAAGTCAATGCTATTCTTCTAAGTCTAGCAGAAAATACAGTTTTCCTTCTTGGTCTCCTGCCCCAAGATTCCTCAATGTCAATTTTGTTGATCTTTTCACAGAACCAACTTTTGGCTTCAATGATATTTTTCGTATTATTTTTCTATTCTTGATTTTATTTATCTTTGCTTTGGTCTTTATTGTTTTCTTGCTTCTAGGTTTCATCTTGCTCAAAGGTGCAAAGTTAGGCTATTCCTCAAATGGCAATACTCTTTTTTTTTTTTTTTTTTTTTGAAGTATTTTATTTTATTTTATATTTTTATTTTTTTATTTTTTTATTTTTTTTATTTTTTAATATATGAAATTTACTGTCAAATTGGTTTCCATACAACACCCAGTGCTCATCCCAAAAGGTGCCCTCCTCAATACCCATCACCCACCCTCCCCTCCCTCCCACCCCCCATCAACCCTCAGTTTGTTCTCAGTTTTTAACAGTCTCTTATGCTTTGGCTCTCTCCCACTCTAACCTCTTTTTTTTTTTTTTTTTTTTTTCCTTCCCCTCCCCCATGGGTTTCTGTTATGTTTCTCAGGATCCACATAAGAGTGAAACCATATGGTATCTGTCTTTCTCTGTATGGCTTATTTCACTTAGCATCACACTCTCCAGTTCCATCCATGTTGCTACAAAAGGCCATATTTCATTTTTTCTCATTGAAATGGCAATACTCTTATATGGTCTTCTGAATCAGTGCCCCTTGTCATTGCTAACAGAGCTTGAGGATTCAAATGCATCACTGCTTTCCAAAGTAGGCCTTGACTTGCTGACCTAAGGCTTTCAACAAACAGGCTTTTCCATTGCTCACATGCACACCACTTAGTAGAAGTACAAGCTTCCTCATATATATTAAAAGAGGGGCTGATGTCTGCTGCCCCATAGACCCTAAATCTTCCTCATTCTAGATGCAGGACAAAAACCAATCCGCCACCTTCTCTATTTTTGAGAGTCATAGGCATTTTTTGGTCTCAGAGATGCATTGCTTGCCACCCCAAGTTGTTTAATACCACTGCTTCAATAACTCAGAATATTAAAGAAAGATCTGGAATTTGTCCCTTTTGGAGGCACCAGTGCTCCTTCTGTAAATTTTCTTCCCCCTCTGCAGTAAATTTCAGATTCTGTATATCACAAATATAAACTAAAAATATGACTGGAAGGATTTTCACCAAAATACTAATGATGAGAATAAAACCAAGAGAAATATAGTTTAAATTAAATCTCCTTTCAACCTGCAACCTACTGATAAATACCTGAGACATACAGAATATAACATCCCTCAAGGAACTCATGGCTGCCTTAATGTGGATATTTTATTAGAGACTAAAAGCAACCTTATTGTGACAATAGACCAACCCCCAAGGTCCTGTAAACCTCACTTTCAACATAGAAAAATTCCTTAGAAACCTACGTTATCTCTATCCTCTCTCCTTCCACAAATTTAAAAGTATATAATCAGTTACTCCTCACAACCCCAGTGCAGCTCCTTCTTCCCACGGGTCCTGTTCCCCTGCTATAATAAAAACACCTTCCTGCAACAAAAATATCTCATCTTTCTTAGCCATTCACTCTAGGACCCAAACTTCAAATCACATCATTTGGCACCCAATGTGGGGCTTGAATCTTCTCATCTGTACTCCGAGCCTCTGTACAAACTTTGTGAGTGCTTCCTCTTCTCTCCCTTTACTTTCATTTCAGGGGCTTTTCAAGGAGTACAGTCTTATTGGAACATTTTCATGTCAATTGCTCAGGCTGCAATCCTCTGGTCCATGGCTACTCTATGTGGAGGACCAAAAGCCTGCCTTTTTACTGGAAGCTAGTGCCCTGGCTGGAATGGTAATAAGATCTAGAACTTGATGCCCCCCCTTTATTCCAATTCTTATACAAAGTTGTCTTTTGGGGCATGGGACAACCACCTAAGTCACTAGGATGGCTGCCCATCTTAAGACTTACCTGTGAGGTGAGCTTTCCTCCTCATGGGTCTAATGTGATCCCCTTCACATCTCTGGTCTAGCCACTTCTGTCCAGGAGACCTCCACCCAGAGGCAGCCAAAACCAGTACCTGATTGAATTAAAAACCCAACCAGGGACTGTTTCCTAGGAAAGTTGGCTGTAAGGACTACATGTGTTGGAATGTCACTTAGATCATGGTGGTTTCTGTCTTTACTGTTTTCTACCAATGTCCCTTATTAACTACTTAAATTACAAAATTGGGTAATTTCCCCCTTGTAAAACTTTTTCCCCCCACCATGGGTTAAAAATGGTGGGTTTTTCATGGCATGGCATAGCACTGCATTTTGGTCCATTCACCAGCATTCATTTGTAGCCTAGGATGCGATAGGGAAGCAGGGGGACACCAGGATCCCTCTTACAAGGCAAGGCAGTTTTCATAGAGACTTCTTAGAGGGACAACTTGGGTCACTTTGACACGCGGAACCTCTGATATATCCTCCCTGGGACACCACCTGGGAGGTGGAGGATTTTTTGATAATGGACTTTCTCTACTTTTCTAGCAACATGGTATCTTCTTTTTCAGTCTCCAAGGATTCTCTCTTGGGATGACTTTTATCCCCCTGGAATCAACTTGGATTGCAAGATTTAATAAAGAAAAAAACTGATCTTCTATAACATTGCATGGCCTCAGTACTCCTTAGGAGATGAGGGACAATGGCCCATCAATGGGACATTAAGCTTCAATATGACCTGTCAGTTAGATCTCTTCTGCAAAACACAGGGCATATGTACTGAGGTACCCTATGTCCAGGCCTTCATGGCCCTAAATCAGGACCCTGACCTAAGGGCTTCTTTCAGAATGTGTCTAACCACACACCAGCTTAATAAACACCCTCTGGATGTATTGGTGATGATTGTCTAAATAAGCCAATTCCTTGTCCAACGTCGCTATTCATCAGGGAAATACAAATCAAAACCACACTCAGATATCACCTCACGCCAGTCAGAGTGGCCAAAATGAAGAAATCAGGAGACTATAGATGCTGGAGAGGATGTGGAGAAACGGGAACTCTCTTGCACTGTTGGTGGGAATGCAAACTGGTGCAGCCGCTCTGGAAAACAGTGTGGAGGTTCCCAAAAAAATTAAAAATAGACCTACCCTATGACCCAGCAGTAGCACTGCTAGGAATTTACCCAAGGGATACAGGGTACATAGGGGCACCTATGATGCATACTGATGCATAGGGGCACTTGTACCCCAATGTTTATAGCAGCACTCTCAACAATAGCTAAATTATGGAAAGAGCCTAAATGTCCATCAACTGACAAATGGATAAAGAAATTGTGGTTTATATACACAATGGAATACTACGTGGCAATGAGAAAGAATGAAATATGGCCTTTACATGGATGGAACTGGAGAGTGTTATGCTAAGTGAAATAAGTCATACAGAGGACAGATTCCATATGTTTTCACTCCTATGTGGATCCTGAAAAACTTAACAGAAGACCATGGGGAAGGGGAAGAAAAAAAAATGGTTAGAGAGGGAGGGAGCCAAAACATAAGAGACTCCTAAAAACTGAGAACAAACTGAGGGTTTATAGGGGGTGGGAGGGAGGGGTGGGTGGGTGATGGGCATTGAGGAGGGCACCTGTTGGGATGAGCACTGGGTGTTGTATGGAAACCAATTTGACAATAAATTTCATAATAAAAAAATTAAAAAATAAATAAAATAAAATAAAATAAAATAAAAATTAAAAAAAATAAGCCAATTCCTCTTAATAAACCTGGGCTACTGGAGGAATCACAGGCTAATCTAAACAAAGAGGACATTGGCTCTGTTACTATCCCTCCTCCTTATAAACCTTAAGACCCCTTTGTCCCAACCCAGTTGGACATACCAGGAGTAGGACTCCCTATCTTCCACCTAAATCTGGGTTGCATCCTCTTATGGAGGTTGCTAATGGAGAAATGGGCAAAAAGTCTCTGTCCCGGGGCACCTGAGTGGCTCACTCAGTTAAGCATCTGACTCTTGATTTTGACTCAGGCCATGATCTCATGGTCTGTGGGATGGAGCTCCACATCACACTCTGCACTGGCAGCACAGCTTGGGATTCTCTCTCCCTCTTCCATTCTCTTTCTGCCCCTCCCCCACCTGCTCTCTCTGTCTCAAAATAAACATTTTTTTAAAATTAAAAAAAAAAATAAGTCCATATCCCATTCTCCATGGCAGACCTGGCTCAGATAAAACAACAATTAAGACGATATTCTGAAAACCCTTCTCAATTTATTGAGGGTTTTCAACAATTATCTTTTATGTTTGATTTGACCCAGCAAGATATATACATCGCATTAACTCATTGTTGTATCCCTAAGGAAAAGAACTGTATCTGGGCAGAGGCTCAAGAATTTGCTGATGAGCTAGCATTCAGAGATAGAGATTATTATCCAGTAGGGGGAACTGCTATTCCCAATACTGAACCTCATTGGAATTACCAAGAAGATACACAGGGAAGGGAGAGATGAGACCATATGATCACTCGCTTAATAGAAGGGATGAATAAAAGGATTCTCTAAACCTGTAAACTTTGATAACATTCAGGAAGTTACTCAAGGAGGTAATGAGAATCCAGCTCTATCTCAGAATCATTTGATAGAAGGCATTTGTAAATAAATATGGACCAAATCTCACCTAAGGGAACAAATATACTAAACATGCACTTTATAAGTCATTTGGCACCTGACATCTGCCAAAACTGACTAAAATGGCTCTAGGTCCTCAAACCCCCACCCAGCACCTACTACAGGTAGCTACTGGAGTCTTTAATAATAGAGATGTGGTGGGGAAGGAGGGCATCTGGGTGGCTCAGTTGGTTAAACAGCTGACTCTTGGATTTTGGCTCAGGTCATGATCTCATGGTTCCTGGGTTTGAGCCCCACATTGGGCTCTGTGCTCGCAGTGCTGAACCTACTTTGGATCTTCTCTCTCTCTCTCTCTCTCTCTCTCTGCCCCCCCCCCCCCAACTTGGCCGTGCACTCTCTAAATAAATTAATTAATTAATATTAACAATTTTTAAAAAATAACAGAGATATGGCCTTAAGGCAGGAAAAAGATCAGCAAGCTAAATTGCAGGGTAAAATACAGGCTCAAACATTGGCTGCCACTATTACAGATTCCCTACAATGACAGACTTACCAGGGGCCCAAGAAAATGCCAGTATCAGACAAAGGACCAGATAAGAC